>NC_134934.1:12742727-13045757 GCF_051020765.1 Lasioglossum baleicum
CACTATCTTTTCTCTCTCTCTCTCTGTCTCTCGCTCCTCCACTCGATCCTCCACTTTACGGAATAACTTCATACGAGCCACGGCCGAGAGGCGATAGAGTGCCGAGATGATGAAGAGCAGCCACGAGGTGAACACGTGGGAGGAGACGGGGAGGGGGTGGCACCCTATTAAACCTATGCAGTCGCCAATTATCGGCAATTTGATCCGGTTATAACTCAATTTAAAGTAATTGGGCCGCACTCGTGTTGCTCGCTGGATCTTCCTTTTGGCGCATTTCGATGTGTGTGCACCGGGGAACGCACGCGAACGGAAAGAGGAGGACGTCGCGAGGATCACGTTTCAAGCCGACCGGGACTGCTACGTCGCTCTTAGAACCCTCCCGTGATCGTAAATCGCTGATCCAGCAGACGATCTTCGGAAGAAGCGCGCGCAAGCTGACCGGTTTGCTCCCGATACCACAACCTGGCACTTACAATTAGTTTTACTCGGGAGGAAATGGAACGGCTTATTACGACGTTACGCTGCCGACTCGAATTTTTCGGCCAGATTGCCACCTTCTCTGCCGGATACGCTCGTTCGGCTAATCGCTAGAGCGATTTTAAGGCCAGGTGCGATAGGGAGTCGGATTTAGAGAGAGAGGGAGAGCCCAGGGTGCTGTTAGGTTCTTGAAGCGAGGAGATCGTTGCTCGGTTTATTGACTGAAGATCGAACCAATCGCTTTGTTAGTCGAACTTCAAATTTGCATCATTTTGCAGCTATAAATATTCTTTATTTAATGAAGTCCTTTTTAGGAGGTACGCGGCCATAAAATAGATGGATGAGGCAACGATGTTGCTGTGGGAACATTTCACAATAATTACTTATCGAAGTAATTTAGATGATGATGGGATCGAGGAAGAACAGTATCTAGTTGATGCTAATGTTTCGAGATTGTTAAAAATGTTACAAGCATGAGACAAGCTTAATTTACGTTAATTTTAGATGAAAATAAATCATTCAAAATTGTTTCCACTACGTTAATACACTTTATTTTTCAGTGTTAATGGAAAACTAACTATGTTTTGTGTTAACAGACTTCATGCATTAGGATGTCCCCATTTCAACGAGGAGTATTTATTATTTGTTGGATCTCGCGGATAGAAAAGTAAGACGAGCGGTGAAATCGCCGAAAGAGCAATGAGCTTTCGCCTGATCGAGTAATCGAGCCCCAATCGCGTCGATGCTTTTTCTGCGGTCGCTCGAACGACGACGCGACCTTGTTTCGAGATCGAAGATAGCCGGAAAACGGCTACCGTGAGCGCGGACGAATCGCGATCCGAGGGGGATCGATCGAGGCGCGAGATCGGCGAAGAAGGAAGCCCGCGAACGTCGGTGGCTCGGAGCGGCGCGGAGCGGAGCGGAGCGTAGCCGGGAGATTTCCGTGAGAGCCGACGTGATCGAAAAGCCAATATCTGTTGCGCTCGATCCCGGCCGCAGGGAGAAACGAGCCTGATCCGCCTAATGAACCGATCGCTGTATCGATTAGCGCCGGTTAAGAGCGATCGATTGCGTGTCTTGTCAAATTTGTCAACGGGTGCGAACCGGCCGCAGACATAACGATCACGCCGGCCAACTCGCTCGACGTTCTCTTACGAAACCCGAGGCACAGCCGGGAACGAGAATCGTGGCGAGGAAGAAGGACGAGGAGGGGACACGAAACAACCGTTTCGATTGCGGGACGCGTGCCGGGATGCTACCGTTCACATCGTTTCACATCGCCGAAAACACCCTCTCTAATTCGCTCATTCCCTATTTCTTCTAGAAAAGATCAACCTTCTGCACAGCTACAACGATTTTAGAACTAGACTGCACATTTTTCTAAGTTTACAATTTTACAGTATTTTGTAGCGTGTAATGTAATTTCTATTCGTACAAAAATGTGGACTCATGTTCGTAATTACGTAAGGTAGCATATATTTTTTTGAAGATGTTTGTTTAAGATGATGCTGTACGTGAGACTACTTTCCTTAATTAAATGCTTTCCTTGTTTATATGCCTGCCACGTAGTGAAATAGAAAAGCGACCGTACAAGGTAAATTCAGTGACCAAAAAATGTCAGAATGGAGCTGTGGATGATCCTAAGGATCGTCAACTACATAGTAAAAAGTCGTCCTCCCGCAGCTAATTGAGTTTCCTTATGAATTTGTTAACGACAGTGTTGGGTGCATGCGCAGCGTCCGCGGCAGACGTCTTCATCACGCTTTCACGCAGCTTGGCCGGCCGGCTGGTTCGGTGGTAGCAGCATCTGGTTACTTTCTGATCGAAGGAACGAGGAACGAGGAACGCGACCGACCGGAGGCGCGTACACGCAGAGAAACTTGATCCCGGCGGAGGAGAGGAGTAATTATTAATGAAGATCCGAAGGACCCGACGGCCCCGGCCGGAACATTCTTCATCCTTCTCCGCTCCTTTTCCTGATCCGGCGATTCGACCTGTGCGTCCACGTGTGCGTGGTATATCGCGTGGAAATCGAAGACGCGCGCTTTATCATCGAGGGAAACGCGGCCCTCGTGCGACTCCTCGAAACGTTACCCACTCGAAGGCTGATTTTCCGGAATCGAGAGGACGAATGGTTTAGAGGGCCCCGGGGGCCAGGTAGATGCCAGCCCCGCGATAAGGATCGTTATCGGTGCTGGTGGCGCTAATCAAACGGGACATTTCCATTCGGTGCCTGACAACGCAATATTTTTCGAAAACCGCTCGAATTCGTCGCTCGTTAACCTCTGTCACTGGTAAGCAGCCACGGACACACGTTTTCCCGTTTGCCTCTTCCGTGGACCAAGCCAGCGCGTTCGAAAGGGAATTAGTCAGTTTACGTTCGTGGCCAGGTACCGTTTAATCGATGCTGAATCTTCAACTTGCCATCTCAATAATTGTCAACGATCTTGTACCTATTTAGTATCGGAATACCTGGGTATCGTTCCCGGAAAAGTTATGGTGCACGATGGCTAGATGGATACACGACGCGGTTAAAAACTGGAAATCAATTAGGCGCAATGAGACCTTTTATATCTGCTCCTGGACTGCGACTTGTAATTATTACTTTGCTGGGAGCAGCAGTGATCGTAGCCCCTTGGCTATGAAACTCTATAGTCCGATTTTAAAAGATTACAGATCGTGTAGAATATTTTGTTTTACCGAATTTTTCAATTTGTTGTATGTTTTCATTGTGTTTGTACAATTATATTCGTCGCAGTCAACACTCCGGAACAAGAATAAATATAAGATATATTTATGTCCTGATATGACTTTTTTCCACGTAAGTTTCCCATTTGTCCCACCGCGTGACAGGGAGTTTGCCGAAGGTTCGAGAGCAGTTCTGATCCGTCGCTAGGCGCGAGGCAATTTCCCTGAAACCCCATTAACCCTTCGGAGATGAACGACGAAGAGGCAGGGAGCAAGGTGGTAGGACGGTCTCCAAAGAGGGATAAGGACGGACAGGCGCGAGGAGGATCAGAGGGGAGGACGTGGAAGATCGCACTTGTCGCTTGCCAGGTTCCTCCGGTGTGTTGCATCGCGTGGAGATGCGCCGAGGTTCTACATAGTTGGCTCGAACCGCATGAACCGAAGGTAAGAAGAAGAGGAGAATGAAAGCAGGAGGGCGGAGGAGAAAGAGGTGAGGAAGAAGAAGGAGGAGGCGGAGGAAGAGCGAGAAGAAGAAGAAGAGGCCCTCGCGAGGCGAGGGGTCACAGCCGCTTATGTAAACCATATAGAAGCACACACTATCTAGCAGCGCGCCGTTTATCTAATAATATTATGGTGCAACGCCAGCGCAACCCATAACAGGCGCTCGGGATGCACTGGCCGCGATGCATATAGATACACTTAGGGCCGAGCTCATACGCCTCTATAGCGTAATGCTCGTGTATACGCCGAGCCACGGCGCAAGGTGTGCGCTGTCCACGACCCATGGGGGTGTGCGAGCACTTGTACAGATACTATCAGCAGATATTTCGTGAGATAGAGGATATATCCCGGCGATATTATCGCCGCGGAACGAATACGGTTCTCGCGCCGAGACTCCGCGCGGACCCTGCGAACGTAATCGAGCGCACGGGAATTTGTTTGCCATCCTTGCCGGCGAATTTTCGATATTTTCCCGAACCTCCTCTCAATCCTTGAATCCACTCCTTATTAGGATTGCTCGTTTCTCCTCGAAAAAATGCTTACACACAGGGTGGCTTAAGTCAGATAATCGGGTCAGATGATCCGCCATAACACAATGAGTTTCCGGCCTGCCATTAGAAGAAAAATCGATTTGACGAACAAGCATTCCTCGAGCAGCACGATCGATCGCGCCTCGCGGGCGGTTCTAAACTGCTCGCCGTTTAATAGTTCATAAATTCGCAATTCGCAAATCATTTGGCCGCGAGCGGTTCGCATGTATATCGATTCTACGCGCGACGACTCACGGGTCGCGAGAAGACCGTGAGGGTTTCACGAACGGCACCGTGCGTGGAGCGGAGTTTTGACGGTCGTAAGTTCCCATGTAATGACTTAGAGGATTGGATCCGCTCGACCCGCGATTTACGCGGCTCGTAAGTCGCCTGCCCGACTGGGTCCGACTTACAAAGTTGCATGCGTCCACCTCTGATAGAACGCCTCGTAATTTCGACGCTAACGATCCCGGAACGCAACTTCGATTTCACGCCGGTTCCCCGTCGCGTACGGTTCGCGCGACGCGATCGTGCGACTCGTCGATCGGAACTGGATTTGCGGACCTCGTATTACTGGGAGGTTGCGTTGATTCGTGCCGGTTTTTGACTTGGCATATTTAGTATGTTTGCGATATGTTATAATCAGTCATCGGTTAAAATGTTCGCTATTGTTCTTATGAACTTTGTCAGAAAAAATTGTATTACAAAGAGCAACTTCCAGTTTTTAGTGGTTCGATCATTTGTAGAGTTGCGTGTCGGCAGTGAAACGCGCCCGGAGGAAAACTGTGCGCGCACTTGTCGAACCTAAAGGATCAAGTTCCCCGGGATGACCGATGGGACGGTTCGGCTCATCGGGGTATTATTAAGAGACTCGTCGAAGCCGTTTAGACGAACCGGCAGCTGGCAAAAAGCGACACAGAAATATAAGCGTAAGTCCGCGTGACACGGCGCACTTACCATTCCGCCGGGCGGCTGAATGTCTTCGGGTTGTCAACAAGATCGTCATGAATATCTCCGGGCCGCGAAGTGGTTTGATCTCGGTCGTCGCGTCGGGAAGATCGGCATCGACCGCGGCAAAACACTCGGCAACGAAGACGAACGTATCGGCGGCCGCAAAAGTGGAACGATAGGCGGCTTTAACGGTGGCACACGCGTGATTGCGGGCGATCACGCGTATACTTTAAAGGTTAATGCCGGGACGCCAGAAAAATGCCGGAATTAATGCGTCGCGTGTGCTACTGGTTGCGTGCTCGATGACCATTCCCGGTGGCCCACGGGAAAAAAGGCAACAAGGCTCCGTGGGTAAATCGGCGTAAACACACGAGCGCCTGTGCGCGCGCGCACTCGCGAACACGAGAGCGGAGAAATTCGACGCGTCTTCTGCGAGAGCTACCATACCGAAGGAAGTCTGTTAGCGGAATCCGTATTGCTAGCCTGTGGCTATAATCGGATCTACTCCGATATCAACGCGATTACAGGCTACCGGCGATCCCTCGGACCGACGATGATCTCAAAATAACCCGATTTAGTCACAATGTTGCGCCCCGGACTCCGGTATTCCCTCTTTATCTCGCACCTTTTATCTCTGCCCCGCGGCCTTTCGTTAGATTATAACACACTCTGAGCATCTATTAGCGACACTTTGTGCCGAGTGTTCGGCGGAATTTTATTAAATTCCTGCACGCAGACCGATCCATTTGAATAATGATGCTGCACGGGTAATTGTGACATTAGCGTTTTGCGAATTACACCGGACGGTGATTGACATCTAATTAAGCTTAACAACTCCTTTATAACTCCGTATGGAGTGCGTATAAATTGGTCGTATGAAATTAGAGCTTCAGTAAAAATATTAAAGATATTTATATAAACTTTCCCGAAAATCCCTAATTCTTCAGAATTCAGCCTGCTTTTCGTGAGGAGCGACGCGACAGAAAAAGTCTATCGTACCGTTTCGAATGTCAGACTCGATTTTGCAAACCGGAGTCGATTCGGGAGAGTGGTGACACAATCGGTCAATTAATCCGGCAGAAATCGTCCGCGACGGTAATTGAATGGCTGACAATGGCGCGCGGTAAGATCGCACGAAACAATTTGCTGTCGCGACTCGTTAGCGCGGGACGTTGACGTGCAATCGTTCCCGATTTCGAAGGCGGCCGCTAATAAATTAACCCGGCGCGGCGCGGCGGATCCCTGCGGGCGAGCAACGACGACGAGCGTTCCGTTCTGGCGCGTAATTAAGTTCGCCGGATCGGAGAGTCGACGCTTGCGACCCGAGGTCGTCGCTTCTCCTCGCGTTTCTTTCTCGCCCGTCCGTGTCCGTCACCTTAGCCGCGTTTAATCTACTCCGATCCGGCCGGCTCATGCGTGAAGACAAAGCGCGGCAACTTCGACGTCCGATCATCGATCTTTACGGCCCGCGGGGCCATTTTTACGGTGCGCAATTGAGTTACCTTTATGACGGATCGACCAGCCGCGCCGCGCCGACGCCATACGACGCATCGAGAAAAAGCGGTTAACACGAAACTGATCGACGCCTTATGAGACTGTTCATTACGATTTCATTATGCCAATATTCCTCTATTTTTTTCAATATACGCCACCTTTGGGCATAAGACCGTTTTCTAAATATTTTTCGGTCGTCAGCAGTATGAAACAAGTAAAAATTAACGGATTCTCTGTGGTTCGTATAATAACAGTGTATGAAGTATGTTCAGGTGGAACATTTTTATTTTGCATGAAGAACCGCAATCTAATCATGTGACACTATCTGGCAATGAATTGAAGGAATTATTTATTGAATTAAGAAGAAAGTGAGAAGTTACGAAAGGCCGTATTGTACGTGAATGACAAGTTAATTTGTCATCCTCGACTACCAGGTTAAAGTTCGTTTGCTGAATCAGAGAACGATAAAAATCGAAAGCAAGAAGTTGGATTTTTAATAGTAGCGTGTCTATTTTCCAGCTGGTGTATCACCGTAACAATTTAATGTGCCGCCTCGTTTGTAACAATGATTATATTCTAATGAAGATGACATACATCTCCCGATTGAAAGGAACGGATGATTCCTGTATGATCTGCATTGACTGCGTACAACACAATCGTCCGAGGTTTCTCTTCCAGGATAACGCGAATTAAAGATCGTTTTAACGCTAAACGCCGCTTTCGACGGTTAATCTGCAATCTCGATTCGCGGAGTCAAACGTGAGTGGATAATGGAGGAAGTGCAGAGACGATGGAAGATATTAAGATAATGGGGAAAATTGACGATACACGTCGGAGGGTTAACGATGACTTACGGGGCCGAAGTGAAAACGTTATTACGTATCGATGAAGTCTGCCAGAACGGTTTGTAAGTACGTTTCCTAGGTTTGCAACTTAATTAACTATCGATCCTGATGTTTTATGTAAGAAATGCCCAGGAGATATCTCTATATTTACCGACGTCTCGATGATAGTTTAATTCCCGAGTGTCAGCGGG
Organism: Lasioglossum baleicum; assembly: GCF_051020765.1. NCBI lineage: Eukaryota > Metazoa > Arthropoda > Insecta > Hymenoptera > Halictidae > Lasioglossum > Lasioglossum baleicum. The sequence continues at coordinate 12,750,405 of NC_134934.1, forward strand.
TCGGTAATCACCCCGTCACGACTCCATTGAAAAATTGAACTCGCGGACGAACTACTGAACAGAGCAACACTGTCCGGGATTAAGAAGAGATCGATAAAATTGCAATGCGCACCGTGAGAAAACGGAACCGCGGTCCGTTTCGCGAAAGTAGGATTTTCTTCCGTGAGAAAATTTTATATAAATCATTTACATTAGACAAATTATATAATTACTTACCAAGATAAAAATTCATTCTTTACATTAGAATTGTGTAGGGTAAAGTGCCCAAATATGAACCACTTTTTGTTGATGTCATTTTTTAATTATTTTAGAATGCTCTTTTTCGACCAAAAAATTACCAGTTGTAGATGCATTTCCTCCCTATGAGATTCTGGGGTCAAGTTTGTTCAAAAATTAATACAGCTTGTGAAAATTCTTTTTTGTGGTGTGTCATTTGCAGGATCCAGCGAAAGGGGTTCTTAATATGGTACACCTTGAGTCCCTAATATGACACCTAGTGCCATATTCGGCACCCACAACAAGAATGTCAATAGCTATAAGCATATTAGAAAACCCTTGGTAGTGCCATATTGGGAACTCCACGTGGACTGATAATACTAGCTATGTACTGACAAAGAGAAAATGAATTTCAGCCCAAACCAACAGTTGGCAAACATTAATATAAATAAACTGAAACTATAGATATGTTAAAACATTTCAAAATCACTTACCTTCCTCGAAAAAGATACAATCGAAAATCTACATAACCACAAAAATATTCAACACGTGGAGACACACAACTGGCGGAGGATCGATACTAAAATCTATAGAATGGTGCGAATGCAGTATATTAGATAGTATATAAACTATTGTTTGAGTAGTGCCATAATAGGGGACTATACCATATTCGGGCACTTTACCTTACCTCACAATCAGGTTATACTGGTAGTCAGAAATTGGTTTAACCATTAATCACCGGCGACTGAAAGTCACCACTAAAAATTGCTGTACCATTATTCACAATATTTTTACATTATTAAATATGTTGGTATATAACCAATTACTACACATTTAAGTATTGTACGAGGTATTATATCAATTTCCTATCCGTAAAATGGAAAAAATCATATACAATGGAATTATTCTAGGTCGGAAAAATGTTTAATTTTCGAGTGAAAATAACCTCGACTGCAAAGGGTTACTTATAGATCTTCAGAGCTGTTGTCGAATCAGCATGAGGGATGGATATCGCGGGATAAAGCTATGATCCAGAGCGCGGATCGGGGAAGAAGGACATCGTACAAGAATGAACGCGGCGTTTCGTAACGTGGTCGTCGCATCGATCGGATCAGAACGATACAAAGCCTTCGACCGATTTCCAATGGTAAAGTCCTCCCGCGGTCGGTCGTAGCGAACGTGACGTTGCCACGGCCATCGTCGTAGAGGTTAAAACGGTAGGGACTGAACGAGGACGGAGGACACTAAGGAGAGCGAGCCTCTGCCCCATGAATATTTAGGGCCCCCGGTACTCCCGCAATGGAGTATTTATTCGCGGATGCCGGTTTTATATCACTCAACCGGAGCGGAGGCCAGCAGTATGTCCGCGGAGAGCTCTGCCGGCTTCTCAAAGGAGGCTTTCCCGATGGGGGATCCCGTGCGCTCGATCCCCGAGATCGAGTTTCACCGTCCACGGTCCCGATCAGCTTGAAATATCGCCGGGATCGGACTACCGATCAACGATACGAGGCAATCGACGCGTTGCTAATCACGGATTACCTGTTATCGCGGTAGCTCCTGTCTGCCTGCTTTCTACCGGGCTTTACCAATGACGCGTTTCCGGTGATTAAGAAGATACACGCGTTCCAACGATCCAGCTGCTGTGTGGGTCCGTGACCCACTTCGTATTTTTATTGAGTAACGAAAGAAGCCACTGTGGGTTCTCAGAAACGTAATTTTTCTAAAATGTTCAATGTTTGTCACCAGGTAATCTACTCCATCTAATAGCTTGGCACTCGGGGCAGAAAAACTGAAGTCGTTTGGTCTATTTATAAAACAGGTCATTCTGATTTAAAGTGTGTGCCATTAATTATGAGACTTCATCACGAGCCATTACTCAACATTATAGGGAAAAGAGTTAAACGATTTCTAAAAATGTTATTTTATCGCATCGCCGAGTATTGAAGAGTAAAAGTGTCTTTGAGGTAATAAAAGTAAAGAAGCCTACCTTAAGGTTACGAGGAAGTGACAGAGGGGCGAGCATGATGAGTCGATGGATTCCAGGGATCAGAGACCTCCGCACAGATTATCTTTTTTCATCGGCACGGTGCAGTGGATGGAGTTTTTAATATCTGCGAATCGCACCGCGAGGCAAAATAATGCCTGGACGGTACGTACGAGAGTAAACAGCCGCAATCAGCGCAACCTTTCGAACAGGTTGGTGAATAGGCATCGATAGCTCCAGGTGCGTCGCGAATTACAATCGCACCGCTCGCCGGCCCGACGAGTAACGAGTACTCCCAGAGAATGATTCAACGTTTCGACGTAAGAAAAGTGTAAAAAGGTACAAATAATATCGCACTGTCCTCGGTGCCTTTCACCGAGGCGCGCTAATGGTAAAGCCGCCGCGATATAGCGCGTGCACGCGCCATGCCGCGCGCCTCGCGCTCCGATGAAATTCAAATTCGCTGCCGCTATACCAATCTTCAAACTACTAATTCCACGTCATTTCGCTGATGGACGAGACTGCGCGTAGATCAACGGCTGTATTTCATCATTCGGCACCTTCGAACCCGGCAACGAGACAGCTCCCCCGATCTATGCACGCGAACGCCACTCTCGATCCCGTGGATCCGGGCCCCGACAAATGGATCCTCGCCGCCACAATGCGCATGTCCAGTGATTTATGGGAAAGCAATCGTACGATTTCGATTCTATATGCACTTTTAATTAATACCCGGAGCTCTGATGAATGAGATGACTCGGGAGTTTCGCGAGCGTTCGCCGGAGGTACCAACAGTTTATTATTTCTTAACAGATCTCCGGCTGAATAGAAACTTAATTATTGTCTTTATTTTATCATTCTAGATTTTGATGACAGGGAACACAGCCTGAAGTTTTCCGGACAACCTGTATCCTTCTCCTTAAACTAATGAAAATATCTTGCGCACCTTTCCATTAATCAATCCATCTCGTACGCGCGTTTAAGATTAGGTTAATAACAGCTTGTGGCCGTGCCTCGCCTCCGCTAGCCATACAATTTTATTATTTTCTTACTGTGTTCGTTCTATTAAATTAACGGCATATTATTCTCGCAATAAAGACGCGCGGGAATAATAATAATATCACGACAATAACAGTAAATAATTACAACGGCAGATGAATTTATTAGAAACAGGTCCGAAGGGGATAGGTTCAGCAATGCCATTAAACACAGCACTATATTCCAGTGGAACGTCTGCCTTGCTGGTGTGTTTAAATACACCAGAGATACAGCCGTATAATTACATGCACTAGTGAACGTTTTTTCACTTGACCCATAAGTTTTTGTAGTATTCAAATCAGTATGTAACCTTCATCCGCCCCTCGTGTCAATCTGACACAGATTTCCCGAAATAAGTTATACTGTTCTGTTATTTGTAGGTATATTTTCCTGAAACTTCGTGACTTCTATTTTTTTAATGCGAAACACATAACCGAGAAACCTAACTAAAAAAACATCGGAAAATAACACTGTTTACCTTGTATTTTGTCGATTTTTTATCACTGTGTCAATTTGAAACAACGTGTTAAAACAACGTGTTAATAAATATACATAGTCATATGTGAATAAATGATAACGGCGAGTATTCTTGATCTGCGATTAGAAACGTTTGCAGAGGTTTTCGTAGAAATCGACGATTGTGACAGACAATGACGCGCTTCTCGCATCCACGAGCGCAATTATTCACGTGGGAGAGTTGATCGTCGGGGTATTAGAATCGAGTATGGTCGAACAGGCTCGTTTCCCCGGCTCGTTTTCATCGGGAATCGATCTGGCCGACGATCCTACGACGTCCACGTCCGATCGGCTTGATTTTAGCGAGATCGAAATCGCGGGGACTGCGTCGTCCGTCTGTCCGAGGGTTTTCCATTTAAATGCGAGCGCGAGCTCACCGGCCAGAATAAATTATCCGGTCCATCGATTATTTCCTTACAACACCGCCGGCAGCCCCTTATTTAGAGAGGACTCGCGGCGAGTCCGAGAGCTGGAAGCGTCTGCATGGATGCCTGCGCGCCCAGAATAGGAGAAATTCCCTGACAATCGGAGAGGCGCGCGCGATCCTTCTCCCAGATATACATCGATTGCCGATTCGATTCGATTCGATTCGGAGCGAGTGCGGAGGAAGAGCTGTGTCGTCCGATGTCGTCTAGAAACGCGGCTCGAGAAATCGCGGAAACCGTGTCGTGTCGGCTCGAAAGGTCAGCACGGCGACATTTCGGTGTGGCGAGACGGTGAACCTGCTCGCGACAATAACGCTCGGCGAATTAGCCGACGATCGCTCCTGCTACCTTGCACCTGATAGCAACGGGTTCAAGCGATTCGCAAGCACGCTCCAACGTTGACTACATTTTATCCTCAATAGATACAGACAATCCTTAATATGATTTTTTCACATTATTTTTAACACATTATACAAGGTGTCTCGGTACTGATGGTGCAGAGAGTGATTCTGCATGAGAAAATAAGTCGCGGAGATAGAATTTTATTTCACTGGAAAATTCGTCTGACGCGTCTGTGCATGGACCACCGATTCTACTTCTTACAAATACCAGGCACACTTCCGATAGGTATAATTTATATTACTTGCATGTCTACTTTTACTATAATGCTTAAATATTGATCACGAAAGAGTGGAATTTTATTTCATGGTAATGATTTCTTACATACGTACAGTAGAAAGTCTCCGGTCATTTTCATTTAATCGGTCAATCAAATTCTATAAATTGAGGAAACTTCTCTGGGTTCCGAAATTTACGGCCAATTTTCGGGATGCTAGATTTAAATAGAAACTCACTTTTCCAATATATTAGAGGTTATTGCGTCTATTACGTATGCATGAAATTTTGCAATTAATTCGTGAAGTCGAGTAAGAAAGAGCGACGACCTTTCTCCTTTTTGATTGGCCGCAATACTATAATCTCGTTTTACTAGATTACTAATTTTAAAAATCTATTTAAAATTTTAATCTATTTAAATTTAGAAATCAGTATAGCCTACCTAGTAAATCCTTCTATTTCTTGTTTCAAATGACGGAGTCCTTAATACAGTCTTCAGAAAAATGGCTGCTGCAAGCTATTAGTTCGCACGATTTCGTTACAATTTCGTGGAGACAATCTAGAATAATACTTCTTCGAAGCTGGGCCCTCATTTTAAATAAGAATTAAATTTGAGCCGAACAGAAAATTCGTGCAGGTGCTCGGTACACTTACAGCAGCGACGATGCGCCCTGCGCAGGGTCTCCTCGCGTTGACTATATGTACAATCTCCAGATCTTCGATTAACTTGTAATTCGCCGAGATTCCCGGCGATAGTGTCGACCGTCGGGAGACACCCGATCTCTCGTTAAAAATTCCATCGACGCCGATCGGGTTTCCCCGAATCATCGCGTCCGGCATCCCGGTAATTTACTAACTCGCGTCCCGTGGTGCACGCGCGAGAAGGACGAGACGGAGAAAGGACGCGAAAGAAAGAAAGAGATAGAGAGAGCATATGGATAGGTGGGAAGGGGACAAGTTATCGGAGGCATCCGATCGATAAATTACAGTCAAGCATATGAAAGGCAGCGGGTAAGGACGATGCGTGTACCCGATCGAGCGGCATGTCTGCCACCGTCGCGCGGTAATAACTTCGCGGACGTTTATTCGCGACAACGATGGATTCGTACTGCGCAAATTATCAGTGATTAATTGAGTCACGATCCTCCCGGGAGGACGAGGAAGCGGAAGAGGCAGCTGCGTGACCCCTGCAGCCATGGAACCCCGAATCTGTCGCCGCAAAGAGGATCGGCCACCCTCTGGCCCCCTAAACAGGATTCCCCTAATAACACGTTGCCGGCCGCGCCCGGCCAATATATTAATTACCGCTCAATATATTAATTACTGACCCTGTAATCACGCCGGTACGCGTCGTGGGATCTCGCCAAACCGTCCTCGCGTTCTCTAAAACGCCCTCCGCCCCCTCGTTCTCCACGCTCGCCCCTTTTCAACCCCCTCGGGCCCCGATTTCTTCTCCCTTTTCTTCGGCCCTGGTATCTTGATTCCGAAGCCGAGCCGCAGCAATTTGGGACGGTTCCAGGGATCGATCACGGAGATCTTTAAGGGATTGACGATTTCATGAAACAACCCCACCCCGGCAATTTGATTCCCCGAGCCAACGAGCAGCGTGCGCGAGAGCAGTTTTTCTCTTCTACGTGATCCCCCCTCTACCGGGACACTTGAAATTAAAAATTTCTCTCCGTGAAAAAATTGATTACGGTCGCAAAACCATTTTTAGGAATGCACTAGAACCATTAAATTAAATAAAGTGACTGTATCAACTTTTATCAATTTCACTCAGGTTGGAAATGTTATCCTCTATTCTACGATACTCTAACGGTCATTTTCCACTAAAAACGCGATTGTTACGCGAATAATGTAATTCTATATAATTTAACCTAATAATAGTCTACAGCGCAGACAATAAAAGTGTTTGAAGAATATTTTGCTATTCCTAATCGATTAAAAGTGTTAAACCCTGTGCAATTTCAAGCATTTTGTTCACCGAAGATACAAATATTAACGTAATTCTACGTAATTTGAGATAATGTTAGTCTATAGGAGAGACTATAAAAGTAATAGGAGTGAATTTTACACTTTCACTTGCCGAAGAGTGTCAACCACGAGTATAGTTGTCCTAGGAGCTCGCTAAAAGTGAAATAAGTGCTCGAATATTTTTGAGAAGTAACGCAAATAATCTGTATTTTATGCAGTTATTTTATTTAAACGTTGTTTCCATTGCTATATGGCAAAATCAGCGAACGCGGGTGATTTCAACGCACGGTAATGCGATATGACGCGATGTATCAGTGACATCGCCTCTTCCCCGAGAGATCCTTGATAAGAATAGTAATCGAGCATTAAGCCGGGACGTTAAAACAAGCGGTAATGATAATTGGTGCTCGTCTAAGAATAGAAAGACGATCATCGTTATAGCTGGATCGTTTCGCGCAAACGATCCCACAAGAAGAATACCTTCCAACTTAATATCGATCAACCGCAGAATTTTTCCACTGGTTCCGTAACAAACAATTTATTGTCGCAAAACACGAATATTACTTCCGCGAGATGCGCTCCTGCCATTATTCTAATAGATCTTCACCGACATCCGACCGGGTTTTATTGAATCCAATTAAAATGCAAACGGTATACAGTTATTACACTGTCCAACAAATTTCAACTTTTTAAAAGTATTTCGATTCCCACTATGCGATTCTTATAGAGTTTTCCGCGCTGATTCCGAATCTGTTTATCATTATTTTCCTGTACGTCCAGTTTTTGAGAAAATGTAGTTTAAAGAAAAGACATATTTTTCAACTTTAAACAAATATTGCGATGTTATTATAAAAGATATTGAATTGTTCTTGGGTCCTGGCGGAAACTCATGTCGCGCGAAGATATTTTGCTTTCTGGTTCGAAAAAAACGTCGACCATGCAAACTTCACAGGGGGGTTTCTCAAGATAAAAGTCTGCTCTTTCGCGTGGTATAGTTCAATTTTTCGCTGGACCCTTATTTTTTGAGATAAATTCGAAAATATCCGCAAAAATTGGTGCAAAAGTGGTGTCTCTCTGTCTTTAATCATTGTTTAAACATGTTTAAACAATCATAATGTATTAATATTGGATATCACTGTATTCGGGAAAGTCTACAGAATCTTTTGCTGTAAAGAACAATTCAATATCTTTTATAATAACATCGCAATATTTGTTTAAAGTTGAAAAATATGTCTTTTTTTTAAACTCCATTTTCTCAAAAACTGGACGTATAGGGAAAAAATGAAAAACAGATTCGGAATCAGCGCGGAAAACTCTATAAGAATCGCATAATGGGAATCGAAATACTTTTTGGCTGTTGGACAGTGTTATTTAAGTTTCATTTTCGTATTTGTGTTTTCAAATAAAATTATTGTGGATTGCATCTGGCTTTATGGTTCACCATTGTAATTCACCGGTTCACCTAAAAATGAAGAATTTAGAAATGGGCGATGTAGAATTAAAATGGCTAAAATAATTTGAAGGTCCTCTCACAACTGCAATGTGCCAGTGTGACAAGGGACGTTTGTGTCGAAAACTTTTTCGGAGACCGTTATAAAGGAAAGAAACATTCGGATGGCTCTTCTCGAAAGTATCTGAATTGCGTTTCGTGTTTGGATCGGATTGTTCTTTCCCTTCCCTCCTTAACGACGTGCTTATCCTCGCGAGGAACTTATTACACGCTCGTAAGGACCCTGCATGTAGGATGCAGCCAGGGTGCTCGCCACCGTCAGCCTTGCACTTTTTCTCTCATTAGTCAGCCTCGACGGCCGACGACAGCGGGATAATGCACGCCCCAAACGGCACACCCACGCACCGAAGATAACGATTTCGCGTGTGCTTGTTCTAGAACTCCCGCCGGAAACTGGGGGACTGTCGTTGTTATCTTCGACACTGCCTAATTTGCGTTGTGCGAATCGTCGGCCGATCCTCCATTCCTCGCTATCTCAGAAAATTCTCCGACGAGATACAAACGTTTACGATATTACGTCTCGTGTGTAGACTATGATTATTCTAAATTGAAAGTTACCAGTCGCGCAGGTAAAATTAACTTGTGGAAGCTTCCTTAACATTCGTGTAACACGGAAGTACTGCAGATTATTGCTGGAGAAATTTCCAAAAAATGCTAGAATATAAAATTCAACCGAATGTAGTACAAATTCTATTTATTTCAGATCTACGAAGTTTACTACCATTAACAATACGATTTTATTTGATTTCACTTTCTTAAAATTCGTCTACAAAAATTGCAAATTCGTGAAGAAAATTTTTACTGCTTTATTCAAGTGCATGTTACCATAAAAATTCTATGAAATGTTTCGATCAACATAATTGTCTGTCAGACCATCAGTAAGGTTGAAATAGCCATCAGAGCCCCTCGGAACAAATACAAAGTAACGTAGCATACCGAAGACTAATTAAAAAGCTCGGGAATTATTCGAGCGATTCGGGTGACCGTGGAAGAGGGTAGCGTTTCAGGGTAAAGGGGGGTCATTTGTCTGTATCGTGGTGGAGATCTTCATTCGCGTTCCGACGGTTAGCATTCTATACCTAGATTGCGGGTAATTTACCAGCAAGAATTCCCGAAACGCTGCTCGTCCAACCGGGATCCAGATAAGCGGCTGGGTCGGGAAGATCCTCGGATCGCGATAGTGGATCGATCGCGCGGGAAAAACGGACTGGAACAGCAGCGAAATCGTGAAACGCGATGCTCCGGAGGGGCTCGCATACCGAGCGGGGTCCTCCGATGGTCCGATACCGGGTCGGAATTCAAATGAGACGCCGATCGATCCCGCGTGCGATCGCGGCCAGAAATTCGTGTCGGACCGGGCCAAAAAGACGTCGTCGTCGGGGACCGGCTCGCGGCTTGTCAAGATCACGTCATCGTGTGGAGGTCTTATTAAATCAAAGAAGCCGATTCGAGCGCGCGATAAGGGCGTACCTGTCGACAGGTGGATTCGTTTCTCGGTCGAACGTTACGGGAGCGCTCGCGATCGTGCCGATAAGCCGCTTTAAAAACCTAACCGAGGACGTCACGAGTGTCACGCACGCCGGCTCCCTGCTACTTGTAACTATGAGTGATCAACACGAACGATACCGCGGACGATGTGATTAACAAGCCCGGGAAGAAATTATGGTTCGATCGTGTCGTCGATAGTTTCAGCCTGTTGGCCAGCATCGCGGTGATATATGAACACGCGGGTCGGGCTGCGGACCGACGACGAACAATGCTATATGCCTGCATTTAACGAAGAGACAATTGTGGGAGGACGGAGCCGCTCGCTAAAGTGTGAGAACGATTTTAGGTCGCTCGATCCGTGGCTGCGAGAAACTTCGCGGATGCTGAAATACTGAAAATCGCCAATTGTTACTTTACGATAAAATGATAATGTACAAATATGTACAATAAAATACAAATTTTTAAAAAAATACATAAAAGAGTAGAGGTCAAAGAAAGTTCAACTCTTATCGTTCTTATTTTCAACGAATAAAAAGTAAAATAAATTGCATTGTACGTCAATCAATTTCGTAGTTTTCCAAGGATCTGTGAGATTCTACGTGCAAGAAATGCCTGAAAAGATAGTAGCGAAACTAATTGATTCCATCGTCGTCTTCCACCAGTTCCTACAACCTGATGCAGCGATACTGTAACAAAAACCCTGACATTATCAAAGAAGTGCCACCACCGAGCACCGAAGTTTCCTAGCGGTTTATCTACTATCGTTCATTGGAATCTCCAGGAAGTTTCCTCCCACCGTTAGTCAATATCGAAGTCCGTAGCAGGAACATAGACCACCAGGCATTGAAGTCTCCAAGCAGCGTTGTCGCAATCAGGCATCGAAATCTCAGAGAAGTTTCTTGGACTTCGACTCTACGGAACATGCTGTGACTGCTAGGCACCGGAGGCTTTAAATTTTTAACGCACATTGCCAGACATCGCCGTGTGCTATCAGTATTGCTAATACCGCGGAAATCTTCGCAGAATCCTTTCGGTTCTGATTTTCACTGATCAGTAGACTGGGGATTAAGAAGAAAAAATTAATAGGTTGAATACAGAACTGTGAAGACAATCGGAATTTGAGGATATTATTAAATTATTTTCAATTTGCAATACAACATCGAGCACAGACTCGCGACGAAGATTTCTATTAAACCGAAATTTATAATAACACTTCCTTCTCCTAAGAAGATACGACCGAGAAAGAAGTTCTAATCACTGTAATCGCCAATAAATCATAATTCAATGAGTTAAAGGAGGAGATAAATTTTCATATAACTCTGTTGCCTTACAATTGACGTAAACAATTTTCATTTCGCATAAAGATCGATAAAGTGTTTGACGTTCAATCAAAACGGTAAAGGAGGTTCACCTTTATTCCGTGGAACGTTTCTAATTAGTATATCGCAGGATAGAGATGAACTTAAGGAGTTCGCGGAGAGTACACGTTCCCGCAACATTTTCCACCTACGTCCACTTGTTGCAAAACGAGCGCCGCCAATCAACGGGAATGTAGAATGATTCTTCCACGTTTCATACGCGTCGAGGGGAACGACGCGACGCGACAAAGGAATCTCTCCGACGTATTACGTCGAGATCGGAATGCAGGTGGAGGCGTCGTGACCGATTGCGATCGTTTCGCGCGCGCGTCCGTCGCAGATTCTCGATACATTTAAATCGCCTCGTTTGCCTCGATCCTGCCACGAAACTGGTCCCCCGCCGTTTCTTTTTCTCCCTCAACCCTTCCACAGACGTCCGATAAGCTCTTGACGGAGATGATTTTTCGGTGCCAGAGGCCTCGGGGACCACCGCCGACGTGGCTCGATCCGCCGCGCCGGCACGATTTCGAACGTGGAACACGAAGAGTAAAAGAGCGGCGAGGAACAAAAGCGTGAAGGCAACAGCATTATTTCGCGCGAGGCGAAAGGAATGCGTAAAACGATCATAAACAGACAGAAACAATGAATCTCATTTGATGAACATCATTTGGGATTAAAAAATATTATCTTTATGCCTTTTCCCATTCGTAACAGAATTTTCGGAATTTACACGAGAATCCACATATTAACAAAACTACATACTACTTTTCTTAATCGTATCAATGAATGTCATTTAGTTCGACGTATATGAAATCAATTCCGAAAATGGAAGGCTGCATGAAAGTTCGTGGTCTAGTTATTGCAGTTTTGAAACGAGGGTGCACCGAACGTTTTTGGTTGCTTGTGTCGAAATACTTTCGCCTCGACTTCCGTGAGAAAATGCTTCTGGAGCATCTCCGGGATCAGAAACGTAGTAAGTCGTGCAGGATACAGAAGCTGGATCGGAGCGGGCTCGCGATCACTGCTCTTTGCGACTCAAGCCGCCCACGAGAAACCATCAATTATGCCGAATGATTCCCGTAGCCGGTAATTACCGGTAGCCAGGCCCGATTTATGCCAGCTGCTGCAACAACGTCGCGAACCGATCGATTGTTTAACGCGACACAGTGAACGGGGATTGTGTACATAGAGTAGCGTGGTCTTGAAGAATGCCAATTTCTCAGAAAACCAACGATTCTCCTAGTCGCTTAACGACTGTTCTTATTTTCTTTATATCAGATCGTTCACTTTCCAAAATACATTTCAATTTATTTTGAGGAAGGCCGACTACTGAATAGGGACCGAAATAAGGCACGCTTACCATTTTGGGTGGTCAGATTCTGCACATTGGTTCACCTGAACTACAATACCATTCTCCATTCGCGTTCAAAGCTCGCCCTCTTCGGAAAATGAGTGGTGCCGGCGATTTATCTCGAATTCCCATCGTTCCGCGGAATCGAATCCCCGGTCCGGTTGCTTCATCGAGTGTCGGTCGGGTTCAAGATTCTCTCATCGATCGATCGACCGGGTTGCGACGCGCGGTGCTCGCTGTGCTCGCGGCTTGCGAGTCCATCGGCCGATGGTAATTAACCCATAAAGGAGAAGGAGAGCCCCGCGCGAGTGGAGGCCGTGGATCGGGTGCACACGCGTGTGCACCTTATGCACGTAGCAGAGAGCGTCGCGGTGCGGCGCGGAGGAGACCACTGCGCGCCGGGGAAAGACAATGGAACGAGGCGTTCCGATCGCTTAACGGTATAGAAATATCTTCGCCACTCGGGCCCCGACAGAGACAATCGCGGGGAACCCGGGGGGAGCAGGTCGACGACGTCTTATTCCCGCGGCTAAGGTCGTACCCTTATACGCGACGGTGTTGTATATAATGCAACGGCAGGGGGCACGGGGGGCGAGGGAGAAAGGAGATGGACGAGAGGCTTGAACCCACGTCGTGCGGGAGCCGGCAGGTTCACCAGGGTTTAACCTTGAGGATGATTAGAAAGCAAAAGATCCCACCGTCCTCCCCCCTCCTCACCCTCTAAGCAAGGTTTGCGCGCTAGATCACGACTCGTCCTCGCTCCTGCGCCCTCGGCGGAGGACTTCTTCCATCGTCGTCGTTGTCGCCGTCGTCGTTACGCCGATATCTGGCCCAGAAAGCTTCTTCCACTCGGATCACGTGTGAACATCGCTCCGGGCAAGCTAAGGATGGTTACAGCCCGGTCGTCTTCCACTTCGTTCGTTCTTGATCCTCTTCGTGTTCGATCTAATCCACCTGACTCCTCGTGGCGACACGTTGTTGCGGGTAACGACGAGAGAACGGATCACTACAGCGACTGCCTTTGCCGCTGATCGAGTCCTACCTGGTGGCTACAGCAAGGGAATGTTGTTCACAGGGTGCGACATGTGGAGTATTGCTCCTTGATTCAGTTTAACCTTTCAGCCACGGCGGATCGCCGCGTGGATCGTACGTAAACGATACTGGAATATTTTAGTTTCCATAAAGTATTTCAAGAGAAGTTGCCATGGCATATTATATTGGGTGTGTTACTCGACCGCTCGTTCGACAAATCGGTGGGCTCTACAAAATAAAAGGTAGAGGAAATTGTTGAAGTAATGAATATTTTTGAAAATTCTTTCAATTATTACCATTCCATGATATTCAGCCCAACAAAGTTTGATTTAATTGGAAAAATTTCAAACACTAATAGAAAGATGTCAGCAGGTAATAAATAGTATAGAATGAGAAAAGATTGAATTAGGTAGAGATTAAATTGTAGAATCATGGTAAATGGGAGCGACTCATTTTAGCGAAAAATGGCGAAGATTCGAGCGTCGTTCTCCCTTATTCCTGTGACACGCGGAACCACCCAGGTAGCCGTGTGTAACCAATCCCCGAGACGGCGTGTCAAGTGAATAGGTGAGAACGAATCCAACGAATATGTCCGTCGTGTTACGACAAAGACCACGGGGCCGCTCGCTATCGGTGTTTCGCGCGAGCGCGAGATAAGTAAGTGCTTTAATTTATTCGAAACACCTCGGTTATTAATCGTCCGCTCCGTGGACTCCGACTGTCTCTGTTTCACCGTCTCCCACCGTCCTTCTCTACCACCTTCACGCTCCTTCTGCCCTTTTTATTTCTTCCTACTCTCCTAGTTATACCTTTTTCTCTCCGTCTTCTCACTTCCTCTTTCCCATGTCCTCCAGGTTCTTTCGTTTCTCATATTTCATCGCGATTTTTGCCGACCGAAACTTTCCTCAATCCACTTCCCGTATATTTCCTTTCTCCTTTAATTTTTTTTCTGCTGACCAACGTATTGATAATTTACACATTCGTCGGACAGGAAAGTATGCTTGAACTCCCGTAAAAACGTGACTGTTGCAATACTATAGTAATCACGCGTAGCTTCCTTTCATATATACTTTCATTCCAGTAATTTTGTGGTTAATGAGCTCGAACTTACGCGAAATCAATATGACTTGTTAAGAGCGATGCTTTTTATTGAGGATGATGAGAAATTATATTTTAATAGTATGTGGCTTCGACTTGAAGCACGTCGATTGTAATTGTTCTCAACTAATTATTAATCTTATAATTATAATGTGCCATATTTTTTAATTTCCGATCTGTTCCAATAAATACCTCCACCTACACCTTCTTTCATTACCATTTCACAATTTCTGAATTCTATTAAATTCGACGCCAAAATCGATTCAGGAACAAGTCGACATCTAAGCCCATTAACTGGGCTGGCAGCGACCTTCGCAGATACAACTGGCAGCACACAGCTCGAGCACTTCCGCCTTGATTCCCGCTGCACTCGTACCGATGCGAAGGCTTCTGCTAAATGCTCCCTAGCAAAGTGGGTCAGGCAAGCAGTGATCAGCCCGCGGGTCCTCTCACCTTTTCACCTAATCGGATCCCTCGGAATTCGACACGTTCGGTAAACGGTCCTTGGCGGAGGCTGTTGGGTGTCGCGGGTATTACAGACACCGGCAGTGTTTGCGGAGCCATTAGAAGGCTCGTTAGGTGTCATTGCCGGCGATATCAGGGGGCCATCGTCTTGGTCCTTGCGCGGAGCGGCTTTGGCGTCGTCCTCCTGTCCGCTCGTAACCGCGGTGCGGACACGAAAAGCCGGGTCGGCTAGCGCGGCTCGCACAATTATGCATCCGCGGAAGACAGAACATTAATTTATGGTTGAAATAAGGGCCCGGCGTGTGCGCGCGCGTGTCGGCGCGTCTGTTGGCGCGGACGAGCGTGGGCGCCGTGAGTGGCTCGCTTAAAACATTTCTCTGGTTCAGCTCTCCGGTGCGCGCCTCCAACGAGCTCCGGCCCCGAGACACGGCCGCGTGTTCGTTATTTGTACCCACGTATTTATATGCATATATAACTGCCCCATGTGCATATATACATATTATATACGCGACTTCGTATGTACGTATTATACGTGCGCGAGCACGGTTATATCGCGAGAGCCGGAATGCATACACACGTACCGAGATGGGGACCAACCTCTTAACCCGTGCCCTCACCGGCCTCCAAGGGATCCGTTGCCGTAGCTGACACCCTCGAACGTTCGTCTGGAGGCAGAGGGATGGACGTTGCTCCGGCAACGTAGAGAATCGTGGTAGGAAATGGCCGGAAGACGCGAAACGTTCGAGACCGCAAGATTTTGGCAAGACTGTCCTCTCAAATTTCATATGCAGCAATCTAACTCAAGTCAGCTTAGTGAGCAGTGCAGGCGACTGGTGTACCAAGTCATTCAGAAAGTTGGTAGCCTGACACATAGATGATATTGATAGCAGCAAAAACATATCGTTGTTGAAAACATCCGTCCTTGATATGAGCATACCATACATTCCAAATCGATCTGTCAAATAGCTTGCTTCAGGCAGCTGATTAAAGTAGACGTGTTTGCTTTGATTAGAAGAATAGAAAACTTGAAAAATCGTGCAGTCATTTATAGAAAAAAGGATTAAGCGGAAAGGAAACTTTTAATGATATTAGTGAATGTGTTAGGAGACAGTGTTCCTTCATATGCAATGGTAAAAAATGGCTTCAAATCAGGAAAACAATAACTCAAACCTTTTGGATCAACTGGATGCACAAATTCGGGAGAAAAGACCTGGCTTTTTGAAGAAAAAAGTCCTTTTTCACCAAGCCATTCCTCACAAAGCAAGTGTACTTGCAATGGCCAAATTAAAGGAGTTATGCTATGAATTGTGCAGCATCCACCATATTCACCAGGCCTGGCCCCCTCTGACTTCCATTTGTTCCCAAACCTCAAAAAACTCCTATGTGGCAGGCGTTTTTCATCAAATGAAGAAGTTACAGGAGCCGTAGATGAGTATTTTAGAGGTCTCGAGGAAAATATCATTTCAGAGATGGGTTAAATGAATTAGAAAATCGCTGGAAAATATGTATTGAGCTTAAGGGAGAATATAAGGAAGAATAAATGTATTTTGACTCATTATTTCATGTGATTTCATTGTTAAGCAACGAACTTTCTGAATCACCTAGTATGTTGTTTTATACAAATGAATAGAATTATAATTTTTATGTCACGTTTCTGAATGGAAAAACCTATTTAATAATTGTACTGCTCGCTATCCTCCAATTATCTCCGAAAGTGAAGTGCGTTTAGCATAACGCGTACGTCCGTGAAGAAATCTCGACAGCTGATCGTTCGGAAGCCGCGTGCCATTGAAACGAGAGCAACTTCATCGATCGCTAGTCAGCATTCTCATTCATAAGTCTTGATTTCCATACCGGCGTCGTGATCGCGATCGAGCATAGTCGAACACAATGTACGTACTACCGAGGCAGGCTCTAAACGGCGGTAGTAATCGCGGGTCGTCAGGTATTAGAATTCGCGTCTACCGAGTCGCGACACGCATGCACGGAGAGTGCGTGAGACCATAAATTAAAGTTCGCGACGATGGCGTCAGCCGGTGTTTTCCTTGCACTTTGCATACGTAATGGCTGTTAATCGTCGCGCGAAGCGCCGTTGCACGGCGTCGTATAAATCGGGGCGGCCTTAGATGCGCCGGCGATGACAACGAGACGCGTACAAAAATAACGTTGAAAGCGAATCGGGGAGAGTTCAAGAGCGAAGGCCTCTCTCGCTTTTGCCGATGAAGCGAGACGGCCAGACCAGAGGGACGAGGAGACAATGGGTCGAATGCAAATGCATGTGGACGTGAGCGACATCCCGATCCCCCGTACGTTCGACGAACGGAACGAGAAGCGATGTTCTGTCTCATCGGGCTTTATTCATCGCGGTGAATTCAAGAATCCCAAACGCGACCACTTCCTGTCCCTCCCAGCGGTATAAATTTTCATCGCCAGTCGCGAACGGTTCGTGAAACGATTTTTATTGCACCTCGGGGCCGCTCGTGAAAATTCAATCGTCTCGCCACTGCGACTTCGGGGAAGGGACACTTTGTCACTGAATCGCTAATTCCCCGTTTCCGATTGCAAGACGGTCTCGTCTCTTCCACTTTTCGACTTCCTTTCGCAACTATGATTTTAGCGCTCTCGTATACACGAGTCTAACCGAAACCATCAATCCACTTAAAATCGCAATTTCGCAGTAAATCTTACAAGTTTCATTCTTCTATTTTCACACAGGCTTTCGTTGTTAAATTCGGACCACGTGTACGTTTCACTCTTCTATCTATGTATAACAATAACCACTCTGCATGATGAGTGATATTTATCATTAACTGCCTAGACGAATAAGCACATCATTATTTTTCCAGTTAAAACACTGCGTCTAGAGTACATTGCGGATCTCCATGCAAAATAAAAATTGTCTTTCCAATCTTTTTGATAGATCTCCTGAATAGAAACGCAATACGCTGTATGTGACGCTTGATAACAGATTGCATTGAAAGCACCTTTTACCCGAAAAGGGAGATGCCAGCTTTAAAGATCAACCTTGATCCACCCGAGGCGACTGATCGTCGAGCGAGCGATCGCTCCTTACATCATCCCCGTTACTTTCATCTCGATTCCGCTCCGATTGCCCGCTCGGCGGTCGTCATCTCGAGCACCCACTCGACCAAGATAGTCGGGAGTCGCTGTGGATAGTCGCGAGGGATAATTGTATCGCGGCTGCTCGAATAGGTATGACACGAGGGGGAGACGTACACGAGAACATGCTCGCACGAACGTGCGGTTTCGCAGCCACCTTGTTATGCGCTCCAGCTTTTATCTGCCGCATCCCGCGGTGACGAAGCCGACCTGTCACTCACGCGGGGTTTGATTTTATCGCGTGACCGCTTTTGCATACGACCATGTTGTACCCGCGGCGTTCGCTTTTTTTCGCGAGCTCCACGATAATAACGTAAGCGGAATTGCGAGGCGATGCTCGGGGAGGATGCTCTTCGGAGAAGATGGAACAGGTCGACACTTTATGCTCGTCCGCGAACTAATTCGACGCAAAGTGGTAATAAAAAACTGATATTTCCGTCCCCCTCTGTTCGATCTTTGGTGCGGTTTGGTTTTCGAGAATGTTGGCACTTCTAAGACAAACGAATAAGTATTTCATATCTACGATTGTATTAAAATCCTTTCGTCACAATTTTATATTCGAGAAAAGTGTGTTACCGCATCGAGAGATTCCTAGGATAAATAGTGGGAGAAATCCTGTGGTCAGAATCTGAGTGAGAAGCTATAGTGTAGTCTAACCCAGACGTCGCGATTCAGAGGGTCGGGATCCTATCACGACTAAGTATGGGATCAAGTACCTCGAAACTATCTTTTCGAAACTTGTAAGTACTCATTCCGAGGTTCGATATCAGTTTGTATAAAATGAATACTTTTCAAATATAATCATTGAAACATTATTGCTTTTAAGTAGTAATCGAAACCCATGAAATGAAACTTGGTTAATGAAATTGACTCGGATTCGTGAGTACATATTGAACTTGATCCCCTCCCTAATCACGACCCTACAGTACGGATCGTGACGCCACTGGATACCCCCACGATTGCTGGGGCAATTCTCGACGCGTCACGTCATGTGGTCGCTTTGAGGGGCTTTGTGCCCTAACGCTGGTTCCAAGGGATTTGAACCTCATTTTCTCTTCACGAATTCTTCTCCCAAGAGCTACAACGTTTCCTCCGATGTTGGCATGGTTTGGTGCCCGAGGCTTTCCCATACCGAACCTGTGGAGTTCCGGTTGGGCAATGTTTTGAAGCTCGGCAGATCATGCAATTCGCACGTACGTGTATCGGCCTTGATCGAGTCTGGGACGTCCGAAGACGGCCAGTGTAGTCGATTTTAAGGCGATCCGTGCCGGCTAATTCGACGGTTTAAAAGCGAGCCACAATCCGGCGGCGCGCGTTCTTCGTGCGTGGCCCTGGTGCGCTCGCCTAAGGTCGTCCCATGATGGTGACATCCGACGTGCGACGACTAGCAAAACCACTCCCGCGGGTTCGCGAATCCACGCTCCGGGGAATCCTGTAACGTCTGACCCTGATCGAATTCCAGCGGAATACTCAATTGCGGCTTCCTCTCGGTCGTTTTCTGATCCTTATATCGATCTAGACAGAGGAGTCCCCGGGACACGGCCGGTACGCTGCATCGCTGATGAAGCTACTTCTTCGGAAGGTACCTGGAAGCTTCGAATATTTTAATACAATTATTTAGTCGTCGGTGAGGAATGTCCCTTCTTTTCCCGCTCAGAATTCATTTCGACATTGTTCCTGTGCACTTGTACACTCGTTTCACTTTTATAACTGAAACACCGTGTTACAAGCAGACTGAGGATATTTACCGTTCATAAATCACCGGATCACTTACTTATCTTCAACAATATGCTAATTAAAAAATACAAGCTTCCAACTTGATTTTATTGGATTATTTTGATTAGATGTAGCTATATTACACGATAATAGTTGAATGCAAAATGAAATACATTGAATAAACTTCTAGACAGCTCTAGAAGCCAAATTGGAAAACAATTACCCCGCTTAAATTTACAAAGTTAGGTTGTCCAAGGTTACGAATTTAAAGATTTTAAATTTTCTACATGTAATTTTCGGAAAGCAAGATCAAAAGATTATTTGCATTTAATTTGCATATTATTGTTGGTATACATTGAATAAATGGTCAATTGCTCGTAAGTTATTCTTGGTAAACTTTCGATGAAATTGAGTTAGCGGCGTACACGGGATTGCGTTCGTCACAGTTTACGTTCCCCTTTCATTGCCAATTCACCGATGAAGACTCTTAATTCCCCTCGACTCGGAACAATCACGCTCGGCTCGGTTATTAGCCACGGAATTATCGACGCGCACCGAAATCCAGAGAGCACTGGTGCTCTTTTTCGCGCAATAAATCAAGAGGCGTGTTAATGACGCCTGGCGTCGGGCGATTGATGCACGCGGAGGCGAAGAAATTGCGGAAAATAAACGACGCGAGCGTAATGCTTAAAGCGTAATTAAGATAGCGCGTATCTACACGGGCGCAGACCTCTTCGAGCTGTCCTGCTCAAGAAACTCGACGAGAATAGATTTTTACACGCCCTCTGCTAACTTAATCCTCTCGAGCCGAATGCTGTAGACGATTTTACGAAACCATAACTAAATCCAAACAGATCCTTTTACATAAACTTTCTTTACATGTTTTTGTACCCAATTCTTGAGGATCAATATCGCCGATATATATTTTTGTGAATTTTATAAAATTATTAAAGAAAGAAATTTCTATTTGTCTCCTATTTATTCATGCAGATCATTGCATACAGAACTGCAGTCTACTTATTAAAAAAAGAATTTAAAAATCTTTTAGAAGATCATCTTGAAAGAAATTATTGGACTCCATTTCTGAAGGTGGCTTGTTGGTTCATGACCAAAATTGTCATTGAGTAATTTGTTAAGAGAAATTCTCAGTTTCAAATTAACGATAAAATGCATAACATCAAGGAAGATTTTAGCTAAGAAAATGCTTTTCACAGACTTTGTATTCGGTCTTCGAACTCGCTCGATCTTCCCCGGAAGTTCAGAAGGACGCTTCCCGTGTCTCCCAGGGAATCTCGATCTATTCCCAGAAGAGTAGTCACGTTCGTTGCGTCGTAATACTCCCAGCTGTCAAACAAATAATGCGTCTTCACGCTAACCACGTTTCCAAGATCGACTCGTACCACTTTCCTGACACGCAGGCCCGATTCACGGCTCGATCCAGTGAACACGCGTTTACAGTCGATTGTTGACTTCGAGCTGAGGGAACTTGCTCCATTCAGTCGCTTGCGTTCGTTACTCCTAACAGTCGTCTGTCAATTGCGAGCGACAATTGAAGCCTGTTCACAAATATGAAACTGAAAAACGCGAAAGGGCAGTTCCATGAACGGTGGTTCTTTCAGACATTGCAATTTAATTTTGTGCACTGGAAATGTACTTAGGAAGCAGAATAACATAACTGTCGTCCCAGTCCATTCACTTACCAGAAAATTGCAGAGCATGAACATAGTCTGACGATCGTGAACACGTTGAATTAAATATTAAGTTTAAGCTCCGATAAATAACCTATTTCCACTACTGGAAGTCCACTATAGAAGCAGTATAATATAACTGAACCTTCCAGCTCGTCCACTTACCAGAGAATGTCCGAGCTCACTGAATTCCGCAGATCTCGAAGATCGAGTTTGTCCGCGCGATCTAAAATAAATCGGTCTGAGCTGGGATCTAGGATCGCACGTGCGGCTCGTTTCCGGTCGGCGATTCGCATCTCGGTCGGCTCGTCCTGTAATAAGCGTATTACAATTCCCCTCTCGTATATACATGTTAATGGCGAATCGTAGGCGCACGTAATTGGAGAAAATTAAGACTCGCCGAATGAGTGCTCGAGATGCGCGCAAAGGCATGAGGGCCGGTTCAAAGATTGTGCCCTACAAGGACCTCTTGCTCGTGGGCGCAGGCTGCTCGCTGGTCACCGATCTTGGTACAAGGAATGGGTAACAAGAAGAAAAGGATGCGAGATCCTTGCTGGGAGGACCCTGCGACAGCTCCGAACCTTGTTAAGGGGTTACACATGTTCGATCCGAAACTAGGTCGAACATGACAAATTTTTCATGGTTCTGAAATTACATTCTATCGAATGACAACATACGCGTGTTGTAGAAAGGCTGTTTGTCCAGTGAACGTTTACAAACGTTTCGAACGTTCGCAAGCTCTGGAAATTGTTATATTGCAAGTGCATGAAGATATTCAATTAATGGCGCAATAATTTGCACCAGTTGCCCGTTGCGTCGCCGAGGAGGAATCCTGGACCGTGTACCGGTACGAAAGGATCAGTTTAATCGCAATCGGAGAATCTCGAGGAGGCTTCCCCGTGTCAAGGAAGCGTTCGCGTTCTCAGCACGGACAACGACGTTACCATAATCGCCTCCGTACCGTTCGATACCTGGCATCGATCGTCGCCGGTGCCCGTTTGCCTATCAGAAGCATCGTCGTTTCGCCGGGGTAATTACACCGGCAGGATAATTTGCAATACGCGGTCTTCGCCATCCATCGTCTTACCCCTCTCCTCTATCTCTCTTCTTCGGTGCATTGTTTTCCAACTCGGTCAATCGAGATGTCCTTCGATCGAGGATCAGCCGAGATAGGATCGAAATCTCAGGGTCGCTCGACCGCTCTCAGGACTCTCCGTTGCTAAACGGCTCGTTCCATCGAGACTCGTCGTGTTGTTCAACTGCACCTTCCATCGGACACCTGTCCACGCTCACGAAGCGCTTCGATTCTCAATTTATTGGAATCCTCGTCTCATAAAGCGTTCCTTCTATCTTGCCCGCGGAAAGTTCTACTGTCAAAATTTATTGGAGTAGACAACAATTCGACGGCTGTCTTCTCCGGAGATTAAGACGTGATCGATGATCCTGCTCGATGATCATTGTTACTTCGAAATCTATAACACTTTGGCGCGCTTATGTAAGAGTTTACACAATTGTTTTAATGATTTTACAAATTCTTCGACCGTCAACTCTTTGAAATCATTAAAATTGGACAGGCATGTTTATGTAGACTAAATATTTCTCTCCACGTTGTTTAAAAGAAGTTAAACATCGATCTGGTCAAGGGGACAATTTCTGTAAAATAGAAAGGGACGTTCAGCGGTTGTGAGGGGATCGGTGGCCACATGGAAAGAGGACAAATCGATGGAACAGATTCCCATGAACGGAGGCCGGAGCTCGAGGCGAGAATCCTTAATATCCCCCGCGATCAAAGACACTATGAGAGGCCAACCGATTCGTCTAGCGGAGCCTATCGTGACGATAATGAAGCGGCGTCGTCGGTGGACGATCAAGAGGATCCTGTGTGCACCTCGCCGGTGCAGCATGTAACGGTTATACTAGATGCGCGTTCCCCTGGACCATTCTAATATCAAGGACTCCAAGACACACGGAGACGGAAGAAGGGTGGGGGCGGTAGGAGCAAATGCAATCGACCCCTGACCCGGCACGCTGAAACCTGGAGGATATCTGACTCATGACGCGCTCGGCGTCCTATCGTAGCGGCGCGTCATCGCGCGTACTCAAGCGGTTCGTCTTGCCGAGCGGAACGGGAATCCTTGTTTGAAAATCGTCCCGTGGACCAACCTCGTTAATCCGCTTCCTAATAATGGTAACTTGATAGGCGAACCAGCTGCGCGAGTCACGGCACTGGTGTCTCTTGTATTCTGGAGACCATTCTCGCAATTTTGCGGCCCTCATTTTGTCAATATAAAAACACTGTATACATAAAAATTAAACTGACTTCGAAAAAACGCACTAAAAAATGCACTAGAAAGTATGAAATAATTTCCATTTAATTTACGTGAATACACACGAACTTAAATACAATACAATCTTTTCGGAGGCGGCGCAAAATTGAAAGTTTTCCAAATGACGGATGTTGCTGATTATGATTTCATTGGAATATGGTAGACTTGGAAATCAGTAGGTGGGTAGAAAGGATACATTAATATGTGAAAGCATGTAGAAGAATTGAAGGATCTTCGTAATTTCCAGTGTCGAAAATTTTCAATTTTGCGCCGCCTCCGAAAAGATTGTATTGTATTTGAATTCGTGTGTATATTCACAGAAATTATTATAAATACAAATTATTTCATACTTTTTAGTGCGTTTTTTCGAAGTCGGTCTAATTTTTTTTATAAACTTTTTTCACACTTTTTAGTGGAACGAGAAGAATTTGTAGAACACCGTAGGATGGTTTTTCGGTCTTATTGGTTATTTGCAACAAAAACCGCACATAATGAAAAAATGCAAAATTTGTTTTCAAGAGACCAATCAGGAGACATACCCTACAAAATGCAGAAGGTTTCGTCCTGATTGGTCCATCCATCTCGGTGAACGTACATAGAAAAAAAAAGCGAAAAAAGGCACATACACATCGAATTGAGTAACCTCCTCCTTTTTCGAAGTCGGTTAAAAACAGGAACGAACAACAAGAATTTTTCATGTATAATAAATGCCATCTCCGTGTCAACTTGATCAATTCTAGATTGTAAAAAAATCAGCTTTCGAACGATCGATTCTGCTGAACTCTATATCCGTTGTATTTCCAGGGACAAATTGGCCGTCCGAAAGAGATTTCACGTTCCGTTCATCGAAAGTTTGCGGAACGTGCAATCGAATCTAAGGGAAGATCTCTCCCGTTCCACAAAGTGTGCAAAACAGCGGGATCGGCTACGTGATCGCCGATCGCAATCGTACGCGACTGGTTACGGCGTACGGGACATGATTATTGCCCGATCGGAATAATAATTGTAATCATCGCCGGGGGATAATGACGAGGTGACGACGACCGGCGAAGCTTCGACTCCGTGGGTGACACACGGTCATCCACACCTTCCCGTTTGAAATCGAATGTCTTCTGCGAGACTGTGAAGGAAAACGAGATAATTTGGTTCAGGGATGATGTTTTATCACCGGGGCTGTGAATAATGAAACTACGGAGACTAATCGCTCGGATGTCTATGTATACAAATTTCGAATTTTTCAACGTGTACAGCAAGGAGGATTAAAGAGAAGCCGATTTCCCTTGTAAATGGCCTCATCGTGTCAGGAATAGAAACAGACTGGATCACATCTCGTTAAAACTTTTGTTCCTTACAGTACAGAGCATCCACAGACTGCTCGTTATACTATTCATTGAATCATCTCATGAATTGAACAGCACGGTACAAAAGTCCTGACTTCGTTCGAGCATACGTTATCTATTATCTTTAAAACTGTTGTGTAAGCGCCACAAAAAATCGGCTGGGCAAATGAAAGCATCGGTAATCCAAGTTCAAGGATCGATCGTTTAACACTCGGACGATTAATCATGTCTAAATGAGTGGCCACGGGGGCGAAAAAACGAAGCAATATGCAACAGGAACGAGGTGACTTAATAAACTGATTTTACAGCGAGCAGAATCTTCTACTCGAAGGAGGGTCTTATTGTGGAGCTGAATTGTCAGTGACAAACAGCCTTCGCCGACCAATTAAACTTGCAAATTCGCGGACGTTTACTGCTAACGTCGATCAACGCACTGATCATTATTCACTGACACGAGGAAGTCGATCGCTCGCGTGAACTGTCGGTTTTTTCGACATTCCAGATGAATTCCGAACAAACAAGATGGCGGCGATGACGTCCGCGGTCTCGCGCGCTTTTATAGATCAATTTAAAGGTTAGACTCGTTAGAGCCTCGCCTTGAACCTTCGATCCTTTTTTCCCTGCGGTCCGGTATCCTTGGATTTTTGCTCGCGACTTTTTAGAATCGTTCGCCAGTTACTTTGCATTTCACGGATGCCCAAGGCCGCTGTCGATCCGGCTGGGATCGACCGCTTTTCCCGATCTTTATCTCCGAGCCTTTTTCATCCTGCTCCGTAGATCGCGATGATCTTTCCCGGGATCGTCGTCGATGATTTTCCCCTTCTTAACTGCCTTCCGCTCCAATCCGATGGCTCAACTTTGTTGCGAAGAAAAACAGTGGTAAGAAGTATGGGACCATTCTAAAAGTTTTTGTCGCTTCAAAGAATATTAGTATAATTTCTAAGACGAGAATGGTGTCGAATTGCTCGAAGAAGATGCACACAAAAAGAGGGGAACTACAGCGATGACTAATTGTTTAATTAAGTTCGCGCGACAATGTTCTGTACGTCGAACATGTAGAAACACAAGCAATAAATATCGTCGAATTTCAAGGTACGTCTACATAACAAATTCTTTGCGAAACTACGTCTTTATGCAATGATTAAAAAGATAGTAGCAAAATGGATCGATTGTGATTCCCAGAAGGTCTCGGAATCGAAAAAATCGAAACGGAAATGGAACAAAGCGTGTCTGTTCAGATTCATGGAAGTAGTTTCGAACTGGCTAGAATCAACAGAGCTGACCCGAAATTATGCAAATGGCAACCGGTAGCCGATCGTAGCAGGGACCTTGATTCCCTGGATCATTCTTTTTTTTCGTCAGACCGAATCAAGCCAAGTCAAGGTTCCGTAATTACGAGGTAGTAACGATTCGAAAGATCGAGACGGCTGTCGACAATTAAAGAAAGAAAAATAGAGAGCAAGCATCCTGGAACGATCCTTGGCGATCGTCTCGTACGAAGGGGGAAAAAGCTCGGCCGCGTCATGGCTGCGAGCGGCGCGAGATCCTCGGTTGTGCCGATTCTTAATCGATTAGTTCATAGGGGAAAGTGTTTATTACTCATTAGCAGCGTAGAAAATAACAAGGCGATCGCGATCGGTCGTCTGGGAAACCGATTGCGGTGTTCCTCGGGATGACGGATTGAGATGACCGATGCGCGGCGTTTTCAATGCTGTTGTCGCTATCAGTGATCAATTCTACTTCGAGCACGAAAGGAACATTGACGTCCACGCTATTCTTAGATCGGCATTTTTCTTCCTTGGCCTGTGAGGGTATTAATACAGCCACTCTACAAGACTTGTCTCCCTACTCTACCTTCCCCCTCTACGGCGCTATTCCCCCACGCTTCCGCCACGGCCTGACCACGTGACACGTTCCACGTGACTAATCCGGTGCTGGTAGAGAGAGGGTGATTCCTGATTCTGCAAATGCATTATGATGATTCCGTCCTATTGGTAAAAATTCTAACCACTGCGTCAAATTTTAAAGGAATAAATTCTAGACGACCTTTAAGTTGTTTCTGAGACAGTTCAGTATAACGTTGAGTATCGATTAATATAAATATCTATAAAATAGTGCCACATAGTGTGCAAACGTTGCAAAACTCGGATGAATGTATGAAAGACGCAACCATGAGAAATCCTTTGATATTCAGGCATAAATCACCGGATCGGGTACCTCCAATCAATTAGAAAAAATGTGCGTTTCGCTCGCAATAGTTTTCACTAGAAATAAGCCGAGCAATATTTCTGGCGACACGTAACGTTGCAGTTTATTAGCGTAACGAGGAAGTCAAAGCGCGAGCTGGCATGGCAGAACACGCAATAAATCGTGAGCAGTGGCGCGGGGTCCATCCCGTTTCAGTCCTTGTTACGATTAACGATCAATTAGGACTACTGGTTTGCATATTCAGTCGTAGCGGCGACGGTTGCAAACAAAAACAAAAAAATTCCGCCGACGTCGCGTCGTTTAAATCCATTAGCCGTCGATAAATCACCTACATTGTACTACGAAGCG
Organism: Lasioglossum baleicum; assembly: GCF_051020765.1. NCBI lineage: Eukaryota > Metazoa > Arthropoda > Insecta > Hymenoptera > Halictidae > Lasioglossum > Lasioglossum baleicum. The sequence continues at coordinate 12,778,222 of NC_134934.1, forward strand.
TGCAATTTCGCTCGCCGCCAGGCAAACGTACGTTTAGAAAAACAACCGCGCCTTTTTTCCATCCAATATTTATAGATTACTCTCGTTTGATGTCACGGGTTTTTTTCTCTGCTCCACCGGCACGGCGCGGCGCGGCGGCGGCGTATGTTCGAGTGCCATGCGGCGGAACGTCGTCGGCCGCTCAGAACCCGTGATTTAAAAGTCACAACCAACCGGCAACCTTTTCTGCCGGTGCTGAAGATGTCCGAGTTAATGACAGCTGCGAGCCCGATATAAGGTCTCCCGTCGTCGGTCGCTCTCGATCGAATCGTTTAATCATGGGAAGTGGTTCGGTTCTAATTCGAGTGACTTTCACGCGTCATCGGATGAGGACCGTTCCATCCCGTTGACATGGAACGCCTCAGTCTAACGCCGAGCATTAATAAACGTTACGGACAGTTTGACCCATTAAACGCAAAGGTTACGCGCCGGTAAAAACTGGCATCGAAACTCCTTTGACCGAGCAATCTTCTTAACGCGCTTTTTCAATCGGCGGGAATCGGCGCGGCTAAAGCCGGCCATAAATCCTCTTGTCACCTCGCGACGCTGTGAAACACTCGATCTAGAATGTTTGAATAATTATTGGGTTACTGGTAGATGTCGCTACGGCCATCCGCGGTTTCAATTAAAATTGGGATCGATTATGTCTATCAAATTAATCTTCTTAAAATTTAATTATGTCCGAAATTTAATGGAAAAAGGAGGTGAATGAGCTGCGCGAAACGGGAGGGGCGAGGTGGATGTCGAAACGAAGGAAGAGGAAGCGCCGGGGCGCGCGGTTCGGAGGCGGCTCGCGAGCGTCGCGTAATTACTTAAACGCGGCCGTAATCACATTGTTTGCCGGTAATTGCGCATTAATAGATGAGAACTGGGTCTGCGGCGGCTGCAGGGCTACGTCGGTCGGCTGACCCGCCTTCACCTTGCGCAATACCATCGGCGGTCGTGCCGGGTCGAAATATACGTCGGACGTACACCGTGGCGGCTCGTAATTCGCGAATTCCACGCTGGGTAACCGCTCCGGGCCGCCACGCCGGATTTCTCGGGTTTATCCTCTAAGAGCCGTGTATTACACATTTTTCAAGACGATGTTCACGCGAGGCCCCAGTCCGCTGTGTGTACCGTTCGCCCTTAATCCACGCGGTGCCGAGCGCAGCAAACATTTATTATTCCCGGGAACGCTTGTCGAGGTACTGTGTCTTCGGTGAAACTGTTATTTCGGAACCAGATCGTTGCAATTAGGTTTTATCGTGTCCGGCCGGTTCCATCGCCTGGTTTCAATTTGGTAGCACCGTCTCCTGCGCCGCGCCGATCCCTGGACTCGGCACCTTCGTTAAGTCGCCGAACACCGTCCCCGTTATAACTGCTTCATCCAATTTTATACACAATTTAAACCGCGCTCAGAGAAATCGAGATCGTCGGCCGCTGTATTGATTTCTATAAATATTCTTTAGATATTTAATTTATGTACACTTCAGGAAATATCTGTGGTTGCGAGGAAGGTCGCCGCATGTCGCAAAATTTCACTTTCGAGTTATTACCGTTTAAAGTTGTGATTGAAAGATGCTTTGATTGCATTATTTTTTTCAGTCTTTCCAACTTATTTTCAGGACTTTTTTTCTGGTAAATACATAAATCCTATGCTACAGAGCTCAATTAATGTATAAACTTAAATTTTTTGAAATTGTGACATGCGGCGTTTTTCCTTGCAAACACAGACATACTTTTAAAAATTTACAGTTACAACATTGCTTCAAATATATTTCTCACTGATTTCCTGTTTTATCTTTCAATGTGTTTCCTATACTAGAAACAATATTCAAATAACGCTTGTACATTCTTTAGAAGTATTAGGCATTAGGTCGTTCGGATAGTCATTTCGTTTTCTCAAGGGAAAATGAAAGGCACTGTTTACCATTTAGAATAAGTTTTACAACATTTTGTTCTACGATCTCTTGCAATTTTTCAGGCAACTTAAAGAATTTCTGTTTCTCATTAGCAAAAAATTGAGTTATATGACTTGTTACGAGTCTATTTGAAATTAAATTTACACCGCATAGAAAATGTTGAAAAAAAAACGAAAAAAATCGTAATCCGATGCTCGGCTTAAACAGCACACAACCTTTTCTTTCGTGCATTGCATTTTTACCCTTGCGGTGATAAAAAAGCAAAAGGTGATGGAAACGCGTACTTTGATTTTGCATATTTGATGCGAAGACAAAAACATGCTTGAAAGGTTAGAAAGAACTACAAGACAGGAAATGGCGTTCGAAATGTCAGCTATCAAGATATACCAGAAGTTGGTTAAAATAAAGTTAAGTAATAACAAATGGAAGCAATGTCACCTCTACACGAAAAGCGAGATTACTACCCGTACGACCTAAGGAGTACCGTCATAAAGGATTTTAATGTTCACCCATTTTTGCTTCATACTTTATTCAGCGACCGATGTTTAAAAGACACAGAATGGTTGATTTCTCACATGAGGAATGTATGAAACTTCAAGGTTAAAAAAAGTGAAAGATGTGGCCAATTAACCATACACATATTATAATTCTGTTTAAGTCGCACAATTTATGTTTGTATTTTACGAGTCCTTTCATTTTATCATTATAATTGCACATGACATATTGTTCCCCTACCTCTTTGTAACCCGACAATTCTCTTCCTGTGATTGTCCAGTTTTTTCAACTCCATATATATCCCAGACGTCTTTTACGTTGAAAAAAAATTGAGAGACATCTCCAACGCCCAGATAGTAGAGGCGAAGCCTGTGGTAATGATTTATTTACATTTCGTCCGCGTTGCGTAGCGCGGATTGCGACACGAAAATTAGAGTTTACGGTTAAGAGAGCTATTAAAATAGAGTAACGATCCTAACAGCAGTTGCCAATAACGCCGCGAACATGACGAAACGTTCGACTGTTGCCACTCTCCGGCAGGCAACCTATCCAAAGATCACCCACATAATTCAGTGAGCGCTGACTGACTGACTCATCGATACCGGAACTTCGCGAAACCAGCGCCGGCGGAACGCATTCAGTCACGTCCTTGAACCTTGCCTTCGCTCGCGTAGAATGCACGCCGGAGTAATTGAACGAGCGCACCGATCGATCGTCGTCACCCAGAAGACGGATCGCTGGATCGTTGCGCAAGAAACGACGCTCGGCCCGCGTTCATCCTAGCGACGTACTTGTCGCCGAGGTTTTACCCAGTTCACAAAATTCATTTTCCCTCAAAACTGTCCTCCATTCGGGCTGTAAACTGTTCTCTGATCGACCATTACGCCATTGTCTCTAGAACGGATCGATCTCAAAAAATCTTATTCTTAGAAACAAGAAATAATTTTTTTCAATTTTGTAGACCAGAGAGCAATGGAATATTTTGCATATTTTATACTTGATATGTTATAAAGAGAAACAACTCTTTCATGCAGTTTTCGAATAAAATTAGTATAACCCAATCTATACAGGCATTCATATTGAAAGTAGAACAATGAATATCCTTAAAACAATAACCGAAAATCTGATTGTTTCTAGAAACATTGTCGAATGTCGTCCCGCGATGGTCGTTAGACAGTAATAATTTAGTTGTTGGTTCCAAGCGAGCCACCCAGTATGCAAGTATTTGTGACTCATACAGGGATGTTAATCCAATAGCCACGATCTCGCGTGGAATTCGCTGAAGAAGATTTTATGCCTGTAAGAATTTCATTCTTGGAAAACGTTTAGTGCTGGGGAATCTCTTGTAAAAGTAAAAGCAACTTTACGAGACGAAACTGTACGAGGGGGCTCTTCTGCATTTCTATAGACTTCGATAATAGGCTGTTAAACGTCGAGGAAAAATGGCATCGAGTGTGTTCGGACACGGGGAACAGGACACCAGGAAGTTGCGAACAACATTTCCCAGGAAATCCGAGTCTCGATTGTGCCGTATACGAGGGGTCTTGTAATCGGCTGATCAATCTTTTGTCGCTGTTGAGGACGCGCTCGATCGTCGTCTCCTAATGCTTTCCAGGGAATCCGGTGATCATTAGATCGGTGGAATCGGAACGGTGGCGTTGCCGGCGCGGTTTATATGCGTCGTTTCAACGTGGGCCGCTGCGGCAAACGGAAAAAACGTATTACGAATGGCTCACAAATTACTGCGCTCGCTCAACATCATTAATTAGAGAGCATGACTCACGCGTTATCGAACGGACCACGGCGCCTCTCATTGCTGATACATCGCTCGGCTGTGAATGAGACTCGGAACGCCCGAGTTCCCGCTATGATTTCGTAATCGCACCCTTTTCCCGACTGTCTGCGGGAAGGACACGCGTTGGATGATCTTTATGGCCGGCGAAGTTCGTATCTCCTGCGAGGGAGAGGCTCAGCTTTTGTGGGAAGTGGTGAAACGAGCTACAAATACTCGTGCGAGTGATTTCTCTGGTGGAACCTGATCGACGTCCAGGGATTTTGTAATAATTATAGAAATTATTATGGAACGCGTGTACGGTGGTCGAAACACATCACTGCTTCAGAATTTTAAATTATTGCAAGGAAAAATAATTTTTTGATACAGGTCGATGATAACTCTTCTTATACGGTACCAGGACCTGAATAATGATTTTTAACGAGCGGGCTACGCATACATAATTAAATAACCAACACGTTTGTATTAATGTACTCACGATTAAGATAAGAACAATATTTATTAATTTGGAGAAAGTGATCGAGCGACAAAGTGATTGAAGTGATAGGTAAGTAAATGTAGTTTGAGCACACATACAAGTTTTTTTTACAACTTGGATGTAATGCCGTTAGTATGTTCTCTGAGACTTCTCTCTCGTCGCATATGAATGAAAACATTCGAAATAAATGCATACTAAAAGAATGGAAGCAAAGTATCTAAACAATCGAATTAATCATTCTCGATGGTCTCTTAAATTGATTCCACTTACAATTCTAATCAGATACACAAGAACTTATTCTTAGTTCAAATATAAATCTCAGAACCTTCTGGAGCGTATATAAATGTGTAAAAAATCCAGAACCTCTAAATAAGGAGCAACTTTCACGAAAAGTAGATTCTGGTTCAGTCAGATTTCGGAGCTAAGAAAGCCGTCAATCGCTTCGCGGTCTCCCATATTATATGGAATATAATTTCACCAAAAAAAAAGAAAAGGACTTCTTCCGATACCGAATCGGGCCTCCGTCGAGCCGCTTTCACCGTTCGAATTTTTTCGTCGATGAAATAATTATTATTAAATGTTTAAAGTCGCATTAATCCAATGGGGTCATTACCAACTACATACATCACGTTACGTTCCAGTTACGATTAAATATTAATACAATGATTAAATAATTGAGATATCGATAAAATCGCACGCTGCATTACAGAATACTTGGTGCAGAGTATTTTCTCTCTGGAACAAAAAAATATAGTTTCAAGAACAGCATTAAGGAAATTTACTTAGTGTTATTTTAAAATGTGCCAGCATAAGTTTCAATTTTGAACAGGAACTTTTGCATTCATCTAATACTGTAAACTTTGAGACAATGTAATGAAAAGGAAATTTGGCTTTTTTCACTCAGGGTGAGCTACCCCTTTAATCGAGGAGGATGAAAGGGTGTAGATTCGAGACGCGGGATACGGCGCGTTGTGCCACGTAATGAGAAAAATCTTAATTACGCGCGTGACACGCGTGCCTGCACGTTATCCGCGCGCGTAATAATCTCGGCACAATTCCCCGCGTCGGGACGCCTCTCGGCATCGACGCCTAGAACGAATCGCCGTCGACGCCGACTTCCCCGTTCGCGTCTGTGAGAAAGGCCGCGCCGGAATACGCGATTAGGCTCGAAGATGAGAACGACCGGCTCTGGGAATCTGGGAAAATACGAGGCCGCCGGCCTGCAGCTGTAATAAGTCTCACTTGTTGTCTTTCGGGTGCAATTTAGGTGATCGAACCGAGAAATCGATGGGAAAAGTGCGCTCTTAGAGTGAAAAATGCAGTATTGAGCACCGTGGGCGAGGGTTGAATCAAATGATGCGGAAGAACTGTTTAACTTCTCTAGAACAGTTGGATTAGCCTTAAATTATATACTTAGAGGTATCCGAGAAATTTTATAAAGAATTTTAAAAGGTCGTAGCACACACCACTTGAAGATTAATGAAACATTTCGAAATGCAAAGGACTGTTTCACCTGTGCATGCTTGCGCGACGATCATCCCGAGAAGAACATGTGCTTCCCGGGAGATTGAATTAGTAGCGTTTATAGACGGTGGAAAAAAGCAGGATGGGTAATCACGGAGGCGTTGATAAGAGCCGTTTATCCATCGGCGTAATATACGACGGCGATGCTCTTGTTAACTACCGGTCTTGCTCACGCCTAACACGCACCCGGAGCCTCTAATTACGAAGCGACACGGGCGCGCGCGGCCACGCAGAAAAACCGATCGCATTACGTACGATAATCTCGGTCTCGGGCGCGTAAACGAGCTCCGGTGTGTCGGCGTGATATGAAAAATAACCGGCGCAAATTGACCGCGTCGATCGTGCTAATCGCGGCAAAACGCTCGGCTCTGCTCGACTCGACTCGACTCTACTCCACTCGCTCGCTCGCCGCGGTCGCTTCCCCGCTTCCGGCGGATAAATTAATTAGCGTAATTAGTATATAAATCGACGGGGATAGCCGGCCGTCACGCTTAATCGCGGCTAACGAGTCAAATCGAACTGCCGGTATCGACGCGGTGTCATTTTCTTGTTTGAGCGAGCGCGAGACGCGTGGGATCGCGATACGCTTGATTTCTCTTTACTCGCGCGCGCTTTTTCTCCGTTCTTTTTCTACCGGCGATCGTGACCGACGATAAACCTGCAGCTTTAATACTAATCGATATCCCTTTTTTCGACGCAGTGATTGATACGTCGAAAGTAGCCCCCAGCGTTGAAATCGTTTTTCTGGGGAAAAAATCGATTTCATGTAAGTCGCATGAAATTAAGTTGTACCTCGTACAGACGGCGGACGTCGTATCCGACTGTCAAAGAAATTAATGAAACCATAGAACAAGTCAATGCACTCGCCGAATTCATTCTTATATCGACAGTTACCGGGTGATTCAATCTCTCAATTGCCGATGGTTCCACTTACAGTGGGGCACGTGAAATTTATGCAAGGCTCGCAGCAGTTCCCAGAGAATATTATCATCAATTAATTCCGACGATTTTCGACCGGGTAATTAATTACAGCGGAGCCGGACGATAAATCTACCACGATCCCGAGATAGGTTAATGCCTGTGCACCAGATTTTTACGGCATCGTAGAATAATTATGATCCGCGCTTTTTTGTGGGCCACGGTGTCCGTCAGCGATCGGCGAATCAATCAATATGTGTGCTTTCGAAATTCTTGAGCGATCGTTCTCCTGTCTTACAGTGCAGTATTATTCATCAAGCGTTTAAATAAACTATTGTTACCAATCATCTGTGAGCACTGTGAAAATCTAAAGAACACTAACATTTCATTGTGCCGTCAGGTAGCTGTCCATTCCGTTACAATTACTTAAGATTTCGAACACAAAAATTCAATTATTCAATCCAACTGTTCAATATTCAAATAATTATATGTACAAGTATCTCCAGTGATTTTTATAATGGAGATAATTTATGATAAGGGGGCCGGTAAACGAGAAAAGGTAGGCAAACAATGTTTTACACGATTCCGAGCAAGCGTTAATTTTTTCGGGGCACAAAGCGGAGGGTATGCAATGTAGAACACGATCCGACCCCTAACCGGTGCATGACGTGACCCCAGGGCAAAGAATTTATTGGAGCCCTGCACCTGAAAGTCGCTCACCTGCCAGCTGGTCCGGCCCGATGGAATTTTGTGAGGAACGGGCCGGTGCACCCATGGAGCCCATAAATTCCGGGAACGTACTTCGCGCTAAATGGGGTGGAACACCATCTTGATTGTCAGAAATATTCGAGGGCAATTGCTTCGACGGTTATCCGATCAACGATCGACACTCGATACCCTGAACGATATTAAAATTTCCCTTCCCGATTATCTACGGGATGCTCCCTTGGTACGGCCACGTACAAAAAGTTCCGGAGAATGCTGTTCCACATTCTTATGTCAGACCACACTTTTTAATTGCATAGCGACATTGTTGTTATAAATGCATCAACTGCGCGGTTCAACGAACATCAGCTGTTAAAATACAAGCATTGAAGAATCAAATTGAGAGTGATCTTACAGACGCTTATGTACAAAGCTATTACCCGAATCAAACAGACACATTGTCTTCGGCTCTGTCGAGGCAGGATCATCCGTAAAAGTCAAGTTTCGAATTCTTCAGCATTGCCACTTCAAGGCAAGACAAGTCGAAGACAGCATCAAACGCAGAAGAACGTCCGGGCAATCCCGGAGACTTCAATGCCAGGTCGAGTCAGCTGACTCCGCGGTCGGTTCGATTTCTGACCCGATTTCGAACCGCAACGTTCTGTTGGCATTTATCACTGTCAGGAATATGTAGCTGATAAATCGCCGTTTAATCGCGACAGGAACCGTCCGTCTGGTGACATGCCGAGCGGTCGCTATCTCGGGAAAGAGAGGAAGAGAGAGAGAAATATCACTCTCGCCGTCGGTCGGTCGCGAGAGGTACGTAAAAGGCGTCCGTGGGACTTTCCTCTGACTTGGCAAAAAGCTGCTCCAGTTTACCATCCGCGATTGCGGCCGGAGAGGACAAACGATCGCGCGCGGAACCGACGACGACGGCGCAGACGAAGACGAAGACGAGGATGGCGGCGACCCAAGCGCGTACAAATCTTTGCTGGAAAAAAGAGGAGCGGCGGTTTAGCAGGACGCGCGGAAATAAATCAGCGCGGCGCTTCTGCGAGTACTTTCCCGTTGTGAGGTCGACAGCCCAGGGCTCCACCGCGACGAAGGGAGCAACAAAACGAGCCGGCGTCCGCGCCAAACAAGGTTTAATTGCCGGAGCATTGACATGCGTGCGGCTCGCCCTCGGCTCTAGGCAACCGCGCCTTTTGTCTTCGGCTTCGTGGAAGTTCTACGCGGCCGCCAGAAAAATCCACGGCCGTGTTTCGCAACCTCGCGAAAACGCGCGCTCCGAGAAAACCGCACGGCTCCCTGGAAAATCCGGCTCGAACAAGCCGACGCCCATAACTTCGGCTGCGACGCAATCGATGTCAATGGCGGTTCAGGGTTTTTCACCGTACGCGAATCGGACGAAAGGTACGCGGAAGACACGTACTTGTAAAATTGTATCCTAGTACCTACAATGACGTTCGTAAATCCAATGAAACAACTAAAATGCATTTTACTCTCCAAAATGGTCTCCGTCAATTCTGATGCATTTACTCCGTCTTGGACACTTCCATCCATCATCCTGATGGATTTACATCAATCTTGGAAATAATTAATGTGAATTGTGGATTTGCATGCAAAATAAAAATTATCTGCACCAGTTACCAAACATAGAAGTCAAATAAAAAGTTCCATTTTTCTTTAATGACTTTAAGAGATTTAAGATAGTACATTGATTCTTCTATGTCGTTGTAATGTTTTTCCTGTTTTAAATTGCACAAAGTTTTGTCACAAATGCATAAAATCCACAGTCTATTAATGCACGGAGTTCCAACTTGTAGCTCGCGAGTCACACGCGGCATCTTCCTCCCCGCTTAGGTTCTTCCCCCCTCTTGGACTTCATCGTTACACATATGTATACATAGTAGAACACACATACATTGTAACCGTCGAACTTCGTCCCTGTTCCCTTCCCGCGCCGCCATTACCACCTCACTCACTAACTTTCCGACTATACGAAGTAGTGGGAAGAGGTTCGAATGGTGGGGACCTTGTGGTTCTAGAAGGGGAGTAAGTTGAAACTCCCTGTATTAATGAATTAATGGAGGTGCAACTTGGGTTTCCTGCAAGTAAAAAATGAAGTTGAGTAGGTTGTGGATCGCGAGGTGATTTTAAAATCGTGTTTCCCTTTCTGACACGACGCGACGGTTCGCATGGTTTCGCGAGTGTATAACGCATTCGTTTCGGCTTGGCCGGGGTTCCCCGGTGCTGCGTTTGAATCGTTGGCCTGGGAGCGAAGAGTATAACACCACCCCCGGCCTTTCGCCGGCAAAGATGCCGCGGATTACGGGATTCCTAACTTCTTTCGGTCGCCACGTAGCGTTATTCTTGCCTTCGAGCAAGGTCTATCGCGGGATCGTGAGAAAAACTAGCGAGCGCCGATTCAAGCCGCTCTTCTAATTCATAAGGAGGCTGTTGCGAAGCCTGCCCGCAACGTTTACGATAAAATGACATAATTGTGATGAATTTACCTCTATCTTGGCTCGTTTGAGGTCTATATCGTGCAGCAGACACAAATTACACCATCCGATGCTCGTCAAGGATAAAGTGTGAATGTTATAAAAATCGGTACTCGACTCTTTCAGGTAATTCTAGAGAGATCTATATTGTACTCGTACCCGTGATTATAGCCCGCAACACCGTATACCATGAAAACGTTCATTCTTTTTCACGGCAGGCGGTCATTACCCACACACTCGCGGCGTAATCCGATTTTTCACAGGGGCATCATCGCTTCCATTAAAAATTACCGTCGTTATGTCCGGAAAGAATTAATCTTACAGCGCTGATCCCTGAAACACAATTACACTCTACGTTCACTCAACAATTTCTTCTTTACACATTTATCTATTTCAATCCTCACACGCCTCCTTATATTCATAATTTTTTTATGATCATGTTATAAATATATAAAAAAGTATATATAAAACGAAATTAGTGGAGTTGAAGTAAAAAATAAAAATTAATGAAGATTAATGGAAATGAATAAAAGTTACGAGATGATTTTTCGTGTAATTATTCTTGTAAAAGGTCAATACTATTAACTGTAAAACTTTATTCTTCGAAACTCAAAACCGAAGTTTACACTAAGATTATTTGTATTAACTCACTTACTATAGGGTGTCTCAAAATGACCTGACATTTTAAATTGCGTGCCATTTTTTTTTTGTGACAAACAGAGTACTAATTTTCGACAATTGGCATCAGGAAGTATTGAGGTTTACGCATAGAAATTGTGAAAATTCACTACAAAAAATGGTGAAAATTTTTCAGAGACAGTTCGAAAAGTCTTTTGGTCATCATAACGCACCATCTCGCAACACTGTGGTGCATTTAATCACAAAATTCGACAGTTTTGTTTATTTACGTAGCTATTAAGTTGAAAATGCGCCTCATCGCTCAAGAAGATTTTCTTTGAAAAATCACCACCAATTTGTTGATGCTCCAATATCCAATTGGCGAATGTACGGCGCTGCGCATGGTCTCCTGGCTGCAGTTCTTGTGTCAATTGGATCTTGTAAACATGCAAATGCAGATCTTTCGTCAAAATTCGCTGCTCAGAGCATGTTGAAATGTTCAATTGCTGAGCAGGATGGTGAATCGAGGTGGAAGGACTTTCGTCAAAACTCGCACTCACTTGGGCTATGTTTTCATTCGACCGACTGGTACGAGGATGGCCACTGCTTTCCGCGGTCAGAATTGAACCACTATCCTCAAATTTTGCGATTAAATTGCACCACAGTGTTGGGAGATGGTGCGTTATGATCACCAAAAGACGTGCGGACTTTTCGAACCGACTCTGAAAAATTTTCACCATTTTTTGTAGTGAATTTTCACAATTTCTATGCGTTGCACGATCGTGTAATTCTCCGTGACTAAATCTCAATACTCCCTGATGTCAGTTGGCAAAGATCAGTACAATCTATGTTCGCCACAAAAAAAAATGGCGCGCAATTTAAAATGTCAGGTCATTTTGAGACACCCTATATTATTGAAATACTGTTTTAAGATATTTTTATCAATTCAGAACGACTGATAAAGAGTTTTTGAAGTGAAATGATCGCAGTCGATGGAACGAAGGGGATCGCGGAATTGATTGCCGATCGTGGCCGATCGACACGATCGAACATACGAGTACAAAGTTGGTACACACGGTATCGAACCGGCGGATCTCTATTACCGGTAAAACATTGCCAACTTCCCCGGAATGAAGCGATACGGTGTGCAATAGAGAAGCCGGTGGAATCGTATCGACGACGACAATCGATTCCCCCGATCCCGAAAGGACTCCGGTTAGTTTCTCATGATGCGCCATTCTCGGGTCTAGGCTGTCAAGGAACTTTCACGGCCCTGAGAGAACGTTCGGTCCTTGACCGTTTCCCGTGATCCCTTTAATAAGCGCGATATGGAAAGCAATCGGAACGCGGCTAGTCTTCTCGCGCGTGTTAATCGCCACCGTGATCGAACCGACACGCGATGAAAAATCGCGTAATTGTTCGCTACCATTAGGACTTAATTGTGAGACCGGGTAAGTCGCTTGTGAAACCGCTCGTTCGAACATTAGATGAAAAACACGGACTCTAAAAACGCTGTGCGGCTCATCTTATAATCGTCATATCTGTATATCTGATCGGTGTTGTTTCTTCTGTTCATCTCTATGCTCTTTTCTTATACTTTTTAATAAAGTATGATTTTATCTTTCGTTAATAGCCATTGATTGTTTTAACCCACTCCAACAACGATGAAATAAACAAGAAAAAGGTTTCGGAATTTATAATTGCACATTTTTACTCGATTGATAACATATTTCGCAAATCTTTGCGATACAACATGCGCACTATAGAGTACTGTACACAGAGTACAGTACTAGTATACACTATAGAGCACTATCGAGTCATACTTGACAGACATGGCAATTATTAATAGATTTCGGTGCAACATTGAGAAAAGGCAGTATTGCTGAAAAGAGTTCTCAGAAAAATGGTGAGTTTGTATTTCTCGCGATGACTTGTTGATTCGCAATCATAATTGCTGCTGACATTGACAAATTTATTAAGAAATCCTTAGCTGTTAATCATCGGTTTTTAAAAGACTATTAAGAGACCTTGGTAGGTGTTAATGCTTGTGAATCGTTGTATACTTATTTTTAGCTCGAGGCTTTATATTTGTAGCTTGTAGTGATCATAAAAAAATAATGGGTTGGACACTCAGTAGAATTTCATTTTTAATTTCCTTGAAAATACACTTTTTTCTGTCTCTTATGTCTGTCTCGTATAAAAGACATGATATTGTTTACTGTAAGTACGTTGAACAGAGTTACAACTAGCAGGTTGAGAACATTGTTCAACATTACGATCCAGTCGAACCAAGAAGAAAAAAACCTCTAGAAAAAGACAGAATAAATCGCCATCTTCGAGCATGTTCAACCTAACGAAAGCATCTCCGAGGCGTTAAAGAACTCACGTCAGAATCTCGGAGCTGCCGATCAACTTATTATCTGCGAAACAATAAAATCGTCCGATAAGGATCAGCCGTGGCCCGCCGGCGGGTTCTGAAATATTTCCTCGGTCGAAGGCGCGGACGTAGCCGCGATGTCCGATTGAAATCGATTTATGGTCCAACGACAAACGAGATATCGCCCGGGGCGGGGTCGAATCGAGACGGAACGAGACGAGACGAGACGAGACACGAGTTTCGGGACGTGGGAAGAACACTTGATTTTTTCGTTTCCCCACCCCCGTGCACCTCCGCTCACCTCCATATAGCCTCGTCAACGGGAGGAGATACCGTCGCTGATTGCCAGGTGAGCTGAGGTGAGTGGTGAGCGAGCGGGTGAGTCAGTGAGTCACCTTGTAGGAGTGGTGACTGCGAGCAGAGCTCGCGATCGGCGTGATCGGCGGCTCGCCGATCGTGTTTGGAGTCCAGGTCGGGCCGGACCGGCGCGTTGCCTTGTACACCGTCAAAACGAATGACGTCCCGACGTTTTACACGACGTGCACGAGTTCGTCTCTTCCGCGGACGGGCCAGTATGCGAGTCGATCGGAAGAAGGAACCGAGATCGCACGACCTTAGGCTAGGTGTTCATTTGAGAATGGTACTAGCGAGCTGGCTCTAAAGAGCACGCAGGTGGACGTTGCGTGGAGAATGATTGCGAGCATGGTTCTTCAATGTTTGAGAATGATCCTCCCTTCTGATGGGTTAGGGGGATCGTTGATTCTAAAGGATTAGACTAGTACAAGGGGACTAAGCATCCGAAAATTTATTTTCGGGTGAAAAAAGCGAAGTAAACGATCAATTATTGACAAGCCAAGTGACTGTCCATCCTTTAGTGCTCTTATTTTGCTACAGACTTTCTGAGAGTTCGGTCTGATAGTAAGCTTTTGGCCGATCATTTTAGTATCTAACTCAAACTAAAATTTTACAACTGTGATCTCGGGGGTACAGCCCCCAAATGGATACCCAGCTTTAGAAACCGAAGCGGAAGACGCGGGGGAGATGGAATTCGTCGACGGTGCAATTAAAATCGCCGGTCGCGGCAAAGCAAATACTTTGTAGCAGAGCCTGGCAGCGCCGTTAAATGGCGTTTCTCATTAAACGTTGATTGCGATTTGACGGCCTTCGCGGCGAAGTTTCCGTGGCGTTTTAACGGAGGCTGCGCCGGCGTTTCAGTGCACGGCGGACTTTTCTATAGGAACTTGTTTGCCGGTATGACTCCCTGACACCCGTTGCCAACCATCAAACTCGGTTGCCGGACGATCGCGTGACGATAATCACGACGTAGACCAGTTAGCCGGCCATGGAAACGAAACCGGGATGAGTCGTGTGAACCGATCGCGCGATTAAGTGAACGTCATAGTGGCATTTAGCCGGGTTCTGTCTCTGGACACCGGGTCATTCAGTTCAGGATTCCGAAGATATGATGTACTGGTATGTGGTAGTCGATCGTTTCTAGCGACTTTAAATCGAACATAGTCCGAATGGCATAATTCACAAGTATGACTATGGATAACAGAACATAGTATTCCGCGTCTTTCTCCCACATCGTTCATCCCAAGCTCGCATCCCAAGCTCACCTAGCAGATCTGCCACCTTCTCACAGTGTCGAACTTCATTTTCAAGATTCGAGAGGGGACGAATCCTCAGGTGAGTAGTTTTGCAGTGTCGCACGCAGATTTCTCACGATTCCGTGTGCCGATGATCTCCGAGGCACGAGAGACGGGCAATTTCCCGGCGAGACGCCGGTAAATCGCGTCGATGCTCGCGGCCGATCTCGGACCGATACCTTTGAGCGTGAACCGGTAGTGGGTGCAGATGGGTGGACACGGCCACGGCGCGATTAGCCGGCCCCGATACGGCTATCTCCGTACAAGGGGCTGGCACGGCTGCACGGGGTTTCGCGGCAGGAACGCGCGCCTCGAATTCTTCCTGCTGCGGGTAGAAACGAGCGCGAGAGCGAGGAGGCGCTTCCGATTCCGAGCGGCAGATAGGGGCCCCGGGTGTCGGTGTCGGGTCTGTCCCGAAAAAAATCGCGAGGGCCGGCCGGCCGGCCAGCGAGCGGGTAAAAATCGCACGGGATCGGCTCGCCGAATGCAACCGAGAGGCCTTGCTTGCAACTAGGTGCCGCCGCTCTAGCGGTGGCGTCGCTTAATTAACGCCGGGCCGGTAGCGTCCGCGCGCTACCTTGCACTCTCCTAGCACCTCTCCACTCTCTGCGCAACACCGGCCGAGATCGCGAGATCATGATAGCGGCTCCACCGACCGGCCGCGAGAGATCCTCTCTTTCTTTCCCTTTACCCCCTTCGGTTTTTCTTTTCCCCCTTTTAATGCGCTCCTCGGCGTCCTCGTTTTTTCTTCCGCCGATCTCGGCGATCGATGCGCCGCGATGCACGGCAACCCCGACAGCCTCCGAGCGTCCCGTTCGCCGAGCCGTGTCCCGTGCATCGATAAATTTCGGAATCGGCGCCTCCGCCGACCCGGGGCCCACCTAATTAAGCGGTTCGCCCCGTAATTACAGCCAATTAACGTCAAACTCGGCCGGCACCGGCCGCTGACCGCTATCGCGCCCGGTGATTGCGCGCCCTTGCCTCTGCGTGCGTCGAGATTCATCCTACGGCACAGGCCTCTCGCGAATGCACGCGACGCTTCATCATTTTTGCCAACGGATCCCTCGAGCTGTTCTCTGATAAGCGAGGGAAGCGACCAGCTGGAATGTGGGGTTTCGATATGCCACTTTCCGAGGGGACGTTTCTGTTGACGCTACGATCCAAGCCGTAAAATCGTCAGGGTGGTCATAGGAGCTACTTCAAACTATGTTTTATGTTTGTTTGTTTATTGTATTATTGTTTTATTGTAGTATGTGTATTGTAGTTTTGTTTTATTGTTGTTACGTTTATCATTATGTTTCTTTATGTGTGTCATTATATACATATATACATGTTGTTTGTCGCGTCTCCAACCTAAACGTACCAACGCAATAATATAATTATCACCAAAGTACAGGATGTCAGGTAAAGGAGGAACACAATTAAATACTTGAAACATGGAATCAACGGTCTCGTTATTAAATATCAAGGCAATGTGTTACATGAGCATAATATCCATCGTACCCTAAAGTGCTGTAGTTGGGTACGTCCCTCATCTCGTAACAAATTGCATAAACGAGATTTGATCGGGAGATTTGCAAGACAGTCCACCGTTATTCCGAAGCCGCTAATTAGCAGACTGCAGGTGTTTATGCAAATGAATGTATCTCTTTTTCCCGGCTTAATTTGTACAACCTGTTATCAAACATATATTTATTTACCCCGTAATCAACATACCATCGGATTGTAAACGGGGTAAAAGCTTCATCGGATTTTATTAAATCGTGCTCATTGTAAATTCCAGGCGCTCACGTATGAATGCGTGAACACATCATTTGGGATGTGACGATTGGACGATAATGTGTGGACTCGTGGACTGACTTTGCGATGTTGGCGAAGGCCTTGAATTGGACCGGACTGTATTACACTGGATCAAATTAGACTTGACCATACTAATCTGAGTAGACCTAACTATAAATAACTGGAGACCTACCTAGACTAAGCTAGACCAAGCTAGATTAAAGTAGACGTAACTGAGGATTTAACTGAATCTGACTACATCAAGCTAGACCAAGTTAGACTAACTAAGCTAGAGCAAACTATACGTAACGAGACCAAATTAGACTGACCTAGACAGTGGGACGCGATACAAATTCTCACTTTGAAATTCAAGAAAATTGAAATCAGAAGAGACTTCGTCTCCCTCAGGAATGCTTGCATTCTCTGTTCAGTCTGTCGGTGGATTCTTAGTGACGGAGTTAGAAATCCGTTCGGTGGGAAAAGGTTAAAATCCATCAGCGTTGGTGTGGGTCACTGGAAGGCCTCAATTAAACGACTCGGAATCGCTGGCCCCGCGACGCAAGAAATTCATCCACCGTGACGAGCGTCCAGGCGAGAGCGCGCGCACCGGTACCGAGAGAGCCACGGCTCGCTCATTTATTCAGACACCCTAATGAACCGGGGGACGATTTCGACGGGCGTTCTCAGCCGTGGCCTTAATATCAGCCGGACGACCAGCGTTACATAAGCCGCGTGCACACAGACCGAGCCGAGAGGGCCGTGTATGCAGCAGAGACGTGACCACGATGCACGGAACGGAGACCGTGCTCGTGAGCCGTGGGCCGGCCCGGCCCGACAAAAATCCCATTAATTGCTTCTATGGTGATAAATTTCCCCCTGGCTCTGCACGATTCCACCTCTCTCGCTCTCTCTTTCCTTCTCCCCCTTTCCCTGCTCTCTTTCCTCTCTCTCTTCGCCGCGGTTACCCTCGTACTCCCCTCGATCCCCTTACCGTTGCATCCAGACCGAACCTCTCGGCTCGAGAGAGCTTCTTTAGCGACCATATCAGCCGCCTATGTTAATTTTCAGTTTAATAAGGTGCACCAGGAAGTGACACGGAGAGGCCGTGGCCGCTCGAGCGCGGTGTTCACCGCCGCTACGGCCGAATGCCAGGTGAAAATGTCGCGGCGGGAGTGACATTTCAATTAATGTTTACCGTGTTTGCGTGGGAAGGGACACGCTGGCAGGCCTCGCCGGGACCGGTGCAGCAGGTGCAAAAAAGAGGACGACCGATCGGCGGATCCTTGCTACGCCAGCCGATTCGAGATCGGTCGTAACGGGATCCCCGATCGCGAACCCGAGGATTCTGTAACATTGTTTCAATCTACCGGGATGTTCTACGTACCTGCTGCAAGCGGAATTTATATAGTCAGTTGGTGAAAGACCTGCATTGCGGGATGCACTTGCCCGATTCAAATACTAATTATTTCAGGCCTCGCGAAAGTAACTGGTAAATAATTTTTCACCGAACCGTGACGTGTATCTTTACGACCTTGATAGTCGAAAATTAAAAGGTTTACGAACCTAGTAAAAAAGACCACGAAAAACTAAGAAAACTGTTTAAACTTCGAGCGATAGCTTCGTCGAAATAGGAGAGCTAAGTTTCTCCAAAAAGAATACGATCAAAGTATTCTTCTCAGGAGGCGATTCATGTGGCATCGTGTTGTTCGAGAGTCTCGAGCGAGTCTTAATTCAATTATTCGGTACGAGTGTTCTTAACGCCGGCTTGAGAGCGTGTTAATGATCGCGGAGTAAAGAAAGAAGACGCTTTTACTACAGAAACGAGAATTCCGCTCACGAAACCGTGCCTGACTCAACGTAATAATATCTGTGTCGCGGGTAATAAATGGCGCCGTCGCGGCATGCTCAACCGGGTAGTGAAATGATTATCACGCCGCGGCGCGAGGAAGAAGGAACGACGAAAAAAGAAGGAAGGAAAATCCGGGGTGAATCATCATTGTGCGGATGGAATGCTCCCCGGCTTCGCGCGCGATCGCCGGGCTCCTTTTCGCGCGCGATGTAAACGCGCGAACACGGCAGCAAGGTAATGAGCAACGACGGCAATAACGCAGGCGATAACTATTAACCAGATTGTTCGGTTAACGACGAAGGTGATGAGAAGCGTACGCGAATCACGTCGCTCCGGAGCGAGGCGCTTTCGTTTATCAAGGACGATGGAAAACCGACCAGCGCAACCTGCAATTCTAATTGGCGAGCGGGAATCGCGGCCGAATAAAAGACCAGCCGAGATGGAATTACGTGGAATCGAGACTTTCGGCGATCCACGATCTTCTGTACGATCGTACCTTTCGTGCAAATGGTGTTACCGATTTCGCAAAACCCGGAGATTCGCGTTTACTGCATCTAACTTGACCTCGTCTCTAAATTTCTGGTTTATTCGTGTGTGTCATCCGCTTGCATGAAATAATAATAAAAAAGTTCAGCAGTAAAAATAGTATCTTTTCTCCGGGAAAGCGGAATAGAAGTTTCGCTGGACCAGCGCAACATTTAATTGGGGAGACACTCGAGGCGCAGATTTTGTGGGAACGATTTTACGAATCAATTTTCTGGCGGCAATTTAACGAGCCGCGGGACGATTGCGCCACGCGAAGAATTTGAGTAATTTGCTGCTCTCGTAGAAACGCTAATTACGATCCCCGGCATTCCTAAAACGTCCCGCCGAACTTTCTCCCGGTCTGGCAAGAAACGGGTGTACCGGGCAGAAAAATTTCAGCGGGCGATCGACGACGGTCGATGCATTCGCGGGGATCGAGATACGCGCCGGCGGCACGGAATTTAAACGATATCTTAATTACCCGGACGCGCCGGGAAATGAGCGTACGGTGATTCTTTACGGTCGAACCTGTCCTCGTAGACGCGGCGAGGAGGTCCAATTTCGGTGAACAGCAACTACAGGCGTCGAGAGAGCGCACGTCATGGTGTGCGCCCACCCGTATCTTTCTCTTCGCATTTTTCTGCGCGCGCCATCTTATCGTGATTATCCCGATCATCGACACACGGGGCCTCTTTGGGACCGGACTTCTCCGGTACTTTCGGTGTGACGTAAGACGGTCCCCGGTCAGCTTTCCTCGGCGCGGGGCTTCTTCCACCCGAGGCGATCTATCGTTCGTCACGGTTCTCACGATCCCGATCTGCGCCAGTTTCGTCCGAAAATGGCGAACCGGGGCGAGCGTTGCCCCGGTGAGAGCACCGCACCACGGCCGTTGAAAAAATCAATTAATCTCAATCGAGGCGACCGCGCCGCGGAAGGGTAATTTCCAATTTGTCGCGGCCCCGAAACAGCCGCGCGCCTCTGCCCGCTGAGGTTCGGGCCCCAGCACAGAACCCCGGCTCCGGACCAACAAAATGGCCCTCCGGGGAACCACGAGCGAAAGTATCCTCGGTTAAGGGCATCGCGCACGGCGCTGTCGTCGCCGCAGGTGACGATCGGTGATACCTTTCTGGGCCGACTTTAATGAAACGTGCGAAATTCATTTTTATCGAACGTGGATTATACGAACGTTTCGACTCGACTGTCGAAAAAATTCTTCAACCAAATTCCTTTACCTTCTGTTTACGAACGAGGACATGATATGGGGTGCAAATATTTTTTATGTTTTTAATTGTATTTTGTAATCTTTTGGATCCTTTTTTGGGACGTATAAAATAAGCTCTTTGGGAAAATTTGATCAGCTTCATAAGAAAAATATCTAGTTCATGGGATTGACATCTTGTTTGAATATTCCAAGACAGAAATCTATTATAAGAAAGCCATTAAGGATACTGTGTGCATAAAAGGCAAAGCTATATAGATAAAATGAATATTACCATCGCACATTGTAAAAGACCAGTGGCACTCCTGGCCCGAAATGAATGAAATCAAATTCCACCAGAGATGGTTGCGCGCATATCTCGGACACCTTCGACTGGTTCGACAACGAATTCTTTATGCAAATCCGTATCGACGACATCGAGCGATTATGCAAATTTTTTTACTGCAGCATTGACAGCAACGATTCCGTATCGTTCGTTTGTTCGCGCGTTCTTTTGTTCACCTTCTTCGGTCCCTCGATCCTCCGACGTGCCTGGTATACTAGTAGAATGTGTCTGACAGTCTGATGTACGAATATTTTCCCGATAGAGATCTACGATATTCGAGACACCTAGGAATTATCACCGAGTACGCTTTTCGGAAAGAGACATTCGAGGGTGGTGTTGTTTTGAATTATTTACGAAGATTCGAAGAATACATTTTTTGGGCAGAGACATTTGGGTAGAAAGTTTAAAATTATGGTTGTATTCAGTTATGTTCGAAGATTCGCTTATCGAGAGATAAAATTTACAGGAAATAATAAAAAGTAGTTCCCATAAACAAATGCACACCATTAAATAATCATGTAAAAATTACCATGCATCAGTTTTATAGAATGTTAAAAGATAAGAAATCTCCAACTCTCACAAAAATTACAAGATTCGATATCGAAGTATCACCCACAACCGTGCATACAAATTCTTCCTTTCATAGACAGAAAAAGTGAATAAAACGTAGCATTCTAAGCAGCTTTTACTAAACTACCGTATGATCGATACCAGTATCGCGTCAAAATACCGATATAACCACATTCTGCGGCAATAAATCATAGGTCAGAATGTAGAATCATGATTTCGTTTATAAAATATTGTATGTGCTTGAGTCTGCGCTTTCACGCTCCGGGGCAACGAGAAGTAGAAACTTATTGAAATTCTACTGCCTTAATTATGCAATCATTCTCGCGTTAACACACGCAAGCCCCCGGTGTGTAGACTAAATTTCTCTAAACCATCATATTTTTCTGCGACTTCTAAAAAATCCTCGGATGCATGCTTTCTCGCTGGAAATGAACGATGGCAGAATGTGAAACAGATTACCCGCTAAGAAATCCGACAGGATCTTAGGAATATTACCAATTTTTAAGGCGAACACGAATCGCAACTTTCAAGTCTCGGTTGTTTTAAAATCACTACCTCACACAACTCTCTACATCTTTAAATAAATATTTCTAAAAATCAGAATTTCAGAATTCTATGTACTGTACATCATCTTTTTATCGTGGAAAAAAATCAAGTTTTAACTTCTTAGCTGATTATGACGAGTACACTCGTCACAATATTAAATTAATTGCTTACTAAAATTTTTAGCTGAAAATATTTTGAGTTGAGGAGGCAACACAGAACACGAACAAAGGAGTTGAAGTGTGATCGGTAAAATATTAAAAAATGTGTACGACCTACTTTCAAAGTCGGTCTACACCGCACACATTGCTATAATCCTTATAAGCCATTCCTGAGATATAGGAAACGATTAATAAACTGGTGGGAAAGACCGTTGCACGCCGGAGACTTCAATGCCGCGCGAGAGACTTCAATGCCGCGCAGGCGATGCTTCGAGCGATCTACGCGTTCGCGATCGCGATCGAATCTGGATCTTACGCGGCCCATCAAAGGAGAGCATCGGCGACACGATCGCGATAGGGACCGATTACCAGGTACCAGTTCCCGAGTCGGGAATAAGCCTCGATCCTGCACGCGTCCCGATCGGCGCGAGATGTGCTCCGGACTCGAAACATGATCTACTTACCGCGGTAGCCGCTCGCGCGATCGCCAACCATAGATCGGCAAATGTATCGATCTACCCACGGTCGTCTAGCATGTATCCACTGTCCAATCACCGCCGGTACGTACAAAAGGTGCGGAGAACCGGGTTGCGAACGTGTTCGTGTTGCGAACGACCCTAACCGCATCTGTGTGCGCCGTAGAAGTGCTCCGCGAGTGCTGTATGCCGCAATACGAGATGCACAACCTTCATTAATGAGTCATCGGCCGAACTCGCCGGTTAATGCACGAGATACCATTAAACGGTGCACATTGTCGCTATAGTCTGCACCCTGGCGACACTGAAGCCGATTTCAAGGGCTGAGGGGAAAAACGAATTTTAGACATAATTATACACTGTGTTCATGATGTTAGTAGTCAGTATTTATATCAAGAAAATAGAAAGGGAACTTTTGTTACACAATCTATTTTTCTAATAGGTTGTTTGAATTTTCTCAAGCTTCTTTTTGAGAGTATAAAGATTGGTAAACTAGGAGGCATGTTCATTGTAGTTTGAATTTCGGTTTAGCATTAATTGGTTCTTATGAACGAGATTCTACTGTGAATCTTAGACGAACGAAAACGATGTACACACCTGCAGTTGCCAAGTAACTTGTTCGTAAGCTCGTCGAATGGACAGAAATGGGCCTGAACGTTTCAGTAACTGGCTCAAAGGAGAGGCACGAAGGAGGTCCGAACGAAAGAACCGGGAAGCGCGCCTCCTACGGAGATCTTCTCAAAGTAATCTCCTTCTCGAATAACTTTCCCCGGTAATTATTATGCAAACGTGTCCGTACTTTATAAGATCCTCGCTTCCTTAAAGATCCGCCGCTTTCCTCCCAAGTTTCGTCTTTCCTGTTCCATGGCCGTGTTCGCCGCCGCGCCGCGCCGCGCCGCGCCGCGATCTTAAGAAATAGTCGTACGCCAGCGTATTATTATATAGCGCTTTAAATGGTAGCGATAAATTACGGACGCTGTGCTCCCCACGTTAACCGCAATCGCCTTTTAAACTGAAAGGCAGATTGTGTCCCTACCGAGCTGTACCTTCGACGCTGTTGCCTTTTATTCTGCAGCGGCCAACCTATTACTACATCCCTGTTAACTTCCAATGAACGGTCGAAGAAACTGTTCCAGCGTTCGTCATTTCGTTTCTGGTTTTCGCGATCTTTTCCACCGGAGAGAAAGAAATGCGATCTCGTGTTTCGCCAGTTACGTCATCGAGGAAAAAGAACCAAACGCCGAATCGGGGTGGAGAGTCGCAGTCGTAAAAAGTCCACTTGCCGGCGTTCTTATCTTTACGATCTATCGAGAACACTCGGTGAAAAAATATTGGTCAACAATGTCCGCTCTCACGAGAGCACCGGAGAAATATGTCAGCAACATTGTCAGCATCTTTATTAGCCCAATATTATGTTTCCTTATGGGGTGAGGCGCAATTTATAGGCCGACCGAGAAACTTCTTCGTAGCCGTTAAACAGCACGCCGGCGTGGATTACCAATCGCGACGTTAAGTATTCTAACGTAAGTGAGTACTGGGGTTGCAGAAAAAGTTGTGTTATTTCTCAGTGACAGAAATGTGATGGTTTTCTGTGAGAAACAGACGTAGATGGTTATCAAAAATTTTGGATATCATGTATCATGTAACGTGCTCCAACTTTTTATTTTCAATTAGACATTTACTATGTACAGAGTGTATAAAATGTAATGGTCATACGTCGTAGGGATAAATCTACACCTCTAAATCGGTGGACATTTGTAAAAGAAACTTGCCGCAAAGTTGTTTATAACAAAGAAAATTGTTGTTAAAGTTTGTTTTTACATCAATAGATTCTACTCATCGAGAAGAGAAAGAGTTTGAAAGGAGCCACATGTTGCAAACAAATAGTTCTTGAGACATAAGCTGTTGAAGTTCTTGCAAAATTTGATTGTGTCGAATTATACGTATAGACAAAAGCCTACTATATACTACAGTCCACACAACCGTGTCGATGAGACAGAACATGATCGTGTGCGCGCTTTGTCGCTAGGCCTGTAAAAAGTGATCATCTCCCTGCCCATTCAAATCATAAATTTGAAATTGCAAAATATGAAAGAATACCAACAGCTTATGTCTCGAGAACTATTTAAACAAACTTTAACAACAATTTTCTTCGTTACAAACAATTTTTCGGCAAGTTTCCTTTACGAACGTCCACCTATCCAGAGGTGTAGATTCACCCCTACGACGGATGACCATTACTTTGTATACACCATGTACATTTTTACTTTTGCTAAAAGAACGAAGCACAATTGCACAAAAATGGGCCTGGCACATATTCTGGATCAAAACAGACATTTAAAAATTTAATAAAATACGAAGAATTATTTTAAATCGGATGCTTTTAGACTACATATACGTATTATAAATTACAAATGATTTTTCATATTAAAGCCGCGAAAGACGATTTCCTATCTTCTAGCATTATTCACTTGCGAACCCAGTGATTAACGGAAGTGCGAGACAAAGTCTTGTAAATCGTCCATTACGGAGGAGCCTATTCGTCTACCTGACGCGCAAAAAAAAAGAAGAAAGCGTGTCTACACGACTTGAGGACCGTAATTACCGTCGCGTCGTGTCCGATTACGATCGATTCCGCGGCGTTTTAAAAACAAGCAGTAACCTGTATTTATTCCGTGCACGAATTAGCCGTGCTCGGGGCGAATAAATCTTAATACGATCCCGCGTGCCCTAAATTCCCGTCGTCGGCCGGTCACACGTGTCCGGATCGAGAGGAGACGAGGAACTATAAAGAGTTATTCGACGGTTTATCAAAAGGCCCCATCAAGAGACCCAGGACCCGGTCCGTATGAAAAGCTTTGTCCTTACCCGGCAGCGAAAGAGAAAGCAGAGAGATGAGCCTCTCTTCTCATCCCGATCATTACACGAAATCGGTCCCTGAGATTGCGTCGCGGGGGTGGGGAACTGACGTTATAAAGTATGTTTCGATGTATAGCGTGCAGAGATCGTTCGGGAACGGTAGCCGCGAACGGTAGCGGCCTGCGTCGGCCATATAGGGAGGACGAGTTGGGAGCACGGTCGTGCCGACTCGCCGGTGAAAAATGCGTATGCAAATTAATAAGCCACGACCGAAACGGTCCGCGACACCTCCGCGAGAGGATTTTCTCGTCGGCCACCGATCCGCAGGTAGATGTACCCCCGATTCATCCGCCGGCGATGTTGCCGAGACTTCCTGCTAGCCAGGACGACGATCGCCACCCACGACCGCTCGTGAATATACAATTTTGAAGTTGGAACTCATGTCCGCGGAGGAGATCGTTAATCGAGCCAACCGGCGCGCGCGCGCTCTTAGGAGAATCGCCCGGTCCCCGACCACGGCCACCTAACGCTCTTCTCGGTGCATTATCACTCGGACACCGATAAAAGTGACATTTTTGGTAAGTTCTGGTTGAGACATGCATCGTAGATCTTTCTTGAGAAACGTCCCTATGTTACTACGATGGTAGTGGATAAAGACAAAATTTCGAATATTGTAGTTTTACAGTCAGTCGCGTGAGAAATAGATCGAGCTAGATGAATTAGTTTGCTAGATGATATGAAATGAAAATTTTGGCAAAATTACAAACTTTATTTGGGCCTGTAACAAAAATTTCAACAAAGTGTTTTGAAGATACATCTACGTTTTATACGTGCTGAGAATTGCATCTAAATCGGTAGATTGATTTACGAGTTATAAAGATTGAAAACGGGTAACATTTTTCCATAAAAGTTCCACAGAACAGGTATATCTTCGTTAAAGTTTGACCAGAATTTTTTGAAAATTACCAAACATTAATAATGAACGATACGATCCATCCATGGGCGATTAAAAATACGCACAAAAAGAAAAGAAATGAATTAAAGAAAAGAATCTACAACTCCGTCATGGCCAGTGAAGTAGAGTTTCCGTTGGGATTTTCGCGGTGCAGTCTGCCGTGTGCTGATTTGAATAAATTTGAATAGTACAATGCGGAGGAATGCTACGAAATCAATTGTAATTGTTAATAATCGTAATACGGGCGCCGTGTCGCGGATGCGTTCCCCAGCTTCCCCTTGTGTCTCTTTATAACCCCCGGTTCTCTTCTTGTTCACCGGGCGCAGTACTCGCCGGTCGTGATCTGGTTACATTGCTACCCGTTATGTTGAGAGTTCGGAGTACATTCTTACCCACTCCCCTGGTTCGGTGCATGCTCTCACCCACCGCGGGCTCTACGTGGCTCCTTTCCTCTCTCCTTGTCACGGAATTTCTCTCTTTCTCCGGCTACTCGACTGGTACAGGTACTCGGAATACGTACATCACCCCGGTCAGGCTTCCTACTCGTTCTCTGTTCCTCTTCGGGATCCTCTTCGCTTTGATTCGTCCAGCTTGAATAATCCTTTGTATTATCGGCGAGCATCTCCTATTTTGTTTCTGTAGATAATTTCAGATTTCTATGATGTTGTATACAGAGGTGGACTTAAAAGCAATATCATTAATACAAGAATTCGATTCCTCCGAGTTCCTTGCAAAAATTACGAGAATATATTTGTTGTGATTTTTTCATTGTACCACACGCACTGATTTTAGTAAACGGCGAGGCCGTCTGCTAGCAATGTTCTTGTAAGACAGGCGTGTCAAACACGCGGCCCGTCGACAAGTAGTCTGCGGCCCGACCAAAAACTTTGGAACTGTTGATGACAATTTATAGGTTTTACACTCCAAATGCACCCTTTTGCAAGTTAATTTCACCCTTTTACAAATCAATTTCACCCTTTTACAAATCAATTTCATCCTTCTGCAAATCAATGTCACCCTTTTGCAAATCAAATTCAACCTTTTGAAAATCAATTTCTCTCACCCATTAAGAATATTTAAAATTATTTATTTATTTATTTCGATTAGTTATTTATTTAGACACACGTGCACGGTGTCATTACTGCGTGGGAAGACTCGATGCTCAATACGCTTCGATAAAAATGTACTGTGGCTACAATGAATACATATACATATCTACACACAGTTTCCGCACATTACAAAGTTAGTGAATTGGTAATTACTTTTAAATAAGTATTTGATGTACATATTTGCAGTAAATAAATTTTCAATTTCTTAACGATTAATTTACATTTGATCTGATTTTTTTTTTGCAAAAACTTACTTAAAAAATACTTTATTTGTATTTGATTTGCAAAAGGGTGAAAATAATTTACAGAAGGGTGAAATTGATTTGCAAAAGGGTTAAATTGATTTACAGAAAGGTGAAATTGACTTGCAGAAGGGTAAATTTGGAGTCCTGTACAACGGGAATTAATCGAAATGCAGTACGATTCCGTATTGAAACAAAAATATACAATGGATGTTGTGATTCCATATTTCTACAATTATTTATCTGTCGACCAACTTCCCAATATGTTATGTGCAATTAGGCCTATTTCAGCTATGTTCGGTAGCAGTGGTAGCACATATATATATGTAGTGCAAACCACTATTTTCAACGTTAAAAAATAATAAAACTGCAGATTGGTCAAAATGAACAGACCAACGTGTACAATTAATCTCAAAATTAATTACGGTTCAACAAATTCAACCAAATTTTGAAAATTTGATTACTGACAAACATTGCCAAGTTTCTTCGAAACAAAAATGAAATAGTTTTATTCAAATAAAGAGTAAACTTGAAAAAAACAACATGTGTGCGTGTGTTATTTTGTATGCGTAACAGTAATGTTTATAAATAAAATGTGTTTCCTTTTTATTTCGAGTCTGCCTTTTTCTATTGCGGTCCTCGAATTAATTTGTAATACTTAATGAGTCTCTTGGTGGTAAAAGAGTTTGACATGCCTGTTGTAAGGTGATGAACAATTGAAAGGGGATCTTGTTTAAACAATTCGAGCTAGCAGCAGTCGGAAAATAAGCACGATCGACTCTCGATTCCGAGTAAGCCTCGGAGAGCCCGCCATTAGAGACAGGCGGAAGTTTCTTGCCGATTTTTTGCGGTTCGCGCGCGTCACAGAACGAGAAGGCCGGCGAACTGGGATCAAAGCGCGCACACCGATCAAGGGCACCGATCTTCTGCGTGCCCTTTTCCAGACAATTCGTTCCGCGGGATTATCCGGTCGGTATACGTCTGCCTCGAATCGTAATCAGAGAGATCGCTGTGCTCGTTTAGCGCGTGCTGCTGGCGAAACAACGTTTCTTTATTTGATAACCGACGCGGAACCTTGACGCGCAGAAACAGATCGCACGGAGAATACGATCTGCGATCTCCGCATCATAAATATCTTCACCGTCATGGGATTTACAAAACTCCGGTTACGGGATACTAAATGTCTCACTTTCCAATCTTTGTGGATCGAACTTGTTTACAGTCGGTCAGAAGAATATTCGAACTCCAGCATAATTTAGACCGGCGACTTTCATGTTGTATGTGTGTGTGTTCTGTTACAGCGTGTAGGTTATAAAAATTATACTTAAAATTTTCTCTCATCTCTTGCCAAACAATCTGTACATACATACACGTACACATGCGGCAGATCTGACCATTTGTTTGCTCACGATCTGCCGCCGCTCTTACGAGTAAGAGCGCGCTAAAGGGGGTAGCGGCTCGAGCGTCGGCAGCTCGCGAGCGATCAGTTATCGAGACTATCAGTTATACACCATAAACCCAGAGCGCTCCTAGAATAATCTAGACACCTATTAGGACCATCAATGTACATCGAGGCAACTGGCACATGTATGCAAGTACTTAAATTTAATTTCGATTTGATAAAGTGGTTCAATTACCAAATTCTCTGCACAGAAACTACGAATTCCGAACAGTCCAAATGCACCAAGAGATCACAAAGCAAGCACAAGGTGCATTTCCAGACTACAAAATCGGCGAACGAGTCTCCGCTGGTTTCCTCCATTTTCAGGAGGAGGATCTCGTAAAATCTGCGAACGAACAATCGGAGGTCGGCTCGAAAATTAAATCTCGATCCGCGGAACGATATTTATGGAGGCACGAGGGGGGAAAGGAGCTCGACGGGAGGATCCGTGACGGGCGTAAAGCCGGTGGGGAGTCGTTCGGCGCGGGATGATTTTAAACGGCCGCCACCGACATCATTGTAAATATCAGCGGCTATATGGCCTCATAAACAACCCCCTTACTAGGTCGAGAGCCGTGTCGTCTCAATCGGGGCCCTTTCCGTTCTGTTCCTCTTGCTCGCGTGCACCCCACTGTTCGCGCTCGACGATACGCGCTCGGTGCTCGACAGTCTCGAGGATCCGAGTTTTTTAATAGCGCTCGTAAACGCAAAAGCCAGCCCCTTATCGGGCGCACTTAAACCGCGCGCGGATTCGAGCGTCATTAAAGGTGCGTACCGAATTTTTCGATCGACCCAGCACGATTTCGTCCGAGCCACAGCGCTGGTCGACCGAGCTGCGTGTCGCCCTGCAACGACTTTGGACGAATTTGACGACATCAGGGTTGTATATCGAATTCACCCATCAAATGGACGAGTTTTGCGAGTCTCTTGTTTAACAGTATGTTAGTCCCCGTTCTTAGTACTGTTTTTATTGGGTTGTTACTTTTCCAAAGATTCGAAGGAACGAAGGGAACTTCGAAACTTCGATTCTCATCACCTTCGAGGCTTAAAGATCTTCAATCTTCGAAGGATAGTAACAGCCCTAGTTGTTACTGTTGAATTTCCACACGTCCGATCGCAAGATGGAATAAATTGCGTTGAAAACCTACAGCAAACTCGTTTCGTTCCACATTCTCAGCCACCTCAGGATATATCGCGAGCTCTCACAGTTCCCGGGTATCTTCAGGTACTCGCCGCGGGAACCTGGCCAGGTATCGCGCGTATTTGGCCGGGAAAGAGTATAAAGTTCGCCTGTACGAACGTTGCACGCCTCTTAATGAGCCCGCTGCGTATCTAACGATAGTCTCGTTCCATCAGCCCGTGGCCACGACCTCGTAAACTAAGTTATTGCTCGGTCCCGCGGGTTCAACCCTCGCCGGCTATTTCGGATGGTGGAACAAGCATCCGCGGCAGGCTATGCTCGCGGCCATAATTCCTGGCTCAGGCTCGTTTCCTCGCGGAGTTTAAACGCGGACCTCCTTATCGGTGCCGGAAACGAGACGGTGCCGCGCGAACCAGAGTTAAGACCGACCACGGGCGCCGTTAACGAGCAACTGACGTATCTCGTTCTCTCGCAGGGATGCGGCGATTAAACGGCAGTTTGTTATAATTGGTATGGTGCCCCGTGCCTACGATTGCCCGGTTTTTTCCCCTCTCCATTCTTTTCTGTTTCCTCCAAGCTCTTCCTGGTTTTTCCACCCCAGTGTCCCACCCTTGTGAATTTCGATTTTCCTGCCGATCGGTTCTGTGTTTTACTCCGACTCGGTCGAGCTTCCTTTGTGATCAGGCTGCGGATTTTTATGCAAAAATAGGAACGGTCTAGATTTTGATCGGAAATGGCTCATTCGATAGCTTATCGAGAAAGAACCCTCTCTACCAAGTTTCAGCTCTATACCTCGTCTGTAAGAGTAGTTACGTGGACCTAAGAAAACCCCGTTTTTTGCCAAATTTTCCTTATTGAATTGCAGCTAAAAATTCTTTAAAAAATCTGGCACGTTTAGCATATCGAGCCACATATTCGAGAATTTTTCAGTTGCAAACTCTGGCTGTAAAAAATGAAAAAACAGATAAATACAGATTCCAGAGCGACCACCCTGAAAATTAATGTAATAATACGGTATTGTCATCTACAATATCTCCAATTTTTCCATATTTTTAACTAGAGAGTTTAATAGTTTCGTTGGCATTTTAAAAATAAAATAAATTATTGTCATAACACCCTCTTGTTCAGTATGCGAGGTCTTTGGTTCCGTATGCGATTTTATTTCGTAAAAATGTGTTGGACTTACGGCTCGAACAAATAGACAGATAATAGACCTATATAATATGTCGTAAAAGTATTTTCGAGAATGCTCGGTCCGAAGTACACGTGTAAGTTATGCGCAACTTTTCCGTGTACTCTCTATTTGTCGGACAACCGGTATCGTTGTGTTTCCACGAGGGAATTACCATCAATATTTGTCTTAATTACCAAAAAATGTATCGTAATGCAGTTCACGATCCCGGGGCTCCACGGATTCCTGGCCGGTTATTCTTCGAATTGAATGTCCCGGGGAAGGAAATGAGCCGGCCGGCAATCAGGAACATCATAAAACCGCAGTTACAAGTTAGAATCCCATTCGGACGGACATGTGTCCCGATACAATCGTATATTCGAGCATAATCGTCGAATCTTCCATTCGCGGGACGCGATTAACGAACCAGGGACCCACGTAGGAACGACGCTCGCTCGATTTAAAGGTGTAATAAACGAGCCACGGAGCAGCCATTCGGTTAGACCGCTTTGACATTCCGCGAACGAAGGTGTACGGGGACTCGTGATTGGATATTAAGAAACGGACCGGCGGATGAACGTTTTCGTTCGCGAGTTCAACGACCGGGGTACGTCTCTGCGAGACTCCGTTTCCGAAGAATCGTTCCAAATTTTAACGATCAATTCACTTTATTGCGTAAGGGATTCTGTGTGGTATGTGCGAAATGACGCGAACAATAAAGAATGAAATTCTACGGCAACTAAAGATCCCTGCTGGGTCGAATTAACTTTGAATATTTGGCTTACGGCTTACAGGCACGTCATTTGTGTCAGTAGTATTTTCGGTAAGTAGAAACGGTGACTTGTAGACAGACAAATTTAGGGCAGCCTACGGCGCTCAAAGCAGCACAGTGTGCTTAAGTAATATGCAAACCAGCTGGCGAAGTCCAAGCAAAGGACAATGTTATCTTCGCAAGTCCACTTCCGCGAAGCAAGTCGGCCGATCGGGAATCGCATTGCAGTCGTTGAAAGTCGCGCCATCCGAGTCACCGATAAGTGAAAAGAACACCGTCGTTTTTTAACGGCGACGGTGATCGGCTCAAGGGAAAAAGAAATTCCTTTCTCGCGGCTCTGCAGGATAATAAACTCGGCGTTTTGTGGCCCGCTGGGAAAACACACTCGACAATAATTCCTTAGGAGTCGAGGCAGCGCGGCGCGGCGTCGTCGTCGTCGTCCGGTTGTCTCTGTTCCTCTGACCGCGTTCGTAACGTCCGCCGCGTCAATTAAACCGTCCCGGGAGAAAACCGAGGACCTGATTTCGCCCACCCACGCGTAGGACGCGTAGAAAGTTCGTTCCATCCGCCAGTGTCGGAGAGGCTGGTCCAGGGGACCGATGAAAAATACGGCCGGCGTTTCGTCGACGGACGCAAATCAGCCCTCCCCGGCTGTCGCAACCCGGAACGCCATCGTATTCATATTTTTTAATTAGCCGGACTTATGACCGGCCCCGTCTCGTCCCATATACGAGCCACTTCATCATCCGGATGCCCGCCACGGGGGATATCTGTTTCCTTTTACCCTACCTGTCGCGTCAACCTCTCGCGCCAGTCCCGAATCAGGATTCAACTGTTCAGAATCAATCCGAAGTACTCCTTTAAAAGGTACAGACCGGGATAAGTTGATACACTTATCAGTAGACTGCGGATTTTATGCATTTATGACGATAGAGGACACGTATAATTTAAAGCAGTGGATGAATTAAGAAGATTTAAGGACATCAGTGTATTAATTTCAGCTTAACAGGACACTTAAAAGGAGAAAGGAATTTCTGTTTGGCCCCTGTGTATTGCAATCTATGCAGACATTTTTTATTTTGCATAAAGATCCGCAGTCTGCTTATCAGTGTTTCATTTCTACAATTTTTGTTTAACCCCATCGCGATGAAGATTTTTACCCAAGTCTAACAAATATGAATGTTACGCGTTTAATCAATATTTAAGCATTAAAATCAATGTAGCCATACAAAAGATATAAATTTTCTTTCCTTTTCTACGACATTTTTGGGGATAAAAACGTTTTAATCACTGTAACTGTAAAGAAAATACTACGGCAAGGGGTTAAATAACCGTAGATAGTGAATGTACCAGTTTGATATACATCTAGTAAGATCGCAGCGATGTTTAATGACGCCGAAGGAGAATTCCCACGATGATAACCGGTGGATGCGAAAAGCGAGAATTACCGGGGAATGCGTCGGCGATCTTTCCGACGCTCCTCGTCTCGGTATCGAAAAATGCGTCCCTTCGGGATCAGGCTGAGGGAACACTTTTACCGCGGCGAGTTTCGCGAGAGAGGCACGGTGCGGCGCGCCGCGTGCTTTGAATTTCCTGCGTGCACACGGGCCCACGCGCGCGAGCACTTTCATCGGCGCGCTGCATCGCATCGGTGAGCTGCATCGACCGCGGAAGCCGGAATGGGAATAGGTGTATGAAATATTCGATCGAATGGGATCCCGCGGCGGACTGTGAGAACCGTGGCACCGATCGATCGCGTACTACGCGCGATACACGGATAAGAGAGATCCAAGTGCTACGACTTCATTGGAGCATGTCAGTGGCCGATTATGAGAAATTGGAGAACGAAAAAAGGAAACCGGGCTTCGCTGATCGGGAGCGTGGTATCTGACTCTCCTTAAATAATAAATTGCTTTTATCGGGCCAGGCCGATCGAACGCTTTGCTCTCGAGCACGAGACTGACGGCTTCAAAGGAGAAAAGTGAGCCGTTTGATGGATAATTGTACCGTTATGCCACGGACTTCAAAGAATACGTGACATCTTTGGGAAAGCGTAATGACCAACGGGTGTGGAACAGCAATCTTTTATCTAATGCTTTCACTGATCAATGTTTAATATTGAAGGTGACAAGCTTTCAAATTTTCAAATAAAAATATTCATGACGCACCTAAGGGCCATTTTGACTCAGAATTGCAAACGTTCGCCAATATTCCAATTTTTACCACGTTTTTATTAGCTCGCTTTCTTGTTTGTTTGTTTGTCTGTTTCTCTGTTCGGTAACAAATTTTGCAATTGATTTTAAACTAACTTCCTGATGAGCTAGAGACTTGAAATCGGTTATTTTGTATCCAACCGCTTGCTTTTTACACTAGTTCCAAGGATAGCATTGATCTCGAGAACTATATTCAAGAATTAGTAAGAACGACTCGCCGTCCAAATATTTGCACGGATTCAGCCACATCTATGAAAAAATCACGAAAAGCCCCACCCAGCAATGCTGAAACACTCGCCTTTTCCATTCTTTCTAGTCTGTTTCTATTCAGTCTATTCATTCTAGTTTGATCTGATTTTACTCCAGGCCTCCATTCTGCTATCTCTATGTCAATAACACGGCTCAGCCGAAGCACTACGTTCACAACTAATTAATGAAAACACAGTGGTTAAAAGCGGCCCACAAATTAAGACCCAATAACATTCGGAAAAAAGGCCTCACGGTCGTAACGGACATGGTTCGCGTGGCGACCACACGGGAGAAACCAGTCTAGTAATCAATTTTAACGACCAGCCTTAATAATCCTAAGCTGGAGACGCTTGGAAACGCGTGTCACGACAACGACAACAACGTAGCCGGCCCATGAAAATCCATGAAATCTGGATCACGGTGGATCCTCGTGACACCCGTAGCTAGGGCCCCGTAACTCTTCCGTGCATGATTAACGTTACAGTTTTACGAGGCGGCTTTATGCACCGCGGGGCCCGGTGCTTTCGTAATTTGTTTCCACGTCCATTAGCATCTCGGTGGGGCAGAAAGGGGCGAAGAGGGGGACAGAAAGAGAGAGAATGATGAGAAAGGGGAGGGGGGCTGCTTTCACGCGTGCGTAGCCGCCCGCGTATTTCATCAGCCGTGTGTCCACCTGCGCGTCACGTTCTTCCCCGTCATAATATCGATGTTATCAGCGGCGCGTCATTATCCCGGTGTCCCGTTAGATTCGAATCTCTCGAACGGGACCTTCCCTTCCTCGAGCGTTCACGAAAGCGACGGGGCCCGAATGTCGCGATGCGATCCGGTCGCGTCGCGCAATTACGCCTCCGTAATTGGCAGTCTCCGATTGCCCGGAGTAATTAGCGATCTCGTGTGCTTGGCTGGCCGGCCGGGTGGGGCGCGTTATCGATAATTGCTCGGCGCGAAACGGAATTTCGAGAAAATTGCCGCGCGACCATCTCCGACGAATACTGATTTCTCTGTCGAAATTCTTCGACGTCCCCGCACATACCGCGCGACGTTCTCGTTTCTTTTCTTTTTCTTTACTCCATGGAGTTGCATGCCGCCGCGGATCGGTCTGGAAACGTCGGAGCCGTAATTAGCGAGCGAGCTTCTCGAGATGACGACCGATTAAATCGACGTATTTCGCCAAATCCAGCGGCGCGGCGGTGGTTGCCGCGATCGATACCCGATATCTCTCGCTGTAGAAATTCCTTCTGTTTACGGTTCACGAAACCACCGGATTTTATTCACCCGCGGGAATATCGTTATGAAAATGTCAAGCTGTAATTGGCGACGGAACTTGTGGACACCGCGGCGATTAAAGCCGCGATTAAATTCGATCAGGAACGGTGACCGTATTTCGTTCGCGCGTTGCAACATAACACGACGATATCCCACCGTTGGGAAAGGGACCCCGGATTTTCGAGTGGATCCTCATTACGTTACGAAACCGACCCGGGATGCCTCCTCTCTCGGAACAACCGATCCCCATCTCGCCGTAAGTTGATCGCCGGTGCTCCGACATTTCTGAAATTCTTTGACCTCCCCGGTGATCCGATACAGTCGCGCGATTGCGTGCCCGGCTGTTCGCCGATCTTCGCGAGATTTAGTGCCGAGATACTAGTTTATACAGGCGGAGGGGCACGGTTTTGTAAACCCCAGGAGAGGTCGAATAAATAACCGGTGCCCAGAATTCACCGGCACGCGGATATTTTTTCAATTTAATATTTAGGTTACAAATCGCGAGGTAGTCTATAAAAGTTGTATCTCCTTCTCGCTTAGCTTTTTCAGTCATTGTCAACAATGGATTTGGAACTTTGAGGTGTTAATTTATTCGGTGAACATATAAACATTTTTCTGTAGTAAAAATTGATTTTCGAGTTCGGTAGAAAAATCATATCGGTCACGTATGATCAATGTGGCACTCGGACGGCTAACGGTTTAGAATTTAGAATAAAATTCCTCCTCCGCAGGTGCAGCGAGCAAATTCTCTGCGAAGCGATCTCGGACCAAGTTTTGCCATAAATATCTCGGCCCGGTTTGCAGCATTTAAATTGCGGGTAATAATAACGCCATTATACGAGAAGCGCGACCAATAAAACCGCAACAGGTCGACGCGCGAGGTTTCAGCGCTCCGTTTCTCGATCGTGTTACAATTTCCTTAGCAGGCCCCGAGAACCGTGGAACTGCATCCTTGAGATCCCGACGCGACTCGGCCAGAAGTTCATTACTGACGGCGATCCGCATCGATTACGTGAACGTATCGCGCGTCAACGCGTCGGATTCGATCGCGGCGGCTAATTATCCGGGATCGGGGCTTGCACCTGAGAGAGGACGGTCTTCTCGCGCGGCGATGCGATGGAGGTCACCGAGGTCGTTCGACGGAGAAAGGTGACGGCGGCGGTTCACCGGGTTGACCGAGATCGAAAAAAAGCGAAAAAAGGAAAGGAGGAAGAGGAGAGGTGGCTGGCGGAGAAAAAGGCGACGACGATACGCGCGGCTGCCGAGAAGCTCTCTGCTCGTTCTAATTACTGGCTGAGACCCGAGCGGACCGTAACGAGCCATTTATGCGAGGCCTATGGCGACACGACGCACAGTGCTCGATTTTTCTACAAATTCGCACAAAACTCAGCATCACTTGAACATTCCGTTTATTCATGAATAATAGAATTTTTAATACACCTGTTAATAGAGGTGTGCGAATACTCGATATATTCGAGTACACGAATTTCAAGTAGAGTCATTACTCGGTCTGTCGAGCCGAGTCGAGCGTTTGAATTTTTCGATCTACTTGAAATCGACGAACTGTTTGAAAAAAATGTTACTTGAATATTCGTGCCCTCGTAAAGCTTCGATCTACTTGAGACTGAATTTTTAGCTCCAACCTTTACCAATTACTCGAATACAGTAAAGTCACGATTCTTGTCAAACAGCCTGTGTTCTGCACTGTCAACTACGTGTGTTACGCACGGTAATTCGAAAGCTAAAGGTCTGTACGAGCTGAAAATTCAGTTGCGAGTAGATCGAAGTTTTACGAGGGCTCGAATATTCGAGCCGTTTGATTTTTTCAAGTAGCTCGCATTTTTTCGAACAGTTCGACGATTTCAAGCAGCTCGGGAAAATCAAACGCTCGACTCGGTTCGAGCAATCGAATCGAGTTTAGCTCAGCTCGTAAATAACGGGTACTCGCACACCCCTACCTGTTAATCTTCGTGTTATTGTATTATTATTATAATTTAATTAATTTTCGATTATCGAGATTTTTATATTTATGAATGAGGTTAAACTGGAAAAACTTACCGATGTACATACTAGACATTAATACATCAAATTGTATAACAAAAAATGTTTAACTTCTAAAAGAACTTATTTTTTAACTAACGCTTTTTAATAGTATACGCTAGTTCGTACCGTTGGCGAACCGGAGATCGCAAAGTTTTAAGATACTGGCCAGGCTTTTCTGAATATGGACCACGTTTGAAAAGAGCGCCCCCGCTGGCGAGGTGGAGAAAACGAAAACAAGTAGGATCGGGCCTCCGGCGTACACGTGTTCACCGATTCGTACCGTGTCGTCGGGGCCCTACGTTGTGCAATCGCGGGTGACCTGAAAAGAGGAGCAACCGTCGGATGAGACGGACCGCTCTGTTCGTTTTTATGCGAGGAGCATGCGTGCGTCTTCTGTCTCAGTGAATGAGCGCATCCATGCTGTGCCCAGGGGCTCGACTCAGGTCCGTTACCGAGGCCCGCACAATTAGCAGGCTCCCGTTTGCTTAATTAATGACCGAGCCCCGCTTAACGATGACGATTATTTCGATAGTGAAATCGAAATTGCGAAACTCACTTTCCGCCGCCTTTCATTTTTCAACAGCGCGGCTACCCTCTCCTCCTCGCGAACCGTCGCGGAACCTTGCCCGCATTTTTGCTCGTTTCCAGAACGGACGATCCGCCTCGAAACCATAAGGAACTTAATAAAGTTTTTTTCTACGAATGTGCTCTGTTCGGTGTGCGCGTGTACTTTTTTATGAATGATATTTCGTTTGTGAATCGGGAACGAAGTAGATCGTGTTTTATAGAATGTAACAATGTCTACCGAGATTCTTATTTGAAAACGTCTTCTTGTAGTACAACGATTCGGAAGCACATCGGCAGATTCCCGGAAGTCGAAGTGTTAAATACTTGCCACGAGAAAATTCACTTCACCGCGCTGAAGTGATTTTCTCGATACAACGATAACCGACAAAGTTTAACGCTGAAATGAAGATCTCTGAGGAAGCGTGGAAAGTGTAATTAGGAAACGATATTTCATGTTGCGCAAGAAAAAACCCATTTGCATGACAGGCCAATCATTCATCAACTCATAAAAGAAAAACGAGCCTGTTAACGAACAATGAACGAGACAGGATTTTATCTCTTAAGATTTTCCGTTAAGCATACATTAAAGAACAACTTTTCCACAACTTTTTATTAAATAAAAATACCGGGATAAAAAACATTTTAATTATTCAGAATTTAAGAGAACGAGAGGGATAGTACCGAAACAGAACTGCAGAGTGAATGGAGAACGTTCCAGGAGGAAAATAATCGAGTAACAGGAGTTGCTGGATCGCGACCTGGGATTTCTGAAGCTGGAAGGTATTTCGATCCCCCGTGTCGTGTCACGGACGTATAGATCTTCGTTTCGGTCGAGCAGTAAAAAGATACGGGCCACTAAAGTCCGATGTCAACGAGCTACAACCACTTTTCGTACCATTACCGGGTTCTTTCGATATCGTGGGGACAGGAAACGAGCGGCTCGCCGGGTCCCCCGTAATACGCCGTTAACGTAAATACGTTGGGAACCTCTAAAACCGACTGTAAACTGAAATCGATTTTGAATATCCGTTTTTAATTCACGGTTACGACCCGAAGATAAGCTCCGCGCCTTCATGGTTCGCTGATCGCGAACTAATGCACCGGCGAATGGGATCGAAACCGAGCTATCCGCCGCTGAAGTATTTATGGTTCATCGAAGTGAATTAATGTTTAACCCGTTCCTAGTTTCCTGAAGTATAAACGCAACTATTCACCATTGAATCGGGGCTCTAGATGGGAAATTTCACGCTGGGAAAGTCGACCGGGGAATTAAGTGAAATGAACTTTGCGGGGTCAGACTTTAAGGAATGCCGTAAAGAACGTTTTGTCAATGAATTAATTACAGTGAACGTGTAGAGCGATTTGCCTGATAATTGAATAAAATAAAAGCGGGTAAGCACCTGGCTACTGGAGCGGTAATTAGAAATTATTGGCCTCAGATAAAGGCTAATATACAGATCCTCGTTAGATTGTAATCAATTTATCTACTTGTTCTAAATGTTTTTCCTATTCTAAAAGTTTCCCAGTCAACTGTAATAAATTGCTCTCCAGTTTTAATCTCATTTGCTAAATTGTTCAACTTTCAAACATTGCGAATCGTGTTAATCAAAGCAAGTTACCATCGGTAACTCCGTAATGAGAGTGCCTAATCGCTAGCAGATCTCGAAGCTAGAATGGACGAAGCTCCACCGAGCAGACATTCCCGACAGGCTGTTTCCCTAATGTCCGGGATCCGATGGTGGCAATGCGATCGATCGTAAAAGCTGGATCGTATACAGAGGGATTCTCTCGGGTCACGAGCATCACGAGTTGGCGTCGGTAGCGAACGTGGTAGTCGGCCAGGCTGAATCATGCCTGCATCGTGGTATACGGGAGTCAATTGGACGGTTACGCCGTCCTGGGACGAAGGGAGCAGCCACGAGTGGAAGCGCCCTCATCTTTACGACAACGCGACCTCGTAACTCCCGACAACCTTCCCCTTGTTCTGCTTCCTTCTTCTTCCACTCGGCTTTCGGCCCCTGAAGATCCTTTACGGTTACCTCTCGACTTCACTGTTCACCGTGTCGTGTATGAATGTGCGGTATCGCCGTTTGATCTCTCCATTCGCGAGAAAAGAGTCGGATCGCAAGGATATTCCACGCTCTCTGTTACTGCTCCAGAATACTCGGCTGCATATTAATCGGAAATAAATGTAAATTAGTCTCCCGAGTGTGTGCAAGAATACAGACAGCTACAGAAAACTGTACAATCACTTCACATTACACTGCATTGTAAAATCTTTCAGAAACAATGTATCAACTGAGAAAGGCATGAAAAGTGTCGCTAAAAGAAATATCATAGAAGCTTGTTAATAACGATCCAATTACCTTGAAAAGTATTTGTGTCGGAGCCACGTTTCCGTGACGATTCGAGAACTTCGCGGTCGTATCGATCGTTAGGGAACAGGCTAGCGGAGAGTAACGAATCGCAGTCGGATGAGGTCATACCGTGCTAATTATTCTTAATAGAAACAATATACGATGGCAAGCGTTTCCTAACGCTCGGGCCGGTCGCACGACAAACAAACGAGCACCGCCGCCATTAATCAGCCCACGGAACCTCCGCGAGCAATAAAGTACCCGGGACCTAAAAGTGGCGGGCGTTCTCGAGCAGACCGGCGCTCGGCGCTCAAAGTGCTCTCCCGGGATATTCAATATCGAGGCAAGCGAGCGTAACGGAGATACACTATAGGCGCGCACACACACCGGTGTCTGAGAAGGCAGCACGGAGTGTCGAAGCCGCGTAATGAGTACCGGTACCGCGAGAGGTCGAGGCAGCAAGCCGCGGCAGCGCTCGTGATCGTGCCGTGCCGTGCGAAAACAAGTGCCGATCGCTCCAATTACACCGGGTCCCGATACCGGGGCCCGAGTGGAAGGGTCTTCGCGGGTACCCGGAGGCGTCCGCGCAACATAAGGCCCCTCGACTGCCAACAAGAGCTACGCGAGCCCGTGGTTACACGCTACTCGTGCAGCGTTGCGTCCATCCTTGCTTCAACACCAGCACAACCCTCCGGGACCCTCTTGCAAACCTCTCTCGCTGTGTGAGTGTGTGAAACTGCTGGGAATTCTTAGAGGGTGCGAAGGAGGGTAATTCGAACGCGAGTTGCTCGGGACCCCTCCAGGTCCTTTGCAAATGTCTTTCCAGAGCTACCTTGTTTTTTCAATTCTACGTTCGTTCCGTATTCACGTTTGCTCTGAGCAAGGAAGACATTGAGATACACTGATCTTTGAAACATTGGTCACGTAATCATTGCCTGGATCCCATGATATTAAGTAAAAACAATACCATCGATGAATAGAACGGAATATGGACAACAAGATTATGTGACTGCTATACAGCTAGTCAGCTTACTAATGTCCCAGCACGATGATCCCCAGGATCGCGGGTTCGCGATCGTCCAGTAAATCACGCGAACCAATTACCTTTAACATCCTCAGTGCGCGGTGCGCTCGCGGAGTCTCGCCCTCGCGCAGCTGCGCTCTGCGTCAACATCGTCTGCTCGCAGCGGGTGAGTCGACGGGCAGGAATCCCTTCCGATAAGTAGAGGAACGGGTCCGGAATTCCGCGGGATGGTACCCGCCGCATGTCTCTCGGCGTGCACGTACCCGCGAGCTCTCTCGCGCGGGTGCGTGAATGTTTTGCGACGCACCGTGAAGTATCTCGCGCTAGCGTGGAATTCTCGATCTTCCCGAAGAAACACGACGCGAAAGAAGCAAGCGAAAGAGACGGAGAGAGGAAGATGAAAGGAGACGGAGGAAGCGGGAGGGGCGGAGCCAGTGCGGAACAACAAAAGCGCGGTGGAAAGATCCCCTGGCACTCGGGAATTCCAGCTGGAAGGTAGTCCGCTCTATATATATATCAGCCGGACGGGGGACATATTTCGAACGCGTCCTATTTATTTATTTTACCCGTGGAGAAGGAAAGGGGTCGCGCGGACACGCTCAACCAGAGATTAAATTCTCCCTACGTACCGCGAGAGAGAGAATGAGAGAGTAGACGGTTAAGTTATGCATCTCGGTCGGTCCCTCCCTCTCCCCGGGGACTTATCTTCGGGGCATCTTCTCTTTATATACTTAGATGGCCCCGGTGAGCCGCGCGCGGAACCCTCCGACACGGAATGTCTTCGCCCTGCGGACCCCGTTCGCCTCGCATCCGTAAATCACGGATTAAATAAAATAGCTTACTCGCCGGAGTCAAATGAGATGTCAGCGCCGGGGCCCACCGCCCTCGCCCGTGTGCCCCTGTGCCCTTGTGCCCTTCCACCAAATTGCTCTCGCTTTCAGCCCCTGCCGTACCCTCGTACATCTTGCCGGATCCACACCAACGCGAAACACGCTCCCCAAGCCAAGCGACAGATGGATCCGACGCCTCTCTTTACCGGGAAACCGGCGCGATCCGACTTAACGAGACTGACCCGTGGTTAATGGGAGACGGCTTTGCGACCTCGGACTCCGATCGGATCGAGATATTGTTTACTGATGTCTCTGGGGCTCACTCCGGACGCAACAGTTTGGTTGATGGAGACTCCTCGGGAATGAGTCTTTTGTCTTTGGTCAGCTCCGGCTTGGGTCATGTCAGGTGGCATTAATTCTGGAAGGGCCGAGCAATTTATCTGAATGCGTAACTCTTTTCTTTCTGTTAGGTATTCTAGACGCGTCTTTGTCGGACTTCGTTCTTATGTCAATAACCGGGTACCCGTTTCCAATTTCTTTTTCAAAGTTGCGTAAAATTCTAGTCAATACTAGACTGGCAACTTTAAGAGTACCTATATTCTCAAGACATAGTATTTATCATGGATGTACATGTTCATCTTTTATCCAACGCATGCGTGTAATGTTCTGTGAAAATATTATAAAAGTTGCAACAGAAGAAAATAATAATTTCGAAGAGGGACAGCACCGGCATAGGAGAAAACCGAGAGGAAACGAAGCTAGTGGAACGCCGTCGAAGCGTCGTCACCTCGGTGACCATCGTCATCGGCGTCTACCTGCCGCGGCAACTATCGAGAGAACAACGTGCGAACAGGTCGCGCCGGCGTCTCGAAGATTACAAATGTGGCGTTGACCCTGGTCGTTCCAGGGTCACGTGAGCGCTCCAAATTATATGGAGCGAGTCGACGGATGGCCAGAGCACGCCGCGGACGTGATGGCCTGATCGTGGCTAGGTCATCAGCCGCTTACCAATCGGTGTACCGATAGGTGTGCGGCACACGGGCGAATG
This sequence comes from Lasioglossum baleicum, assembly GCF_051020765.1. NCBI lineage: Eukaryota > Metazoa > Arthropoda > Insecta > Hymenoptera > Halictidae > Lasioglossum > Lasioglossum baleicum. The sequence goes on from NC_134934.1 coordinate 12,821,959, forward strand.
AACGTCTCCTGAACTCGCGGCGATCTATACCAACACATAGAGGATCCGAACGCTGACTGGTCCCGGTATCGATGACTCGCCGATGATAACCATACGAGATACGGCTCCGGCGATGATGACGATGATGAAAGGTGTCCGGGACGCGTGCTTTCCACATCTAGATCAGACGACCTTTGCTCTCGATTAACCTGAACACACGGTTCCGGTCGGCCCAGAACGATACCCTCGTCCGCTCGACGTGGTGTCTCGTGGATGGTCCAACAGTACGTGGTGCTTCGAGAATTTGTTGTTAGACTGTTCCCACAATCTGACTTCTGGAAGAAGACACTACAGACTAATGTTGAGATCAACAAGGATCGTAAGCAATGTTCTAGAATTAAACATTTTTTTATTTCGTAAAAGAATAATAATCGTTGAACAACATGCCACTAGAGGCTCCTAGACGAGTCTCTCGAAATCAGCAAGGCCTGGAAAGCGACCCGAAAGGTCAAAGGTGACCAACCCGATCAAAGAGGACGAGAAGTAGACCACGAAGATGAACGCAGTCAAATAGGGTGGTTGGCGAGGCCGAAGACTATCCCATCCATCCTGCATGGGTTGCATCGCGCCCGGGGGCTCTTCAACAACTGACAGCTTTCGGCTCCACAACTCTATTTATACTCGTTTGACAGGGAACCCCTTCCCATCGTCTCATACGCAATCTCCATTATCTACCTAACACCACATCCGATTTTTCGGCGTCGAAAGTCTCTCAGAACGCAATGTAGTTTGTAAAAATTTTAGAAATTTCGGGGAAGCTGGAACAAGAATTAATAATAATTTCGTAGAGGAATAGCAGCGACGTACGAGGAACCGGAGAAGAAACGAGAATGGTCACGTAACTCGATGACCATGGTTCTACCTGGAAAGTTTCGGCAAAGTCGTGGCGCGCAAGGCAATTTGTCACAATTCGACGTTCTCATTAACGCGTCTTTAGTCGGCCGGCAATTCTCGGTCTCCCCGCAGGTGAGGCGATCATTAATATACGATGCACTGTCAGCGGACATAATTTCAGCTCTCAACGCTGCGCTCCGTGACAGGCGGCGGCGTACCCGCGAGGCTAGCTAGCCTGATACAGTATCAGCGGATTAACTATCGCGGGAATGGAATTACGGCGGCGGGTATCGGGAGTCGCCGATGATGCATCGCGTTCCCCGGCGATGCTTTACGCTGGCGAATTCGAAAAAGGTGATTTACACTGGCGACGAGTGAATTAAAACACAAGTTACCGCGGCCGTGTGTAGGCGTGCAATCCGATATCGATCTAGCCGATATATAACGAGTCGCGAGGAGGACCGATACGCGAGAGGAATCGCTCGACGTTGTCGCGCGGGGCCCGGGATAGTCTTCGGTCGCTTATGCCAGCGTATAACTATTAAACGTAAACATCTGGTGGCTCGAAATGTTCGGTCATTTGCGTAAATCACGATGATAAATAATAATCTACGCTCTTTAAGTAAGTTCTAGGCAATAATTTAGATCCGCGGCGGGTTCGAAGAAAGAACCTGTACAATGGATGAACCGTTGTAAGGAAGATCAAAGGTTATATAATCCCTCTACGTGTCTTGTGGGAACACGATTCATCTCCGCTGCAATCGTAATGCTCGCCTGCGCCGCGCCGCGCGCGATGCGCTTCTGCTTAAAATTCATAATAAACTGCACGCCTATCCGGTATAAAATACTTCAAATTAATTGCGGCTGACTCGGCTATCGGACGAATGCATGCGCCTCTGCACGACCGCGTGTGTGTGTGTGCCCCTATCCTCGCAGCAGTGTTGACACAGAAACGGTAAAACGTTGCGTCGTTTCGTTGCCGCGAAATCGAACTTCCCGATCGCGATCGGATCGACTCGAATTTTTTTCCGATGAGGAATTTTGGGGGAAAATCTTTGAGGTATCTATAGACGGGATGGAGAATTAAATAGTTCGTATGTAGAGCCTGTGATCAATTTTAAATTATTTTTGCGAGGGTGTCTACGAATTTTTATTTTTACGGAGCTTGAGTAACTAGGTCTCCACGTTAGTCCTTACGCGAGGCGATTTTCTTATTGTACGTGACGCGTAAACTCTCTTTTCGTGTGCTCCTTAGTGTGTATTCGTGGTTAAGCTACTATCCTTCCTTATTCCCCAAGAATTACCTTAAACATTCTTGTATTACGTGTCTCCCGGTTCGTTTGCATATGTAAACATGATACTGAAGCAAAACCTCGGGCACTAACGTCAAAACCGTTTAACGTTACCTCGTTTAGACCTCTGATCTCTGCTGTCGAGCGTAGAATTCCATCTGAAAATTCAACAATGTTTTCCGCACTACAGAAAGACAATTTTCAGTAGAATCCTCCTGTTGGACCACTTGTTCTCCCAACTTAACCCTTATCACTCGAGTGAGGACTCAGCGTCACCACTAAACATTGCTATGCTATGAATCAAACTATTGTTCACATTATTAAATAGTTTGGTATGTAATCAATTACTAAACATTTAAGTATTGGGGTATCATATCAATTTCATATCCATAAAATGAAAAAAATAATTTACACAGAATGGAGACACAGTAGTAAAAAATCCACGTGGTAATTCTTTGAAAATGAATAAAGAATTGAGTAACCTACGTCGCGTGAAGTCAATTGAAAAATCTAAGATAGATCGGGATAAGTTTCAAGTAAAATTATTCATGTCGTTCGCAATGGATAAACCTATCTTGAGAATCAATGGAAGCTGTATCGAATTGATACGAGGGACGGATGAGCGTTAAACAGGGAAGAAAATGACGTCACAAGAGTCAATCAATTCACCTCCCAGGTCGCATAATATTTAATTTGCGCGATTTACGAACGGCGGTACACCGGAGATCACGGTGAGCAGCGATCATAATTGCGGAGCGGCTGGAAAAATTGGAATAAAGGTAGAAGAGAGGAAGAGGTCCGAGCGCCGGTGCACGCGAGGCAAGTAAAATACAATGCATTACGATGCGCCTCGGCAAGAGAGCCTCGGCAGGAACACACGGAGTGGCAAGATCGGTGGTCGTCCTTTCTACGTCCCTCATGCATGCACGACGTCCCCGTGCGCTCTTGCTCGCGCTCGGTGTCGTAACTTACGTGGCAGATGGCGATCCTTGTCCGGGGCACCGAGCGGAGAGGAAGGCACCCAACGGAGATTAGATCGATTTTTCACGGTTGCAAGAAAATCGCTCTCAAGCCACGGCTAACAAGCGCCAGATGCAAATCTGCGGGGCCCGCGCGCGCGAAACGCGTCGCGAACGAGATAATACGCTAGGGGAAGATCGCCTCTCGCGGATGAAACGTTGAAACTAGGGGGACCCTCCTCAACTAGATCCGGTGTCCGCGGGCTTAATCAGCCGAGGGAACATGCGGAACGTGGCCGGCCAGGTTAATACGTAAACGCAATTAATTATCTGAAATTTACGAGCACGCTTAACAGCCAGCCCCGGCGAACTCGGGCTCAGATAACAGGTCGGTCACGTGTTAATATTTCACCGGCGCGAGCGCAATCGTAAACGCGAGCTTATCGGCCTGACCGGGTTGCCGGATATTCGACGATTTATGAAACCGAACCTCGACACGGTTCCTGTGGCTTCCGGTTGCTGGAGAAGCGATTGGATGCTGCGCGAGTCGGGTCGAACCTGCGAAAGCGAAAGCAGATGGTCCCTAAGTGCTAGTATAAATAAAGGAACAGACATTGATTGCATAAACATTTGTTTCGGATTTTAAAGTGAAGCTTCGCACATACTTTGCTGCTCAATAACAAAGCAAACAAGTAGAAACTAAATGCAATTAACAGCAATTAAATAAAAACTACTTACAGTTCACGATTTTATAACTGTTTGTAATTCCCAAATGTTATTAATCGCACTATTAAAAATACTTTATCGCTTAACAGGCAAGCGACGAGCCTACCGACTCTGCTAATTGCGAATAAAATTGAACGTTAGACTCTTTGCACGCTCGAAGTTAATTCGCGCGCATAAGACGGACCATTAAAACAACAATAATAAACGATCAACCTGTTTCATTTTCCTGTATCGTTAATCTTTAATTGAATACGTCGCGGTAGCGCCGTGGGCGGATATTCAACGGAGATTCGAAAAACGACTGGTACAGTGTCTGACGACTACAGATCGGGCCGGAGGAATCGGGGGCAGAGGCTCTCGTTCATAAATAAAATATTTTGCAGGTCGAAGTGACGTCTTCTTCGTCTGCGCGAGAGAGTGAAAGAGAAACGGACCAATCAATCTTCCGGGCGTCTGGTTCGGACGTCGGTGCTAAATTTACGATTAGTCGAACGAACGATTTCCTGGCCATTATTTTGCATTATTTTGCCCTCGCAGCTCCCCGCGGCTTCCCGATACATTTCTGCCTTGCTGTCGGCGGCATATGGGGAGCGCCGATGGGCTAAATATTACATCGAAGCAGATTCGTATCGTCGACCGTGAGCCACGACTTACGAGCGCCTCTTTCGACGATCCGATTCATATGAAGCAGCTCGCGAAACCAAGACCTGTATCTGTATGTGTGTGTGTGTGTGTGTGTGTGTGTGTGTGTGTGTGTGTGTGTGTGTGTGTGTGTGTGTGTGTGTGTGTGTGTGTGTGTGTGTGTGTGTGTGTGTGTACCTGTGTGCTGAGCATTTACGTACACCCTCACCGACGAGAACATTTGCCAGCACGCCCGTTGATTTATCGATCAACCGCCGTTCGCTTCCCTGCTTTCGACGAGCCCCGAGATGATGACGACCGATACCCCGCGATATATATTACGCGGGATGTAGCAATTTTTCGGACCGGTCTCCTGCCGAATACCCCGGTGCCAAGTGCGAATTTAAATTGCGGCCCGCTCGGAGTGGTTCGGTTAATGCGGGGTATGAGAAGCTGGTGAAAGAAAATATATTCCATGTGATATTTGGTATCGACAGGTTTTGGTACTTTGTCCACTTTAAATATTTCCGTTAGTTGTAATAATATGAGAAAATGATAGATACAAAAGTTGCATGGTATAGAGGAGGAAATATTGTCTAGGATATATGGAGGTCAATAAAAATGTTATTCCTTTCCGCCTTGTTTCTGCATGTAGAATCACCGCCCGCTTGTACCACGATTTTAGGAACACCTTGTGTAAAGTGCATTGTTAATTGAACGTCAGAATAGTACCAGGAGTGTGCGAGAACCCGAAATATCAGGTCGGGTCGGGAACACCAAATTTTTTGGGATCGGGACGGGTATCCGAAAAATTCGAGATTCTCAAACTTATCGGGATTTCCGAAAAGGATTTTCGAATTTATCGGTATTCTCGAAAGAGTCAGGATTGTCGAAAGAATCGGGATTCTCGAAATAATTTATTCTTTATCAAAATTATATATATTTAATATAATATACATATTTAATTACTATACAAAATTCTTTTCATTGAAAGAATGTTGTCCATCACGAAATCTTCTTAAGGGGGTCATGTGTCATATTCTCGAAATTTTCGGGAAACCCGATTCCTTCGGGAATCTCGAAATTTCCGGGAACTCCGACCTCTTCCCGACTCGTCCCGACCATCGGGTTCCCGATATTTCGGGTTCTCGCACACCCCTAAATAGTACACATCAAACAATCTATCGTAACCTTGACTAAATTGAAATTCGTGTAGCCTGCGTACGTAAGGATGAATCTGGAATGTAAAACCTGTATGCATCGCAGAGGCAAAGGATCATCCGAAAAGGTCATCAGCAGTCTGACGATCGCCAAAGAAAGGTTTGTCGTCGGAAAATCGAGGGACAGGATCAGCGGCGGGGATCCGAGCGATCGATCACACCCCGAGCGACACCTGACTCCGTGTGCGCGGCGCAGGAGGTATCTTGCGCACGTGCGCTCGCGCAATTTATTACGCGATAAACAAGCCCGTGGCCAGGGTACAGGTATGCGTAAGGCGAAGATCCGTCGCGGTGGAAGGTGGCCGGTCTCTCCTGAAGCAGCACCGCGCGGCTGGTCCGATCGGGGCGGAAAGAGCCGGTGTCAAGGCAAGATCGCGTCAGATCGAGGCCGCCGCGACGAGAAAAACTAGTAGCGGTCCCATAGATCTGTCGATCCTTGTCCCGCGCCACGTACCGTCTTCCCCTTTTTTCCCGAAAGGCTTCTCCTGCCCGCTGTATACGTTCGCCTCTCCGATCCCGCGGCCGTTTGTGTCTCCTCCGCGGACCGGCTTCTCTCTCCCGTTCTTTCGTGTCGCCTCTCCCGCGAACTCGCGACGGATCCAGCGGCCGGGGTCTCTCTCGCTCTCTCTCCTTCTCTCCTCGACGGCTCCGGCCGGCTAATAAGCCGCTACCTCCGGACATTAAAGCTCGTATTACACGTCGGTCCCGTCGGTAATTGGACGCGCGTTCGCCCGACCGACGACGACGCCGCGCCGCGACCACGCAAGTACCAGCGGATCTACCATCTCTTCCGAGTACGGGAGATCGGCCGATGCGTCCTTAATGAAAGGATACAGGAAGGAAGACCTGTCCCGCGCAACCCGGCGAACGTAAACTCGCGGCAAGTCGCGCCGGTGGCCGGCGAACGGTGAATTTCCGTTCGACGTGCCACGGCAGAACGCTCGCCGCTAGTGCGGCGCAGCCACGCTTTACTCGCGATGATGGGAACTACTGATTTTTCTGAAGTTAGTGCCACGGGTTTGGTCATTGCGTTTACATCGATCTAACGGATGCATGCAGATTCTTTTGATAACGCGTCTGTCTAATCTTCTAGTTGTAGAATTGTCCGATAGCGATAGAATTCAAAAAGTCCATTAATAAATTTCCAAGCAATTACAGTGTTGACTATACTACAAGTCGATTGTAAAATAATAAAATATAATCAAACCTTTCGTTCAAAATATGTTTGGCACCCCGCGCAATGCAAAGTAGAAACGGATCGTCATAGTCAGACGCTTTAACCACAAGCGGTACTAGTTAACTCCACCGAGTGAGTGACTCATTAAAGATCACTTTCAAATATACTCTAACTCAGTCGTTGGCGCATAAATTCGTGGAAAACGTAAATTAAAATGTAGAATTTTATGTTTCGTTTTCTATACATACTTGATAAGCATTTTCCACGTGCAAACGAATAACGTTAATCTTCCTTGACAGTCAAACAAGAAAAAACGAATAAAATTAATTTTCTTTCGACAATCACAAGTAAGAACAAGTACGACAAGAGAAAAAAAGGATTTGAATTATTTAATTTCATCTCGCAGGAGCCAAATGACGGTCATATTTGTCAAAGTCCGAAACCCTCACAGCAGGACTTTCACGATACCATAAGTCAGGGGTTTAATAAGACCGCTGACGAATTTTGCATTCCGGCTGTCAGAAAATATTACAGTTAGCCGCGAGGCCTTTACATAACGAGCCGGTAAAAAGTGTCTCGGCATGGAGATAAAGGCCGGGCAACGCGTCGTTCCGTTCGGAGACGAAAAATTACCGGTCCACCTTTCCGCGTGGAGCGTTAATCATCGGTCGAAAAGTGGTACACGAGTGGGATCGCTGAGTTACGAATGCACCCGCGGTGATTAATGGGTTAATTGGCAAAAGGTAGCCGCACGATTTATTCTAATTAGTCGCTGCGGTCTTGAAAGAGCGAGAAAGAAAGAAACGGAGGAAGAAGACGAAACGAGAAGAAATGGAACGATCCTGGCAGGAGTGGACGCCGAAAATCGCACGGAAGCCGTGGCCGCGTACGGAATCGTTCCCGAAGCTCGATTAATTTCTGCCGGGCGCGCAGCCGTTCATCACGACGATAGAATCGTCTGCGATAAAAGGCCATAACGTCGTCTGGTCGCGCGGCAATTTCTCTCGCACGTAACGCGCGTCTCGCGTGGATCTTGTTTTCGGCACGGTTTCGCAAACACGAGAGGATCCGAGAGGACGCTCGGCTCGCTCGCTCGTCGCTCGTCCCGTGCCGAAGCAGACCGAGATTTTTTAATAGCGGCATATAAATCGGCCGATAATCCGCCGGACGGATTCCCACGTGGCATGCAAATGAACTGGTGACTTTTTTACGCCGACTGGATACGTATAAAATCTACTTAATGGTATAATTTCGCTATTAATCTCTACTTCGCGCTGCCCGGAGCCCGACACGAGGACGGTCTCGCCGGAGCGTTACCTGTCCGTCTCTGTCTGTGTGTACCCGTGGCGACAAGTTCGGGCGCGCGTGTATGTGGACGTGCGTGCGTGATTATGCGAGGCTGACACGTATATCCCGTCGAAGAGAACACGCGCGGTAACGCAGCCTAATTATACGCGATTCGGTCGCGATTTAGCGCCGTTATTCCGCCATCAATTCCGGCCTTATCCGAAGCAGACCACGGCCTCTACCAGTGCCCGAGGACACTGGGATCCATCAGGCGAGCCACGAGTTTTACGATCGGCCATCCCAATATCGCACCGCGACGGGAATAAATAATTCGATTTCGAAACCGGCGCGGTTCGTCTTTCCTCTCGCTCGCTCGCGCGTTCTATTTCCAGCCGCTACTTCCTTTTTCTCTTTCTGCGTCATCGTGGGGTGTCCGCGAAACATCGGTACTGCGAAAGGAGTCCTCGGTGTCCTGAATCTACTCGTTCCGAGGTAAAATATGTCAACGATCTGCTCGCCTACCATTCAACAAGTTGGATCGCGTTATTATTCTTGTAACTCTGTGTTGTGCAATTTCTTTTGCAGTCGGATAGAACTTCGTCGTTGCTAATGTTCTCTGTGAAAGAAATTAATGAATGATCTGTATTGAAAATCGTAGTCTGACACGATTAATTGCCCACCAAAAGAGTCGCAACTGTTCTTTTAGACCCTCTATATGTTGCGAGCGAACAGTTCTTTATTTTGGCGCCATTTTCACATCGTTTGGAAACATTTTGGTGGTTTTATTCCTAAAAGAACGGCTCGAAATAAACGCGTGCTGTCTCGACATCCTGTCCACGTGTATCTTAATGGATATTAAAGCAACCGGGACACGGGGAAGTTAGGTTGAAACGTGGCGTCGTTATGGAGATACAGGGCCCATATTGGATTACAAAGTTACTCGCGGTCGTTACTGCCTCGATGAAGATCTCGTTATCGGCTACGAAGTACCATTTTAAAACGCATCACTTTATATAATATTGCAATTACTGGAATCGCTCGTTTTGTTCCACTGTATTCACGGTGGAAGTAAAATGGCGCCGGCTATGAAAACAGCCGGTAGCATTTCTTCCTAGTAAGAGTCATTTCATAATTATAAATATAATTATATGAATGCTAAAATAAATTAATGTCGAAATGAACTATAGACATTGCACAATTTTTCCACAAAAATGTCTTTACAGTCTCAATAATTGTAAACAGTAGAGAACAGTAGAGAATGTAAAGAAGTATGAAAATATATTCTACAATCAAAGCGACAAACACTGAAAAAGCATCAATACTAAATATGTCTCGGACAAGGACCATGCAGTGTCTGTTTTAAGTGGAATAATCCCAGCAGTTATAAAGTCATCGCGAATAAACGTTTCGGACGGACTTTTAGCACCGAGAAATAAAAACTAGCACGATCGGATCGCCTTTTCGAGCCTGGACGAGTCATCCGCGTAAGAACCTCGGCGAAATAATAAATATCTAGGTGTATCTGGCGAGAAGAGAAAGTTCGAGGGAGCATCTTTTCGGCAAATAAGGAGTAACAAAAATTCACAAAGGGAGCTGCTGGTCGTTTCGCGCCTGGCCAAAAAGAAGAGAAGCGTCGAGCCGTTACGTCACCGAGACGAAGCATCGAAGCAGCTGGTTAAAAAGGCAGAAGTTTAACGAACCCATCGAGCGGTTCGTACGGCCAACGAATCGACCGGAAGAGGCAGCAGGACGAACGTCAACAATGTGCACCGCTTCGAAAAAGAAAACGATCGCGGCCGGCCGCCGCGTCGAGCGTTTTAATGAGGTCGGCAGTGAGCTCTCCCTCGTTTAGAAAAGTATCGAGCAATCAAGCTCCGTGAAAAAGACTTCTCTCCGCGAAAGGACAGCCTACTTCGTCGACAAAAACCGCGATGAGCAGAAAGTAGCCATTGGTTCGAAGTAACTCGAGCACGTTCTCCGCTCGGACGCCCCTGCCGATCAGCGGGGCGGCGAAAAACTAGTTTATTACGAAATCCTTTTCATCTCCGATTCGTTTCTACAAATTCCCCGTGATATTTTAATACAAGAACATTACACTTACGATATAGTCGCTGAATCATCAGGTATATTAATTTTTGATCTACTGTGTTTATTATTTGCAAGAATTTTACAGGTAATGCCACAGGTGAACATACCGAGTAGCTAGTGGATCAATTAGGAACAAATGAAAGAGGGAAAAGGATATGTCATGTTTTTGTTTTGGCGCTAGTGATGAAGGTGACCTTCATTCGTATATAACACAATTACTTTCCGGTCATACAAGGTCAGAAATTGTAGAAACTCTTATAGTCATTATTCTCCGCAATTCTTTCGGAATGAAACGAAGTTAATTTTTTATTATCCCCAGACTAATCCCACTATCACAATCAGCGACATTATCTGAAGAACAGGACCAGGACCTCCCCGAGGTTCTGCGAAAGGGTTTGTAACGCAACGAGCGGTTTTAATCGCGGTTCGGAGGCGTTTATCGACACCGGCGACCATTACGCTTGCGGCAATTACGCCCGCGAAATTCGGCCGCGATTTCGCGCCGTTATTCCGCCATCAATTAGGTCTGTTATCCCCGGAACAGCGAGCACTCGGCCGTGTAACGAGCGACAGAAGAGTTTAGGGGCCTGTCGCGCGCGGATCGCGCGAGTTTTACGAGCGCCGGACGGGTCGCAAATAAAACTGAGATTTCGGACGCGATCTCTCAGGGCGCGTTCGAGTTCCATCGCCGAATTCCCCGTGGCATTCCTACCTGTTTATATCTCGATCGATATCGCACGATTGTAAATAATCCGGGCCCGCTCGGCGCGTAAAAACGCGCGTAAACGATCGCGCGGAGGTGGCCGCGTGCTACCTTGCCAAAGGACATCTTTGGAATCTTTGGGAATGCGAGCCGAGAAAATGATTCGGTCCGGTCCGGACGAATTTCAGGTGGGAAGTTAGCTGATTTTAATCTTAATTATATCTTGGGGAAGGCAGCAGACATTTGGAGAGGAACATTGGGACGAGAAAGTTGGAACATGCATCATCACCAGACTGTGGATTGTGTGTGTTTGTAATAAATATGAGTAGGTGAAAGCATCTACGTTATTTTGAACTTATTGCCTTATTTCATTAGTGGAGATTTTTATTTTATGAATTTTTCAAAGAATTGTCTCTTGAAAATCTACTGATTCAATCATTCTTTCACGTACCTTCCTGACAGACAAAAATTATTAAGGTGGAGTGGGGTAAGTCCGGCCTAGTTTTCACAAAGTTGGACTTTAAACTGATGTATTTTTAGTCTGGTATGTAAAAACTTAACGTTCTTTGTATCAAACTCTTGCCACAGCTATTACTGATGAATTAGTATTATAGAGGATTCTAATTTTGCTTCAAAATTGTAATTTTGATAGGATATTGTACAAGTGTCAAATATTACTCACTTGCCCCGAAAGTGGGGCAAGAGCGTCTCTGAGTGAGAGTTAAAAAAGCTTTCGAACCTTGTTTTAAGTGCTACGGGGCAGGAAAAGAATTGTTATCAAGCCTGCTACAAAATGCTTTTTATTGCATTAAATATATTGTTTAGTTTTATAGTTCTCCATTTTTAAATAAACAAGTATTTTTATGCTGAAATATGAAATACAGTGATATTAAAACAAAGTTTGAAAATGCTTTCGAACCTTGTTTGAAATGCTACGGGACAAGATAAGAATTGTTATCAAGCCTGCTACAAAATGCTTTTTATTGCATTAAATATATTGTTTAGTTTCATAGTTACCCATACAGTACGGACTTACCCCACCGTGATAGCACGGACTAGCCCCGTGTAGTAATATTTACGGGGCAAGTGCATCTTAGTGTTTTCCTAAATAAATTTTAAAAAATACGATAAAAACAGTTTATTTAGTGAAAACCTACATCAATACTGGTTGTAGTTATCTAATATAACAACACAGAATAAATTAATAACTTTTAAACTATTGTACGTTCAGGGTAACCTCAAAGTTGTACGTGTACCTCGCACGTGACTGTTTGGCATTGGTTGATTTAAGCGAGGAAAACACCTTTATTCTTGGGCGACATCTATGTAGAATAGTTCATGCTAACTTATACTACATTAATAAATACAAGCTAGAGAAAATTCGATCATATTGTAATAAAAATAACCAATTAACGGACTTGCCCCGTAGACGGACTTACCCCACTCCACCTTATACATTTTATTTGTCTAAGCGTAATATTTTTATTGCCGAAATTGATCAAAACGGTTCAGGGACAGTCTAGTGACCTCGATGTGAGATTTCACGGAAAACTAGCCGGTCCCTTGGAAGATCGACGGGATTATTCAAATCGTAGCCGATTTCGGCAGTGCCATTACTTATCTAGTCGAGCTCATTTACAACTCACGTTAATTTCGTAAAACCGGGACGCTCACCAGTGGCTTGCGCAAGGCAAGGTTGACACGGCGAACCAGACCGAGAATAAAGATAAGAGAAAAAGAAGAAGACGCAAAAGAGGAGCAGATCGGAGCGGAGACGCGCTAGCTGGAATACCAACGCCGACGCTGTCTACGCGTCCGCTTCTCTCGGATGACATCACTCGCTCCGTGACCGAGTTCGTTTGATTTAAACGCGGGTTCGACGCTCCGAGTGGGTAGTCGTTTGAAATATCACGTAACCCGCATATTGCATTCCGCGACGCGAATTATTGCGCGGCGAGTATATCGATCAGCGGCGCCCGGTTTCGCGCGGAAACGCGGTGAACCGCCGATCGTCCCAGGACCTTTATCAGTCGGCATGCGGCGAGCCAAGTTAGAAAAACGCATAATAAATGGCGAACTAGAGAAATTAATATCGAGCGGGAGGAAAAGTTACTCCGCACCCGTCGACATGGAAACACGGAATCGTAAAATTATTCATGAACTATCGACGAAGTTCAGTGTTCATCGACAGACTGATTTTGTGCCGTTTATATCGTAATTAGATGAAACATAAAACAGTAATAAATCCATTAGAAGAATTGAATAAATGACTTTCGACTAAGCGGACTGCACTAAACAGACGAATGTCCCCAAAGTGAAATGAATAGCCACCCTCGTGGCTGGAAGTTCCTCAAGCAGCCGTCTACTCTCGTTCACGGTCATGAGAATAAATTGGCGACACGTTTCGCGGTTCCCGCCGCCATGCCATGCAGTTCCCCTATGTAACACCGTCAGGGGAAAAGGGATTACGGTCTTAGGGTGAAAGAGAACGGGGCGAGGGTTGGTTGGTCAATGCCGCGACACGTTCCGTGCTCCGGGGCCCTCGTACAATCGTGAATCCAAACGAACGGCTTTTGAAATCGGATCCGCCAGATATTTCTCGACCCGGGGCCCGGGCTATGGCCCCGTGCAGGGGAGAAGGACGAAAGCCCATCGTCTCAGTTACAATTTGTGTTCGCACTTAAAAGAAACATTACCTGGTGGGACCGGGTCGAGGATAGCGCGGACGCCTCGTGTGTGGTCCTACATAACGCCCTCGACCGTATCTCGAATCGTTCGTTACCGATTCGATTGGAGTCGTTCGAGCCACCTTTCCGCCACGGGGGAGACGATCAGAAGTGCCACTTAAAAGTAGACTTCCCCCCTCCGTACCCTTTAATTTCCTCGGTCGGGACCGTGCGACTTCGGGTCCACGATTCATCGCGCTCGATTCTTCTCGAAGATCGGACGAAAATCGCTACTTGCAATCTTGTAAGCCAAAATTCGCTCATTCACATTGGGTCCATTCTGACGCGAGTGCTGAACGAATTTCTGACCGTTGCAATTTTTTTTTATTAATTAACCTTTCGCACTTATCTTAATCTTACTGTTTCACCGTGGGTCAAACAGTACCGAAGAATGAGTGGCACAACTGTAATAAGTAAAAAAGGTAAATAATTAGTAGACACGCTGGCTGAGTCCGATATAATTGCTTCGCTGCGGATGTTTATGAATTTATAGCATTTCTTGCCGCGCGACTGGACGCAATAAAATGATTTCAATAACTTTTAGTATCGCATATTACACTTTTATGAACAGAATAAAATTAGCACAGAAGATAAAATTATTTTTGCTCCACTATTTTCGACGTGAATGAGTTCGCATAAACGTCCACGGTAGTACTGATACTGTTATTCGGCCGAACAGCTCATTAGGGGTGTGCGAGTACCCGTTATTTACGAGCTGAGCTAAACTCGATTCGATTGCTCGAGCCGAGTCGAGCATTTGATTTGTCCGAGCTACTTGAACTCGTCGAACTGTTCGAAAAAAATGCGAGCTACTTGAAGAAATCAAACGGCTCGAATATTCGAGCCCTCGTAAAACTTCGATTACTCGATTATTATACGATTATTATTGATTGCTCGACTCGAAATTCGAGTACTCGAATATATCAAGTACTCGCACACACCTACAGCTCATCAATCGGAGTAGAAGAAAAGATTGTTAACTTTTTAAACGGTATCTCGCCAACACTTCATTTTATCAAGCCATTCAAATGCACGAGTGAAGAGGATCGAAAAAGTAATAACGAATTAGAATTCAGTTTCTATCCTATCCTATAAATTGCTTCGATTTTATGGAACGTATGAATGGATCCTGCTTCGATATAGAACGTACGTACATTTTATAACCCGAGTGCAATTGAATTAGTTATTACTTACGGACGACAGTCTATAATTGACAGGCTAGAGTCTTTTTCCGCTAATGAAACTCCCGTTAATGAAAACAAACAGGATCCCTCGGAACGCATTCCTGCAACTGAGATCCCAGAGCCGCTTATTACAATTTTTATTACAATTACCTGACTCTGAGTGGAATCGTATATCAGACAAGAGATCAGCTACCGCGGGTATGTATTTCGCCCGGGGGAATCACTTTCGCCAAGAAACAATCACCGGCGGATACTTCGGTCCGAAACTTTACGATGCTTCTTTTAAAAAATGTATCTCCCTCGGAGTAGCTTCCGGAGCCAAGCAATCGGCGCTCGAGGCGACGATGCACGCTGCATCAATTCGCCGGGAGTACATTCAATATTAAGTTTCAGTTATCAGAAGCGAAATAACGAACCCTAAGTACCCGACACTCGAACGGTTAAGATTAAACCCGCGTCGCCGGATTAAATGGAGGCGAAGAGGAGAGTCAGATCCGGCGACCGTGTAATCGAAACGTAATCGGGACCGCGGTTTAATCCGCGAATTATTGTGCCCGCTCCGGTCGGCTTTCGGGAGTCGTTAAGAGATCCAGACGCTCTCGGCCAGAGGTCGAAAACCGTGTAAAAAACTGTAATCAATTTACACAAAAAATTCATATCCTCGACAGTTTTATCCTAATTCTTTAAACAGCACAAGATTCACATTTTCCATTCCTCTTACATTTCAGTCCACAAAGAGTTAAATTATGATAATTAGATTGAAGATCTTTATTCAAGGATCATAGAAAAAAAATGTCACAAAACTTATTCTAAATGATAAAAAATTGGCTTTCGTTTTCTTTGAAAGAACGAAATGATTTTCCAGACGACCTAATAATTTTATGCCTCAATCATTCTAGCAAATCGAAAGGAATGCATCTTCTTTTAATTTTTACCCGTTGCTTTAAATGGCAGCTGTACAATCTTGACATAAATGCACGAAATCCGCAGTCCACTGACGATTAACGTTGGAATTAAATATGTTAGAAAGATTTGCAGCTGAACTGCAAGAATATTTCCTTTTTTACCACGCTTATATTAGCTTGCCGTGTCGTTGTTGTATGCGTCAAATCTTGTAATCGAATTTTAAACACTTCCCGATGAGCTAGAGACTTGAAACGTTAAACATAGCTCAGAACTGGATGACAATGCAATATTGAAAAACAAATTGAAAAAAGACTGTGCGTCTAGGAGAAAAAAATCTAAATATTAACCGTCACACCTCGCCGCGCTACACTCGGTGGACGCGCGACTTCTTTTTAGTGCATTTTAATATAAGCGTGGTTTTTAAAAACTTTTCTTATATATTTTTTTTTGTCCACGTTTTCGGGCAAATTGATGTATTCTTCACCGTGGAGCAGGCACACGAACGATTATGCATACAGGCGAGCCTCTCGGAAGCAAGCGTCGCGAGTGTCACGCGAGGCTTCATTTCCACGCGGGTTCGCAATTATGATTGTGCCGGTGTTACGCCACGTGGCACTTTCGCACGCCACGCCTTCGGCGAGCTCGCGCGGGCGCACAGGTCGCGTGCCAATTATAGGAAAAGCGACTTTTTCACTCGCGCGATTGCAGCGAATTCCTGCGCGACCCGACGTGTCAAGGTGCGTTCGTCACACGCGAAAACAAGTTTCGACGGGCGTTCCTTTTTTTTCCTGAACTCATTCGGTTTCATTCCTTTTCCCAGGCCGGAGAAAAACGCACGCTTCAATCCTTATCGATGCTGTCGAATTCGTCAGATCGTTTCTTCCTATTTCGTTGGATAGACGACGGCGCAGAGTTCGATGAAAACCACAAGTGCCACATAATTTTTGCACGATACTAAATAGTTGATGCATTATGTATAACAGGAAACAAAAAGGCTGATTTCTCAGCCAAAGAAGCTACAGAATCAGGAATCGAATGAGAATGAGAATATCAACTGTATATTTTTTCCAATTTCTCTTTAACTCCTCTATAACTTAATATACAAATATATACTTCATTACGAATTGGAAAGTGTTATACTAATGTATGCTATATAAACCAAAAACATGGTTTACGGCATCAATAAATAAATAAACAAATACATAGTTGATGCATTAAGGTATCGGTCTTAGAGATTTCCACGGAGATACTTTGGGTCCCAGAAATGTCGTAACGAGTGCGGGAGTAAAGGGGCAGCTTTCGGCCGGGTCAGGGGCGACCCACGCGCCGCAGAGGGCGCCAGGATCCTGTCCACGCCGTCCCCGATACGGTTCCAAATAATCTCGGCAATTGATCGGCGAGTCCCGAGCGATTAAACCGCGTGTTTTAATGCTGCCCGGCGGCGAACGTCGCTTTCATAACTTAAAACGCCGACCCGGGGGCCTTCCACATTTTATGATAATGGCCCCCGGTAAATTATCGCCGTGCGAGAAATGAATTTTCAGAAGCGATCGGGCTTAAAGTACGCCGGAGCTCGCACAGCTCGTAGGCCCATGGCAACGGTCGCAAAACCGGCGCCCCTTGGATGTCGTTAAAAAGGGGACCGCTCTAACGTCACGACGTCTCGCGACGTCCACCGGGGTCATTCCCGGGGATCACGGGAAAAATGTCGCAGGTGTTATCAGCGATCGCCTCGTAAACTTTTACGTTTCTTTTAAAGCGAAACTTTCGAATTTCTATCCTCGGGTGGGGGACGCGCGGGGGCAGTTGCTACTTTCGCCCAGGATGCCTCGGTAACCGACATAAAGTCGCCCGAACGAATAGCTATTGAGAAACAATTCGATACGCGCCGACAATGAGAATAAAGTCGAAGGAAACGGACGTATTTCATTCCTCGTGCACGCGCGATGTACAGCCAAGCCTGGATTGGAAATCATCCCGCGTGCCGTTAAGTATCCCTCGTTAATTCGGCAAGTATAATACACCGATTAATATGTCTACCGGTCTTAACATCCTCGTAAATTTTCAATATGGTTATAATTTTCGAGGTTTACGCTGCTGCGTACGGTTTAATACGATGGTAATTATGATAAGGCGTTGTAAATTATGCCTGGTCGCCTCGTTACCGAGAACTGTCCGCGGATTGTTACAATTGCCTTCAATGTTGCTCTTTTAACGATTTCAGAAATTTATTGAGAACTTTTATGGCCCGTGATGTTTGTTATACTCTTCGGTCGCAGAAACGTCCTTCTGCGTTTCAACTTGGTCTTTCAGTCGTACGAGAAAGCTACACTTTATATGGAAATCGGATTTCCTTCGAGGAGAAGGGGAAATTCTGGGAGAAAAATCTCGAATACTGCGGACTCTTGTGCAACATCATAATTGTCTACATCAATTGCAATATACGGGAGGTGCGTAGACACCTGTTTGCTTTCGAAGTAATTTTACCGGGTTGAAAATAGTACAACAATCTTCTGAAATTGCTATAATTCAATCGAGGTCCCAGCTTTCAAAACGTAGAAGTGATAATTCCAACATTAAAAAACCTTGCAATATTTCCCCGCTCTTGACACAAGTTTCTACAGCTTCCTAATTCCTATCCGCCGATTCTGCTCAAGCAAAGTCGCAGAATTTATTAGCCGTTCGCGGCATTAGCTGTTACGAGACCTGCGCGGTTGCCGGGGTAACTCGGATAGATCCTCGTCGTAAAATGGTAATATTTATCCGATTTCGATTCGTCAATAGTTTAAAGGTATGCTATTACGTCGGTCGGCTGCACCTTGTGAACGGAGCCAAGGGCTAGGTCTCGAGCATTTAATCGCGCACCTTATGTGGACCACACCGAAGGCGATACGACCCGGAGGATATCATCGAGCCGCGTTATCGCGACCTATTAGACACGCTTGTAGTCTTACGACCTGTCGTAACCGAGGCCACTACGTCGCTTTACCAGTTCTCGACTTACACGAAAGAGGGCCCCGGGTCGGGGGTCAGTTCTTCAACGGCGGCGGGACTACCGGTAACCAGAAGATCCACAACGAGTAGGCGACTCGTCAGGTGTCCTTGACCGCTGATCGAGACATCGACGAGTCGCGCGAGCCGGCCTCCGCGAATAATCAAACGGGTCTTCTAGTTTTTCACTTCCGAAAAATCGATTTCTCTTGCATTCCCATTAAGTATAACTGTTGCAAAATATTTGTGCAAAAGGATTTTCGACAACTCGCATCTCGTATGATTTATAGTTAAATGTTATGAATTCTAATTCTTTAAGATCGGTGGTTGAGATCTGTAATCTTGGCAAACGAGTGTACACGCCTCCGCAAATTGTTCTCACAAGAAAATGTCCTCGCTAATGTGTTTGCACCATAACTCTGAGTCCAAACAGACCGAAGTCGCAGCATCCGAATGTTAATCGATGTCTATCTTGGTCCGCGTTTCGTCAATACCGGAGTTTCATCACCTCCGAACATTCTATCCGCGTACTAATCAACGATTTTACGAGCGTAAAACTGGTCGGAGCCGCAGAAATTCTTACAGAGACCGGAAGATCGTTGAACAATCCATCGAGAATATAAATCTTCTCGTTCTTCGAAACGCAGCGGGAAAAAACTCTGCTAATAGTTTCTTGAAATTCAGTATTTGGTTTCGAAAAAGATTAAAAACCATTATCGAGAACGTTCGTTATCGTGTCGATGTTCTCTGACAGCGTCGTTTCGATTACGATTGAAAAAGTTCCGTGCGAGTATCGTATAAATTTGTCGGAATTAAAATTCCACGGATGTTCCACGTGTCTGGCGGATCGATGAAAAACTATGATCATTTTCCATGGGTCTATGGAGGAGCGGATCGAGAAACGGACGTTTTTCTATGGAAATAATCCCACGGCCAGGTCGTTGATTCTTGTTGCTCGAAAATCCGGGCAAGGCTTCTCTCTCTGCGCAGAGGTCTTCAGATGCGTTGACCTCGGGGAGACCATTAAATGATGAATATTACCGGCAATTACGAGTATCCCAGTCATTGTGCGTGCGAATCGGCCGCGGCTGAGCCGCGTGTTCGGCCGTTATCGTGCACACGCATACGCGCACCCATACGGGGTGAGAGTGCGGATTGAAAAAAAGAAAAGACAACCGGTTGTGCTATGCGCACGGGATCATAGAGCCCCACTCTCGAAAGCGACCTCTTCGCGGCTACGCCGCGCCGCGGGAAGATGACATCGGGGTTCTCAACCTGTGCTGGAATTACTTTGGTCAGCGTACATCATTTTCCCAGGTCCGCCCAATTTTATTCGCTACGAACTCCTACCGTCGAAAAAGTAACAGGTGAGTTTGTTTAACCTTCTCTCTGTGTACTGCTATTCTAATGTTAACGTACAGGGGGTAATTGAACCCCCTGTATTTCAAAAAATTTTAAACATATCTCAGATAGCATTCCTAGAAAATTTTTGGAAATGCATTTGCGAAGCACACTTCATATCTTCTCGCCTCAAAATCTTCTGCAGTTCGGAGTGTGATTTTGGTCAGTTTACGTCATTTTCCCAATTCCATCCAATTTTATTCTGTATCCTACATTACAAATCGTAACAGGTGAGTTTGTTTAAACGAAAGTGGGCATTTTCGGTCCATAGAAAATAAGCCATATCTTTTTTTCTCAAAATCCACTGATCCCGAAAATGATTGAAAAACCAAATCCTGCACGAGATCAGTGAACAACCCGCCATCGAACGTAGCAGTAACATAAACCTAGTGGACGAGTATGAGCCAGGAACTTGGATGAAGTCTGACATCAGGATCGTCGAGCCGCAGGTAGTAATAAAAGCGATCGGTGGAGTGGAATCGTCGGATCGATCAGCGTGCACGACTCACGCAACGCAATGACAGAACCGTACGGCGATCTTTCAGCGGCCGGTCGATCGCGGGGTCGCATTAGGACGGCACGGCGCGCCGCGGCGGTGGCTATAATTTTCTCCTGAACCACTTCCTCTAATTAATGCGCCGTTTCTCTCGCGTTAATCGTGTTCCCCTCGCAGTGGCAACGGTTCATCGCGATGTCTCCGGTAGACATGGTTCGTCGAGGGACACGAGCAGCCGCTGCGCTGAGCCGAGGGCAACAGAGACGATCCGGGGAAAGAAGCCGCTCGAAAGAAAGACGGAAAGAGAGGACACGATTGAACCGAGAGAAAGAGAGGAGGGAGAGAGAGAAAGAGAGAAAAAAGTATCCCGCGTCTCAGAGCTTTGAAACCGTTCAGGCTCGCGAACAGAAAGACTACGGCCGAGCAGAATCGTCGACAAGCTCCCCTCTGACCCGACGGCGATGGCAAACGATCGGCGCGCAAGAAGCGGAGCCTGATTTATGGGCCGGTCGCGAGGGCTGCGTCTCCTCGCGAAGTCAGCCCGTTCTGTACTTGCACGGTACCTGCATATACGTGTGTACACTCGGTCTCGTTCTATCTGTCCTCTCTCTCTCTGTTTCTCTTCCTCTTCCAGAGCCTCTGTGTTTAACACGAATAACACGTACGTGTAGAGGCGCACATGGTACGTGTATACAGGCATTCGCATAAGGCAAGATCTCCTTCCGGCCGGCGCGCGGAGCTATCTCGATCCGCGGGGGAAAGCTTCGCGGACTCCGCAAAACGCGACTCCGAGCCTCGAGACTCGCTTGTCGTCCGCGATATCGTCGTTACTCGCGTGCGATTGCTTCCGAGAGAGCCGAAGCAACCATCCCATACCATCCTGGTACGTGGCTTCGACACACAGACCGACCTACCGATCGATCCGGCCTCCCAGCCGACCGATCGATCGCGTGCGACGCGACGAATCGATTCCACCCGGACGAAAACAACACGCGCGCGCGCGCGCTCCCGGTTTCACCGTTCATCAGCGCGCTTTTTCTTGCCGAGGATTTCTCTCTTTTTCCGAAGATCCTCCGCGTTGCGAAACCCGCTTCCGCTTCGCTCCGCGAGGATCGTGATGATATACTATAATAGTCCCAATTTGGAATTCAGTTTTTTTATAATGAACGTTTCGGACATAAGATGTCAAACATCTCTTGAAGTATTGATACTTCAATGACCTCGGGCTAGTACTTTTATACGCAGGATAACAGAAGGAATTGGTTGGTTTAACAAAAGAAATTGGGTTACGTTAGGACGTTCTCTCTATTTTTCATTGGAAAATAGCAGTAACCAGTCCCAGTTCCCAGAATCATCCTGTATACCAAGTATTCTCCTTTCGAAGTAGTCTTCATGACTTCTTCGGCAGAGAAAGCGTCGAGGCAGACCCAAATGACTAAAAATTGCAGGATCTGTCG
This sequence comes from Lasioglossum baleicum, assembly GCF_051020765.1. NCBI lineage: Eukaryota > Metazoa > Arthropoda > Insecta > Hymenoptera > Halictidae > Lasioglossum > Lasioglossum baleicum. The sequence goes on from NC_134934.1 coordinate 12,844,066, forward strand.
CAAGGCTGGCAGCAACCCCGATGGATGGTTCGATCGATCGCGTGCGACGCGACGAATCGATTCTACTAGAGGAAAACAAGTGGTGGTTTTTCTTACCGAGGATTTCTCTCTTTTTTCGCGGATTCTGCGAGAGACGTCCTCTTTGTTCCGTTCCGCGAGGATCGCGAGGGGTCGAATCGAATCGGATCGCGACGCGACGTCCTCTCGATCTCTCTTCTGCCGTTCGATCTCCTCACTGTTACTCTCTCTTGCTCTCCTTCTCTGTCTGGCTCTGTCTGTTTGTTCGTCTTTGTCCGGTTCATTCTATGTTCCGTCCGCCCGGTCTCTAGGCTCGCCGGTAGCCGGCAACGTTTACATTAATGTATGAGGGCAATCGTAAAGCTCGATGTGTACATACGTCTCGATCGGGTCCCCGGCAGCCTCAGAGATTTTCTCGTGCGGCCAACGGACAAAAAAAGCACACGACATGCCGCGACGACGTGTACCCGATCTAATGCACTCGCCTATCCGTCCGGCGAGGGACGCGCGGACGGCCCACCGGTGCGCCGAGAGACGCTCCTCTCTCGCACGACGGACCGCGGCATTATAATGTGAAATCGTGACGGCAGACCGACTGCCTAGCCGGCCGTCGCTGATTGTCCGTTTCATTATGCTGATCGCGGTTTCGTCGGTTTCGAGCAATTAACATACACGCCGGACGACCGACCGCTTCTGCGTTCGAGCGCTTCCGATACTGTGCGAGGATCGTCAACCTGCATCACACTTTGCGGTGTGATTAGCACTACAACTCGACACGGAATGCTTTTATTAGACTGGAGGTTTTATGCATTTATGACGAGAATTAGTTGGCGCGATTCAAACCACTAGAACCAACGAATTACTTAACACTTCAACCACCGAATCTGTCAAAATGGTGAATTTCGGATTTTTTATTTTGTAATTGTCGAGACTCTAATGTTTTTGTGGACACTTGCTGGATACCCAAAAATAATTCTGCAATGTTTAAATAAATGCAGTCTTGTTAGTTTCAAAAGATTGGTTGTTCTGGTGTGCTCAGCCTTATCGACAAACAATTTGACCGACACTTGGTGTCGATGAAATTGTGTCAGGGTAATCCATGATGCTGAAACAGAAAGTACCCTTATTTTTATCCCTGCGATGGGATTAAATTAAAGCTTCGTTATACATATTGGAGAACATTTACTGAAAACGGATCAGGGAGTGACTTCTTGTAGGACCGAGGGTTGGTGTCCATTGCGTCACCTGGATCTCCCCGCGCCGTTCACGGAGGGAAGGCAAGGCTAGGCGATGTATACGCGTGCACGGATTATACATCGCGATGGATATATATTTGCAAGGTACGTGTATTACCTGCGGAGAGGAGGCCTGGTGGAAGAGGTCGGCCGAGAGGTCGCTCGGTAAATTGGTCGCTGCGGTGCGGCGTTACCGTTGATCTACGGCAACAGACGCGATAGTTATGGAAAGGTTACGGCGGAGCGCTCGATAAAGCGTCGCGCTGCCTGTCCTCGGGAATCCGCGACGGCGGGGAACGAATCGTAAATCGCGGAATCGCAACCGCTTCGCCGGAGCTGGAAAAAGAAGAAGGAACCCCGCGACCGAGCGAGAGAGTCGCCGCAGAACGAGAAGAACAGGAGGAAGAGAAACAGATAGATCCCTCTCGTGCCGCACACGTATTCCGCGATCGCACGATTTCCGTCTTCTTCCGCGTCCCAGACCACGACCGGCCTCCTCTACGCTCGCTCCGCCGCAGATAAGCGATCGGGGTATTCGTGTGTCGAGCCTGAAAATCGTCCACGTTCCCTCCTCTGCCCCTAGATCTGCCCCTCGAAGCGATCCGATGACGTTAAAAATCCACTGCACGGGGTTGCAGACCCGGATAGGGTGAAGCTGCGCTCGACAAACTTTGGCTACGATAACTTCCACTACTCTCCCCTAAAACGACGAGATTCCCACGGTTTTTGCTGTCTGATCACTGAGGAACAGGTTTATTTAGTATTTAAATTACTTCATCATCTGTGGGTGGTGCAACACACACTCCACACTAAAGAATTAGCCTCTGAACCAACTTCGTAGAGGATGTTTTCCTCCGTCTGAAAATGTATTTTGGCGTGAGGTAATGAGTGACTGAAATTTTCAAGTTCCCACTACATTTCACGTAACATACATATTCTAATGTATGTTATCGTAATATGTATAACGTATCAAATGTTCAACGCTTATAATTTACAACGGAGAACCTGATACTCTGATACCTATAAAGGAATAAGTCGTAAAACGAACGGGTAAAGATATTCGGATACATAATATGAGTACCAGTCGTAACGTTAATAGGAGCGCTGTACCGCGATACGGTGATTTCAATGCGTGGTGAGTATGTCGCCGGTTTCAGACCGCTTAAATCATTTTCTTCAAAAACGAAACTTACCGTTCAATATTCCCAGCCCACACTTTCCTCGTACACCATTATAAATACTCATATTTCCCAACTGTGGCACCGACAACAATCTGCTGTATGAAATAAGTAAACCCTTGGAAAACGTCTAGGACATAAAGAACATCGAAGGAATGGTTCGAATCACTTTCGAATACATTGCACACTAATAGTTACAAGGTTCTTGTGTTTAATGGTTTCTTTTTCATTATCGATACTTATAATTTATCTAACTAAATGACTAACGATTAGAAGAGCAGTAACAAAACAGTGCTCCTCTCAATATTCATTAGCCATAGCCAGCAGTCGTTGCTCTGGCGCGGCAGGTTGGCCAGGATCCAGGATCCGGCGGGCAGCGAATCGTAAATCGCGTAAATCGTTTCCCCGTCTGGCTCGGCTTGGCAAAAAACGAGATTACTCGGAGCTGATCGGGTCTGTCACGTGTCGGAAGCGAGACGGTCTTGCGGAGCGTATCTTGGGACAGCTCGGAGATCGAGAGAGCGCGGGCCGAGCGGATTTTTGCGAGCGAGCGAAAGAGAGACTCTCGCCTCGGCGAGGCCGTTTTAATCTCCCTCGAGGTCGACTTTCCGGTACACCCACGCTCGTGTCATCGATATATCACGCGGCCGAGGGTATTCACGGTTCGCGGCCGTGCTCGCCATGCGACGAATCTCGCCTCGAGCCGAAGATTCCGCGCGGAACCGTGCGGAGTGGAGCGTGGCGGAGCTGTTCTCGATTCGGAGAGAAACCTTTTCGGGGTGTCACCTTTTTTGGTCCGTTATGACGTGACGCAACGACGAATACGGGGAGGCTGTCGGGAGAGATCGGAGGATCCCGAGAAACAGGGTGCGGTGCGTGGATCATCCGTGGCAACCCGAGGCCGGCCGTAAAAATTCGCGCGGCCCTTATTATTCTCCACGGTATTCGTAACAGGTCAGCCGCGTAGGAGGGACACGGTGAAATATTCCGATATGAACAATACGCGATCACGCGCACATATCGAACCGTGTCCCGACGGTTTCGAAAGTCCCGTTCAAACGATTGCGGAACGCTGCGGGTACTGAATAAAATTTTATGCATTTTATCCTAGGGACTTTGCTCGGCCGAGCATTAGACACGCTCGCCTGGGAAAAGTTTCCCGGCTACGCGACCGAGCTCTGATTCAGTCGTTCAATGTAATTTGCGCTGGGCTTGGAAGGTATCTCCTCATCAACATAAAGCAAAAATGTTATTAATGCAATACTTTTTATAATAAAAATTTTTGCGATATCTGCTTCTATCCAAGAACTCGCAATTTTTATTTCTTGCATGCACAATTTCATGTAACGACTAGCACACAAGTGTACCACAACGAATTGCATCAATTTTCCCCTAGATTTCCACATTCTCCGAACAAAACGGCTCTTAACGAACACCAAGTAAAACAACCTACCGACAGCATTATCCACTTGAAGAATCAATCATCTCCTCCGGAGGAACTGTTCGAAATACCGCAGGTGAAGTACATAATGTATAAAACTCTGGGAAACAGCAGCATTGTTCGACGAAACGGGATAGTAGTACGATCGACGGGGAATATTCGCGATTTTCGAAACCGATTGAAGGGGGACGTAGGTGATAAAGGTCCGATAATAGAAAGTGTAAAATCGAGGAGCATCGAAGACCTACGCCTATTCCGGATGCGATTGGATCGGGACGCCATTAATAACGACGCACTTACCGATCCCATGGCAGGTGGTAGACCGCATGAAAGTCACGACCTGACATTTGCCTGGGTTGCCCGCGCCCGATCGCGTCCCGAGAACCGATCGCGAATGCCGCATTTTTCTACACGCCGCTCGGCTCCGCTCCGCACCGCTCCGCACCGCTTTGCTTTGCTTCGCTTTGCTTTGCTTCGCTTTGCTAGAGAAGCCAGCGGAGCAATTTCAAGTGTAACGGCGGCTATCGCCACCACTAACACGCGAAACGCGTGGCGTGCCATCGCTTTCTCTCTCTATTCGTAATCGCCTTTTCACTTTCGACGATGTATCGATCTCTCCCGTGTTTTCTTCAGCCCGCCACTTAGCGTTCCACGATCGGCGGCGTGTACCCGTACTCGACACCGTTTGCTTTCGAATTCGACCCTTTCCGTAAATGATTTTTTATCCTCGCCGTGACTACAAGCGTTTCGCTTCTCGTCTGCCCGACCCGCAATCTCCCGCGATCTGCTAAATGGATGTCGCTCTGCGTTTGGAAACGTGCCTACTCGGTTTTACGAGGCTCGGGCCGTAGTCCGACGCGCGTCTAATTGCCGGCTATTTAGCAATTTCAGTTGGCGATACTGGATTGTCGAGAGAGGTCTGAAAGTCTGAACCGTTTCCAGGTCACACAAAATACTCCAACATTATTCTTCATGGGTCAGCCTTAAGTTAAATGATTTTAATCAAACCTCTAAGGAAAAATTCTGAAAAGATCACTGTAGAAAATACATCGGTCGAAGTACATTTTCCAATGAAATATACTATTGATTTTCGGAAAAGATTTGTGATGTTTGGCCTAGTTTCTAGCCGGTGCAAGCGCGTAGCCCGTAAACAGGTGGAACAATGGCCACTTTCCTGCGGCATCTTTCGCCTCCACACCCTTGGATCCCTCGATCCTTTCCCGCGAATTGGTTGCGCAATTGCAGGTATCACCGGGATCCGCGTCTCGGCATAGGTGAGCACGAGGATCCCGTTGATAGCCGGTCGTGTTCTTACCTTGATTTGCTCTCCGCAGAACCTGTTAACGCTTAATAAGTAATGGACTTATTTGCCGATCCCGCGAGATATCTCGTTGCATAATGGGATTTTGTTTTAGAGAGGCGTGGATCCCCCCAGTTCTAATGAAGACGCATTGTTTTAATTAAACGTCGTGGGACGATTCTTCTCCGGCTCGACGGTTGGACTCCCCACATGGTTCGTTTCCATTTCTCGATTTCGCCTTGTCGGAGATTCTATCGGGTGACATTTAGTGGCTCGACAACGGCAGATATCATCTCGGTGTTCGCGTAAATCGAATCGATTCCCTCCGTGTACACAGCCCCGGCCCGCGATATGTATCTCTGTACACAATCTACCCGCGGCGTTAATTATTTCCGTTCGCATTATACCGCATGTTAATTAAGTGTAACGGCGAGCGCGCCGCCCCGAAAAATAATTTCAGGTCTGCCCGCCGTTGATGGGCGTGCACCAGAAAATCGCTCGCGCGGACACGTGGCAATTAATTCGATGCGTCCGATCGCGTTATCATTATTACGCCGCGTTATCGTCAAGTCCGATCCTCCGCCTCCCCGAAACCCCGGCGACCCGATCAGCCCAAGAAAAATCGACCGACCGAACACGTTAATTCTCCGTTGCAACATTTCCAAAAGGCTCTCCGGTAATTATCGCACAGTGAGTTATACGGGATTTCCATTTTTCGCGTCCTCCCCGCCCGTGATTAATCGTCGCAATTGCGATTTTTAATGGACCACGATGCCTTCAAGAGCTTGGCAATTTCGAGGCAATTTCAGTGAAAAATACCCGCCAATTTGCAACTTAAATGTTGCCCGAGGTGTCGGTGATCTAGAGATCGTATCGTCCGGCAACGATCTCTTAGGGTAATCCGATTAAGGGGTGCATTAACTTCCTTGTAATTATTCCTTGATTTATATTTCAACGGGGGCAATTAAACATATTTTTAAATATTTTCTTTCGCGAAAATTTGATAATATTTCATTGCAGCTTCTAAAGGTTAATATTAACGTTTTCCATTAATTTCTTTACCCAATATTAAAGCAACTTAAAATTTTGATTGCCCCTTCCCTGTAAAAAAAAACGTTGCACTTCGAAAAATATTAAACAAAAATGAAAGTGTGACATTCCAGGCTCATCGAAAGCCAAAGTGCAAGGTGTATCGAAACTGCAAAACAAAGAGCAACATTGCGTAATACGGTCCGTTTTACAACGAATCGTTCCCCGAAGGAGGAGGATCGAGCGTGACCGGTACGATGCGTCTTATTGTTACAGATACTGGGCGCAGAACGCAAGAGTCATCGTCGTTTGCGTACACGCCCATCGCGGCCGTGCGCATCGATCAGATCGGTGAAACGAAACAATTGTTCTTAGAGCCGCGAGAGAAATGAATGACTCTAAGGTTCTATGACTCTGTCACGCTTCCTCGTCCAGGTTTCTCGTCCAGCTTTCTCACTCGTCCTCGTGAGCAGGACGATCCGGCATTTAGGGAAGGAGGAGCACCGGAGTATCAGTCCGGTAAAGGGTGGAGAAACGTAACAGGTCGATCCTGTAGAATGGTTTCAGGCCACAAGTGCTTACAGTGCTGTACTTCAATGAAAATACATGGGACACTCAAGGCCACTCTCCTCCTCCGACGAGATTAAGAGATACGGGTGGATACAGGTAAGACACAAATAAATCTGGTCGATTTCAAACTAGATTATTGCACTTATTTCAGATTTCTGGGTAGATGTAGAAGCTATCACGTAAATTGAAAACATCGCAGAAAAAAATATGGCTTGCAGTAAGTGGCTTACAATTCTATAATAAAGAATTTGGGTTCACCTGTACGTAATTATTGACCATTTTTTCGAATGCTGAATGGTATAATATACATATAATAGCAATATTATTTTTATTATGACGTAAATGAAAAAATATTTTCGTTCTTACCTTCTTGCAGCAAAATTCTCGGGTCTCAAATGACTAATAGTCTTTTTGAATGTTAGTCATAGCAAAATAGTCATTAGTCAAAAATTTTTGATTAGTTAGTGATAACTAAATGGCAAATAGTAAGTCACAGCTCTAAGTAATCGTTAGCTATTGCTTATTAGTGAATTACTAGTTGATGATCAGTCATCAATCTTTAGTCATCAGTCACTATTGTACGATTAACATACATTAATATTATTAATTAGTTATCGCTAACTAATCAAAAGGTTTTGACGAATGACTATTTTGCTATGACTAACATTCAAAACGACTATTAGTCATTTTTAAATATTAGTTGATTATTGCCATACTTTGGTCCCAAGAGCTTCGTAGTTTGGGGTTGCTAAGAAAATAATGGTTGCTGTATCAAAGGGTTAAGGGAGGAGTAAAATGACGTGGTTCAGGATGACGGTGTAAACGCAACATTATTAGCATAGACATGTTGGAGCCGGCGAACTTAATCGATCTCGAGCAGACAGTTTCTCGAGCGGCGGCGGCGGCGGCGCGTCCGATCGAGGCTGTTGTCGAAAGAAAAAGGAGAAGAGCCATGGATCTATTTGCCAGAAATGGCAACGGGCACGGTAATGTGGAACGTCTGCGGAGGCCTTTACGTCGAGGCTGACCTTTACGCGTCTCCGCCAAGAGAGAGATGAACCCGCATATCGCGGTTGCTCGACAGATTATCGCGCGCGGATCTAACTGCGAGCGGATTTCTGCGACTCGATCGCGTCGAAGTCACAAACGTACACACGGTTGTCTAAGCGCGGTGCATAGGTACCGGCCGCTCGAACACGCTCGCCGAATTTTCTCGACACCGGGGAGAAAATGATTTACACGCCTCGTTAAATCGCTTCCTCTAGCCGCGCCGGTGGTTACGAGCTTTCGAGCATTAGCGAGGGAAATTAATGGAGGTCGCCTCGCGAATCGCCTCTCGCGATTTATCCGTCGGCGTTCCGATCTTTATGAACGGCGCTATTTTAAATATCGGCGAGCTCGTAGAATTTTTATTGCCTCGGAACGCGCCTGCTCCTCTCTCTCTCTCTCTCTCTCCGCCGCGCCGGCCTTTCTTTTCCCTCTTCCTTATGGGCTTGTTTCTCCGATGAACCGTGGTTTACAAACCTCTTGTCTAATGAATCTTAGGCCAAGTGTCGACCAGGCGAGTTTCCACCGAGAATTATGAAGTAATAACATTCTTCCGACACTCGCTTTTCAATAATCCGTTAGCGCTTTCGTTTTGCCAGATCGAACCGGCGATTTTTCGCTCGCTGTTACGATCATTGTTCCGGCCGAACCGCTCCGGCTGTAAAATCGAGCACGAAGATGAAGCGAGCGAACAGGTGGAGAAAGTAGAAACGATACTTATTGATTTAGAAGTGGAAACCCGAGTGCGTAAAAATCGGGCCAGATAATCTCTTCCTCGTCGTAACACCATATACATTTTCGAGAAAGTGTGAAATGTCCAAGAATGTCTCGTGGCGTGACATTTCAGATCTATTTAATTATCATAAAAATTATTTTAAACATTCTGTAACAATTTCTTGAAACTCTTCCAAGCACAGATTTAATACTCTATACACGTGAAAACGGACACTGTTTGGAGTAAAATTTCGGATTTTGTTCAAATTTAAATACACCCGTCCTACAATTTACGCGAATATTCGTTCGTGGATTTGATTTACGCGAATAAAAATCGTGTAAATTGAATCTGTAAACTTGATGAGGTTCCAGAGGCTACACTACTCCTAATGTTATCCTTCCCTTCCGCGTAAATTTAGGTAAAAGGTAAAAGTTCCGCGTAAATTGAGGGACGGGTGTATGTTGTGTAGGGTTTAGTGACCTGTGAACGAATCTCAAAGGATTTTTCGATATCTTAAAAATTGTTGATTTTCAGAGGTGTAAAAAACCGTGTCAACCTCTTTCAATTAAATTGTAAGACCAGAACTGACAAACCGATAGAAATGAGTTTTTAAGAGCTCATAGTGAAAACATTAGAGTATCCACTCAAAATGTTGTTATTTGAATAAAAATGTTTTTTTCACCATTTATTTTGCAATTGTTTTAAACGAAGACTTCATTTTTATAATTATTTCGAGATACACAGAAAATTTTGTGTGTGATTTAAGAGAACCCGGATATACAGGGTAAATTATACGTAAAATTGTTCAAGAGCCCAGACAACTGTATAGCACATTAAACAATTTATTTTTAGAATGACACCACGATCTATTAACTTGTACGTTCGAAGCGTTTGCAGCGAAGACATAGCGTTGACCAATTTCGCAAGCATCCCGCATAACGCCGGCTCCAATAACAAACGATGAACGCCAGTGTCAAGTGTTGGCGATCGATGGAGCGTTCGAATAAATCTCGCGGCTTATCGTGGATTCCTCGGGATCCAGCGTGGATGCAGCTCCTCTCGAAATCGTGCGCGGTCGAATCGCATTAGTTCCGTCGACGGATCGGCGGAGGTTTCGCGGACCATCCGACGACGATGTTATCTTGGCCACGTTTCCAACGAGCGTAGCCCATTAAGCGGGACAGCCGGTGTCTAACGGAAGCGTGTCAATCAGCAGAGACGCGGCCCCGTCGCGCGATCGGATACCCAACACATTTCGCGATCGTGCGAATCGTCGTGATAGCGTTCGCACGACCATTCGACGGGTCCTAGCAACACACACACACACAAAGGGGGAGGGGGAAGCTCGAGAGAAAGAGAGAGAGAGAGAGAGAGAGTTGCAAGCTGACAGCGCCTTAGGATCGGGGTCGAGTGCCGGAAGGCCGCAAGGCGGTCTCGTCTTCGGGACTCGAGGAATAGACACATTACGGCGTGTAACGCACCGGGCCGGGCGCATTAGCCGCGACGAATCGCGAGGAAGGGTGAGATCGTCTCCCAGGCGATATCCTCCCGTGGGACGATCGCTGAGAACGACCGCGATAAGCGTACGTGTTCCAAGATACCTCGGCTTTAGGAGAACCGACGATTTTATAGCCGGTAATTGCCCATAAAATTGCGCCATCAATAAAAATCATTTTCCGAATATTTGCGCAAGATTTCTAACCCGTAATCACAGATGTCGATGTAGTGCCTCTTTAGCACTGACACGCCTTTCAGAGACCGCATTAGACAATGCTACTCTAATTATAAAATTAATTTTTAGTGAAGTAATTTCTGTAACAAGTCTTGTGCGATTTTTGTGTGATTCGTATTGAGCACTAATGAAGTCAAAGTACTGAAGCAAAAAGAAGGATGGATGAAAAAAGCATGTCGAGCCATTAACGAGACACCGTCCGTAATTCTAAATTCCAGTACACAGCGTCAAAAATCGTGTCTTAACGCCTCCTAACCGACATTTAATTAACATTAAACTTACGGAGCAGTAAAAGCGATTAAAATGTTTTACCTTGTAAAAATGACAAGGCTCTCTCTATTCATTTAGATTTTGTTCCACTTTTATTACAATATGTGCTTGGATAAAGAAATTGATCGAATCAATTTTCATGTAAGCAACTTCATAATTTCAATAATTGTGAAATGGAAAATATAAAACCGGTCATTTGACCGGCGGCAGTGGTGGGTTCAGCGTTAAGCAAACGCATCCGATGTCAGGACAAAAAGCTAGCGATCTCTCACTGGCCGGTCGATTAATCAAAGCAGAATTCATCGGTTGGAAGTAAAACATAATTTCCAAGGTTGGTATAATTCATTTCGAGCGATCGGCAACGATTCGTTCTGATAAATTGCCGACGGTTGTACCGGTTCGCGGCCGCTGTTTCATTTTGTCAACGTAGCCGAGCGCGGCATCGCAGCATTCTGCGGATTTCTGGCGTGTAGTCCGGGTCCCGGGAAAGCTCCTCGCTTTCCCCAAGGCGGACGATAAATGAACGGCTCGCGGATCGTTTGTCCTTTCGAACGGTCGCTCGTGTCCGCGATCGATAAAGCGAACGAGCCGATGATAAATTTCGACGTCCGAGCAGCGAGCGGCGAGATATCTCGCGATCTCGCGATGAGACGCGCGCGCTCGCGCTCTCTCGAGCTGCGAGTTTTGCGCAACCCGCAACCGGGTATCGCATTGTGTACACGCGTCGACCTCCGCATAACACGCCGTGTCGTTTCGCGTCGTTCGCGAGCCGCGACGAGATTCAGCAAAATAATGCCAATAACCATTTGTACGTCTCCATTAGCGGCGGCTGCAGTCGGTGTCCATCGCGCGGTCGATGAAAACCCGCCGGAATGGAATGTCGGGAACACGCGGAACCCCGACAGTGCGGCAATTTATGAAGCATTTTTTTGAGGACAGACATTGTCTGCTGTCCTCAGACCCTGTGTCCAACACTGTGGACGTTCACACTATGCTCCCAACGTCCAGCGAAGACGTCCGACCTAACCGATGGATTTGCATAATTGTGGAATTGGTGCAATTGAAGTTAAGTTTCGAATAGGAGAGATCGTAATCCATTTTTGTGTTGAACGAGAGTAGAGGTAGGGTGGAGTGCCCAAATATGGTATAGTCGCCTATTATGGCACTACCTTACGTCTTGTAAAGGAGAAGTCGCAGTCTAGTGAAAAAATCCTCAAACAATAGTTTACCGTGTTTACTCAACAGTGTGCAGTGCATTTGCACTATTCTTTAGATTTTAGTATCGATCCTCCGACAGTTGTGTCTCCACGTGTTGAATATGTGTAGTTTCAGTTTATTTATATTAATGTTTGTATTATCAGTCCACGTGGAGTTTCCAATATGGCACTACCAAGGGTTCCCTAATATGTGTATAGCTATTGACATTCTTGGTATGGATGCCGAATATGACACTAGGTGTCATATTAGGGACTCAAGGTGTACCATATTAAGAACCCCTTTCGCTGGAACCTGCAGATGACACAGCACAAAAAAAAATTTTTCCCAAGCTGTATTAATTTTTGAACAAACTTGAATCCAAAATCTTATAGGGAGGCAAATAATTTGTTTGACATAATCAAAAAAATAACATCAACAAAAGGTGGTTCATATTTGGGCACTTTACCCTACTGCTTCGAGAATTAAATCTCAGTGACTTGTTCAAATTGAAGAACTGAGTTTTGAGTCGAATGGGAACCAAAATTACTACTTTCACCAAAGAAATAAATTCATTTTATGATTGCCCACCAATGCAACACTACAATCCCAATAAACATTAATAAAAAAGATTCAGAAGCTGTCATTTCGACATGACCCGGTGGCTCCAGTGTTAAATGAAATATGTCTAGCGTTTACGGGATTGTTGGATGTACCTAGTAGCCGTCAGCGCCGTCAGTTACCCAATTATTGGACAGTGAAAGGAAAAAATGTAACTTTCACGGGTAGAATTCGATGCGATAATTTACGGTTGATTTTCGAATGCAACGAGGCTCGAGTCGTGTGTCACTCGGTGCCACGGCGAATAAGTATACTGGACACGGTCGCCGAGGAGCAATGCCATCCGCGGCCTTTCACCGTGCCGAGGATGCACCTGCATTCAGGTGTACACCGGGTCGGTCAGGGTGTAGGAAGACGCTCTCGGTTCGTGCCTTAATGGCCATTGCTCCGAGAGAGGGAGAGAGGCCAGACGTTATTGGACTGAAGGGTATATACGCCGGCTGCGAATCTGAACAGTTGTGTATTTAATTGGTGAACGGTATCGACCCGAGGGTAATTAATTTTCAACCGTTCCGAGATACGGTATTATATCGGAGAGCATCATCGCGTCGGGTCCCCGAGAACTCGTCGCCTATCTGAACGGTGCGGTGTCCGCGCGCGCTGATTTCTGCGCGTGTCGCTTCGAGAGGTGAGCAAGGACAACTGGTCAATCGGCATCGACTGTCATTTATGTTTCGCTTAAGTGTGTTTCCTCGTTTGAGGAGCTAAGTATCTTCATTGGGCAATGGCCTCTGTGTTAACCCATTAACGTCGTCAAACTTTTACTACCGAGTTCTAAATAAGGAATTCAAGGATTTAGATTTACGCCGAGAACGATCCGTGAGATCTCTCTCTCTCTCTCTCTCTCTCTCGCTCTATTATGATCGAAAATATTTTACCGCCGACCGAAATACGCTCGACAGCGATTTTTACTTCGCCTGCGAAACCCCTCGAGCGACTCTCTGCTCATTCAAACGATTAGAAGTATCCTAAACACTACTCCGCATCGTTGCACTTCTAACTCTCAGTTAGAATCAATGCACTAGTTTAATGAATATAATTATTGCAAATATTGAATGGTATCAATATTTTATGAATATTAATTATGCAAATTAAATTTAATTTTACCGTTGAATTCTGCAAATGACAAGTTGTTCGTCCGCCACGTGGTTCCCGCAAGATCGCGCGAGACACGTCGACGTCGACTTCCACGCGTGCACGTGCTCACGCACGATCTCCCGTGCGTGCAACGGATGAGTGCGTATGGTAATGACAGGCCAGGAAACGCCGGCCAGGCGCCAGCGAATAGCCTCGGGCCATAGCTACCTGCAATCTCCTCGAAATATCGGGGTGACTACCTTGAGAAACAACCAAGGCCGCACAGGCGGAATCGGTTTCTGTCTAATTGCAACTCTAATCTATCCTGTTTCATCTCCTTTCATCAAATCTCAATAGCTGCGTGCAAACCATCATTCGAAATGATTCACTCGGCTCGATGTGAAAATTGTCGGTCCTGTGGTCACACGCCTTCGAATTTCAGACTTCGAGACCAATTCTCTCAATGTTTACTTCTCAATCACCAACCAAAGTGGTTCCAGAATTGTTGCTCACTGTAGGAATTTGTGCAAACCTTCATCGCCTCGCTTTATAGAAACTGCAGTGAAACAGAAAGTATACTCTGGGAGATTCATTAGGTTTATATTAGTCCGACTAGACTGTGTAGATCGTCATGCAAAATAAAAATTGTCTGCATCTATTGTAAGAAACAAGAGCTAAATCAAATTGTTATTTTTTCTTTGTTAATTTCAACAAGACGAAAATACGTAAAATCTGCAGTCTAATTAAAGCATTAAAAAATACGTTGTTCTGTTTCTAGGATCATAAAATTCTGAGGATCGAAGGGAAAAATGCTGTGATGATTTTAGATCCGGTTCGCGAGAGGCATGTTCGTTGGGAACAATGCGACACGGTTGAACAATATCGAAGAAAGGAGGATCTCTCGCGGGTCTTCCACGGCGGTGTGGCGCGGAGGCCGGCGATGTGTTAAGTAACGCTAACTGGAACTCGAGCGGGGCTATCGCGAAACGCCGGTAATTTCAGCAATTACAAACAATGTTAGTCAACGGTGAAAGCGACGTCGGCGTGAACAGCACAGCGGTGCGTCGGGGCAGACATATCACGGGAAAAGGCGGTTCCAGAGGCGAACAAAATAAATGTGCGAGCCGCGCGTGTCTTCGCCTCGAGCCGCGGCGCAACCTTTAATCGTTTTCGCCCGAAACAGGCAGAAAACCGCGCGGAACCCCAACAAATCTGCTTTTAATCGACTCGCGCCGACCAAGCGGACCGTGTCGCAACCGGAGCTGCGATTTGTCGCGATGTAATCTACCTCGATTGGCGCAATGAGTTCGCGTTGGCCGATATCCAGGCGAACCTCTGCCATCGAAGCCGTCACTCGGCCCTGCGGACACTCTATTATGCCATTTTATAATTTTTGCCTTTTCTACTTTTTTTCTTCGTCAATCGTATCTGGAACCTCAGATTTTATTAAAATTATTTCTTAACGTAAGGTGGAGTGGGTGGAATCCGTCCACGGAGCAAGGCCGTTAATTAGTTATTTTTATTATAATATGAACGAAATCTGTCTAGCTTGTATTTATTAATGTACTATAAGTTAGTATGAACTATTCTACATAGATGTCGCCCAAGAATAAAGGTGTTTTCACATGCGAGGTACACGTACAACTTTGAGGTTACCCTGAACGTGCAATAGTTTACAAGTTATTATAATATATTCTGTGTTGTTATTTTAGGTAAGTACAACAGATATTGATGTAGGTTTACATTAAATAAACCGTTTTTATTGTATTTTTTTAAATTTATTGAGAAAAACACTAAGATGCTCTTGCTCCATAAATATTACTACACGGGGCAAGTCCGTGCTATCACGGTGGGGTATGTCCGTACTGTATGGGTAACTATAAAACTAAACAATATACATATTTAATGCAATAAAAAGCATTTTGTAGGTGGCTTGATAATAATTCTTTTCTTGTCCCGTAGCACTTGAAACAAGGTTCGAAAGCATTTTTAACTCTCAGAGACGGATTTGCTCCATTTTCGGGGCAAATGATATCAAAATGATAATTTTCAAGTAAAATTAGAATTCTACATAATACTAATTCATCAGTAATAACTGTGGCAAGAGTTTGATACCAAGAACGTTAAGTTTTTACATACCAGACTGAAAATACATCAGTTTAAAGTGCAACTTTACAAAAACTAGGGTGGACTTTCCCCACTTCACCTTAATCGATACCTTCTTCCGTGTTTTTAAGTAAAGAATACAAAGTTTCGAATGTGTGAGTACCCCATACGAATAATGTGAAGTACACGTTCTGTCGAATAGGAATTTATGTGTCTGGTCATGACCGGCCGATTCTACTTCTTGTAGATACTACCGGAGAACGAGACGAATTTTGAAAGGTGATTTCCGAGGAACAGCGCGAAGAAAGGCCGATTAGGAGTGAACTGAAATTATGAATACACGTTTATGAAAGATCCTCTATCGGCTAGAAAGGTAACATGATCGTAGAGCAGCGAATAGGCAGCGAACGAGGGGGTGGATACATTACAATGGGCCCGGCGGCGTTCTCTATCCGTTGAAATCAATCGGCAGAACAAACGAACCGGATAACGAACGTCGATCGATGAATAATCGAGCAACGATTCCGAATTAGCATTTTTCCTTGTTCACCGGACCACGTATCCGTTCACGTTTCACTCGCGCCCGCTCGGCTCCGCGCGCCGAGGAAGTCGACACCCACGCTCCTCCGCTCGGTTTCGCCGCGTAGACGCGTTTCACGGTTCGCTTGTGGAATTATTCTTTTCCGCCGGGGCGATTGTAAGGAGATCGATATCGAGTACCGTTCCGTATCGACTGTGTATCGGGTTTCACGGTTGCACGAGTGCGTTTCTTTCCACGATTCCGGCCCTGCGAGTCCCTTTTCAACACTTGCCTCGCGTCTCGCGACTCGGAACGCTCCATTCACGCCTACGATGGATTAACCCTCGTCCTAATACGACATGTACGATGTCACGCGATTCCTCATGATTTGATTGCTATGTAAAAATAAAATAGAGACATGAAATTTTTATCTTTTATTTAGTCAGAGACACCTGCTGTCAGAGCACAGAGATTCGCAGTCCAGCAACTGGAGGCTTCCGGTTTTATAGCGACCTCATGTTTTTTGTGCTGCCTCTCAATTTTTAATTGGTTCTTCATTTTAAAAATAGCAGATCGGTGGCAGTGTTCGCCGCTTATTAATAGAAATCTAAATATACACGGCTCGCGTATAGACCGTATTCGGTTATCCGAGGAGAATGTTAATGGCCGGGGGAATCGAAAGTACGAACGGAAATCCGAGGAATCTCCGTCGGGTAGAACGCGAGTTGGATCGCGTGGCTCGCGAATTACGAAACACGGCCGCCGCTTCACTGTTCCATCGGCCTGCGAAGCGGCCTAACGGGATAAATTTCCGCGTGTCCCGTCGATTTTTCCGCCTTTTGCGAAAATATATGTGACACGGGCAACAATAGAGCGCTCGCGCGCCGCTACGGGGATCGGTAAGAGAACCTGTTTAATCTGATTCCGCGACGCGATTGTGCGCTCCTCGAAGCCGCGGCACCACCGAGGCTGTTACATATTAGCGTTAATAATTCACGATTTTACGGCCGCGGACTCGTGAAGTTGGCATTATCGTCGGGCCTCGGGCACGCCGCGCTCTGGCATAGTTAGCACCGACACGCTGTTCGCCTTTCCTCCACCTCTACCGGTATTTATGTGTCTTATAGAGGCTCCGAGCCGGGGCGTAAATCTTCCCTCGAACACGGATCCACCAAATCGCATTATTTTTACGATCGCGAGACCGCTCGCCTACACCCCCACTAGCCTCCGACATCGGCCTCGGTAAATCAGCTCGCCTGGGCCAGATCCACTGTGCAACACTCCTGTTTAACGCCTGGCGAAAATGTACCGTGGCCATCCCTTAACATGCTGAGTACCCACATACGGGTGACGGAATTCGTAAATTTTAACTTCTCAATATTTATTTCGCTAAATAAATTCCTTTAGCATTTGTAAAATGGACGAACCCCGTACATAACTGGTTACATGGAACTTTATGTGACTCCAACATAAATAAATTTTTATGCAATAAAATAACTACTTTAATACAAAAGTACTATATTAAACATTTTGAGATTGTAAGTACTGTGTGCGAGTAAAAGACAAAGAGCGTATAAGTATTAGGAAATTATGCCTCTAATATAAATTATCACTTAATCATAAAAGCGAGTTTATCTGAAGAACGTATGAGGGTCGAAAAATAGTCGCCCCGATGAAATTTAATACTCGACCTGGAAACCGTACCAGCGATAAAACAATGTTGCGTGCGCGATTTTCTAGACACTGTGCCAATTCAGCGTAAGAACGCCGTATTTCCTTCAGCGAGCGAGGGTTATTGATGGCGATACGCGAGCAGTCGGGGGCGGCAAAGTACCTCGAGGAAATCCCGTGGAACTTATTCGAATTGAGTGCGCTATAAAGTGTCACGGTAGGGAAATGTTCCGGCGGTGATGCAAGTCCGCCGCGCGCCGTTGGAAAATCGAGGTCGGGTTCGCATGGCCGGCTATGCCGTTCCTTCGTCGTTGGTGGTTTATGCTGCCAGCATATTTACGCCTCTCTTTGCCCGTAACAGAATGCATTGTTGGGTCATCGTAAATGCTGACGTGTGACGTGCGCCTCTTATATATATTTGACCCTTTCCGTACCGTCCGGGTTTCACCTCGGCGCTCGCGAGCGGCTCCAACCGCGCTCGACTTAGTGCACGAACATCACTGCGAATCCTCCTGCGAAATCAAAATTCACTAAACTCTAAAATAAATACATCAAATTTCTTCCTCCCTTCGATATCTCCAATCGATTGAAATTAATATAGCCATAGGGTAAAGTGCCCAAATATGAACCACTTTTTGTTGATGTCATTTTTTCATTATGTTAGAATGCTTTTTCCCCACCAAAAATTACCAGTCGTATAGATGCATTTCCTCTCTATAAGATTCTGGGGTCAAGGTTGTTCAAAGATGAATACAACTTGGGAAAAATATCTTTTTTGGTGGTGTGTCATTTGCAGGTTCCACCCCAACGATACCCATATTAGGGAAACCTTGGTATTGCCATATTGGGAACTCCACGTGGACTGATAATACTAGCTACTGACAAAGAAAAAATGAATTTCAGCCCAAACCAACAGTTGGCAAACATTAATATAAATAAACTGAAACTACAGATATGTTCAATCATTTCAAAATCACTTACCTTCCTCGAAAAAGATACAATCGGAAATCTAACCACAAAAATATTCAACACGTGGAGACACAACTGGCGGAGGATCGAATAACACGGTAACGTAAACATGGTAAACTATTGTTTGAGGATTTTCTCACTATAGTGCGACTTCTCCTTTACAAGATATAAGGTAGTGCCATAATAGGTGACTATACCATATTTGGGTAGTTTACCCTACTCTTAAATTGAGTAGACCCTTGACAAAAATTCAGACCCAATATTCAGACCCTTGACAAAAATTTGGAATAGAATTTATTCAATGCGAGTTCGACTCGTTTCTTTTTCAAATTGGAATAGAATTTTATTATCTCATTGTAAGTTGAAGATAAATTAAATCATTTCAATCTCTTCACTGTTTTAAATTACACTCGTCAACCGCATAAAATCAGCAGTCCAAGCACGAACAATAGAAATGTTCAAAGGCTCCGGAGTTAAAAAAGCGCGAAGGGACAATTGTCACTAGGTGTCCTGATACTTTCTATTTATACACCTCGATCGATACAATTTTCCCACGTGACAGAACGTTCGCGAGACTTCAAGCTCACCTTCCGCTTGTAACCGGTGTTCGAAATTCCTCCTCCGATTCCTACCACCCACGTCCAGATAACTTTGCACAAGCAACACCGACACAAAGGAGCAAGAGCCTGGTGGAAAGAACAAACACTGGAGCAAGACTAACACGATATGAATCTAAAACACCGAGAGGACATGAGTACGAATATTCAGCCTATTTGATTAGAAGCGAACGATGGCAATTAACCTAGTCGCTGAAAAATTGCCTGGTCTCATACAATTTTTGTAAGGATTGGCGGACCCTTTAGGATCGCAGACAGATGTATTTTTACGGGGGAAACAGGGTGGAGGAGAAGAAACTTTACGACGCGGACGACTAGTTGTGTTAAATACTCCCAGAGGAACTTCACGGAGCGAACGGCCAGTCGTAACTAAACTAATTTCTTTACTCCAATTCGCCGAGGCGTTCGGGTACCCGATATTAAATCGCAAAGATGCGTTTACCGATGCCACGGTGTATTACAACCATAAGTGGAACGACACGAAAGGCTCGGCATTGTGCGACTACGGCGTCGCGGCGGGGAACGGGACGTTAGAAAATGTCTTCCTGGACCGGAGAAAAGAGAGTAAGAGAAGGGCAAAGGTGGGCAATAAAATCGAGTTATTATCCTTATTATCGGCGGCGTTGCGAAAGCGCAGGCGCGCGCGTGGGCAGCGTGTAGACTCATTGTCGTACTATGTGCACCCGCGTGTCTACCACGGGATATCGTTCTATCATCGGGATCAATAAGGGAACGCCGGGATCGAGGATCGACCCGATGTCTTTCATCGTTGGAAAATTAATCTAGCGGCGGCGAAACAAAGGAAACCGAGAGCAATTAAAAACCAATCGAACGGATGCGAACAGCCGATCCACTATGAATTGATCGACAGAGTCTCGGGCCATTATCAGTAGCACTTTCTGGGTTACGGGTTACGATTCGTCTTTGTGGCGAACGATTTAATCGATTCCATCTGTTCAGAGCTTAATTGAGTTTTAAGTTGGGACTGTTTATCTTGGAGCACTGTTCCGTGGTCTAATTGTTCTTCTTTAAGTAAAAATAGGAAAAGTATTTTATGTCTTTAGTAGAGATTTGAAATGTTTTCCAATTTTTTGAGCTTTTCTTTGATAACAAGAAGTTAGTTCAGTCGAAATAGAGTTCAATGCAGATTTATTCAAAATGGAATCTGTTCATTATTGTAAGGAAAATGGCTTCTAGATGAGAATACGATTATTTCGAACCGGCAATGGATAACTTGACAACCAGATATGATAGGATCTAGTTAACTGTTTACTGACAGTTTCCAAACTATTGTTCTTTTGTGAAGTAATCAAGATAAAACTATGAGCCCAATGAAAAGTGAAGATTGATCAGAACTATCGGAAAGATCGACAGAAATCGTGGGCACAAGCCAGCACCAGCGATCATTATCGGCAGCCGTGTGCGGTAACACAAAGTGAATTCCAATAAACTGGCCGACATTTTTCCGCAACCCATGTGGCATGCGGAGTTCACGCATCGTTCGTACTCGCGTTCTCCTACTTGTACACAGTGTCCCATAACCAACGAACGAATGTGCAGTAATATTTGTGACAGAAAGCTCGATTTATGTATACAGGAAGCCTATTAATAGGCTCTTCAATCAATCTGCTGTACCAAATGGAAGCATAAAAATCTTTGCGCGATAATTCCAAACGAAATGATTAGGTTACGTTGTTGAGGATGAGTGGCTGGTTCATGATTCAAGTTTCGACATCACGGAGAATAAACTTCGAAAAATTATAGAATAATTGCCGGTAGATGTGTTAACGCGAATGTGGCCAGAAGTGGAGTTCGGTTTTGCATCAGCCACCCAGTAGATCCGCGAAAGAAGAGGCTCGCGAGCCAATAGAATAGCGGACGTCGGGGACGTGGTTGCACGTGGCCGGAATCGCTCGAATTGTCGCGAGTCCTCGAGTCGGGCTTATTTACACTCCATCTGGAGTACGCCTCTAGAATTTGAGCGCATCCGGCGAACGCGGAAGCCGTGGTCTCGTCGAGCCTCCG
This sequence comes from Lasioglossum baleicum, assembly GCF_051020765.1. NCBI lineage: Eukaryota > Metazoa > Arthropoda > Insecta > Hymenoptera > Halictidae > Lasioglossum > Lasioglossum baleicum. Next base: position 12,865,401 of record NC_134934.1, read on the forward strand.
CTCCACTCCGCTTAGCGTAGTCTCGAGCGGAGCTGAGCCACTCGCGGACGCCACTTGTCCCTGAGAATTCCAGGACAAGTGGCACGACTCTCGCGGGCCGCACGACGCTGAGAGCCGAAGGAAGCAAGGTGAAGCAAGGTGAAGCGAAGTGTGGTCGTTCCCGTCTACATATATACCTGTTCCATCCTCCACGACGCGACGCGACGCGGCTGCCTCCTCTGTCCTCGTGCTCTTGGTCCTCGTCGCCGTTCTTCTCCTCTCTGCAACGTGGATCGCCGGCATAGAGATGTGCACGCCAGCTATTCAGCCGAAGCGGGTTAATACCTCGACATTGTGGACACAAGTAATGGCGGCCTTTACGCTTCAGAACGCTCTAGCGGAATCGAACCGATATCCACCTTTCTGGACTCTCCGCTATACTCCGCGACCTCCTGCTCCTCTTTTTTCCAAGAGATCCCCCACCTGGCTACCCGACTATTTATTGCCGAGCTGATTTACCGCCTGTATTTGGAACTTTATAGTCCGAGACGCATTAGCGGACGGTTTAATAGCCATGGATATTCGGCTATCCGTGCCTCTGTTAAGACTCCTCTTCTGCCATCCTATTTATTGGCATAGCGTTTATGCATACGAGATAGAAAAAGGACGCCTGAAGTAACGGTCAGTAATAGTTATTCTTTGTTTATTCGAAAATCTCGCCGCGAACTATCTTCCTGGGGATCTAAATGGCCTTTTTAAGTATCGACGAACAGGTGTTCCAATTGAAACGTTCGCGTGACTGACGCTAAATTTAATAATATAGCGTTCCGATGTTAATGCTCCCGGTGACTTAGGTGGTCGATTAGAATTTGGGTAACTTGATTGGAATTAATTGCGGATTTAAGGCCTTCGCGTCCAGGCATCACACATTGCTTTTTGCGATCGGGACTTTCGGAATTCCAACGTTTCGCAAACATTGCTGCTGTTAGGTTGGAGGGAAAGTTCTGTCGTATTTTACAGAAAACATTTTAATCAATTTATAAAATTATATGTTTAATATTATTCAACGATATAATTTCCATTATTTGTTACAACTTGTTGCCTACTTTCAGATAACCTGTCAATTTATGTTTCCCAATGACTCACTGGCAACATGTGTTTTTGATTTACAAGCAAACTTACCTGCTTATTTAAAGTACGGCAGAACTTTCCCTCCAACCTAATTGATTCGACGAGTCTTCATCAAGGAGTGCAGACAGTCGGTCCATTTTTTGGTATTCCTGATTATTTGGTGCAAGAGTCGCAGTTTTCAATATCTGAACTCGTCCAGCTTTTACATCAAGATTTGCAATTCCAGAAGGACTTGCATCTGATAGTCTAAAGACTAAAATTATATAGCTGAGCAAGTCATGGATTCGGCTATCAGTCATTTTAGCAGCGATCGATCTCCCCGTCGTTGAGAATCGATTTTGTTGACGTTCGTCTAAAATCCTGTGTTTCTTTCTACGGCCGATTATCATACATCAGGGTTAATCGAAGGACCCGCGGAACAATGCCCTCATTCATCCTAATCAAAGGCTGAATGCCCGGCCGCGAATAAAACCACGGGCATATTTATCGACGTCAGCTCTAAATCCATTAATTCGATTCCGCATTATGCAAATTCGCGGCGCGAGCGAGCCCGGCAGCGCTCTCGGCCGAGGCTCGACGTCTTCAACAGGCGGACGTGGGCGAGACACAGGCCTGGCCCCGCTACTTGTAGTTCTCATTCGAGCTCCCGTCGGATTCGTTCAAACAAATTCGACTGTTCGAGGGTCGCGTGGGTGGCGGCTCGCGGCGTACAACAAGCACCGACACACGGCGACTCGTCCTTTTCCGCGGAAACCACCGACAAACTCAGGGACAGGCTCGCGCGACGGTGTCGACGTAATTGAAAAATGGTATGCTTCTCTTGCGGAGAAAGTGGAGGATTTCTTGCCCGATTACTTAACGTTTCGAGATTGTTGCCGCGGCGAGGTTCCTGGGAAATCCGTCCGAGAAACAAGCCTCGGACGATCCGCGAGAAATTTAGAACCGACGACGTTAGTCTTTCTGGGGCGCCGGGCAATTTGCGGAATTCAAAAGACTTTGTTGCTTTCACCGCTTCTTGTTCGCTTCTGCGGTTTATCAATGGATCTTTTTGCGAAACAAAAGTTCTCCGAGTCGACTGTGAGGGACAGAAATAATTTTCTCTTTTCAGTGAGAACGAAACTATGAAGAACGTATAGAAGAATTTCTAAAGTAACCCTACTTTCGAAAAGAAATTCGGGAAGAACCCATATATATAACACATTCACATGGTATAAATAATTTTAAATACCGTTATAAACAACGAATTAACTTATAAAAGAAATGTCTGAGAATGAATCTGCGAATTTCACTGAAATCTTATAAATTTTATTCCACATTCACCGAGCCAGGTAAGTACTCTATGACTCACGGCCGACGCTGTGCATAAAACATGGCAGCGGACTCGATCAACATTATAAGTCAGACCGGGATATACAGCGCGAATAAAACGACATTTTTAAAGCATGATTTATATCATAAAGTTGTGCCAGCTAGAAACTATGTACTAAAGCTGCAAACGAGAGAAGGCAACGCACTCGCCGGGAACTCATCTACAATTTGCGAATCCGGTGATTGGTTATATAGTCTCGTAAATAAATCGCGACTCGGGCGACTCTTAACAAAGACGATCGTCGACACGAAACCTATCAGCAGCATTAATTTATTTCCGTTTCTATGTCTTCGAAGTGACGACCACGGCAATGAGATTCGAACGAGAAGAGACGAGTTCCCTAGCAGCCATAAAATCTCGGAGCGCCGTGTGTTCACTCATTAACAGACACCTGTTCCCTAGAATCGTTTCCTTTCATCCCGTTTGTCTACGACCTGCGTCGGCTGTGCGGCAACGTTCCCGTGCTCGAATGAGATTAAAACGATTCGTTTCGTCGTGGCTCGGGGCTTGACGAGATCAGTCAGCTATTTTCATCCGCTATTAGAATTCGTTTACCCGCGAAATCGCGGCGATCGAGTCGTGCTTTCTCCTCGAACAAGCGAAACAGCCTCGAGACAGGCAACCCGTTCGACGTTGCTCGAAGAACGTGATACACCTGCGCGGGTGTTACTAATTAGAAACCGCGGACGAGAGCCAGTGAACGCACGCGACGCGCACGTGCCACGAACCATTTTTAATCGCTCCGCAAAATGAGTATTAATTCTGCAATTAGCAGAGGCACGTTCATTTGTCCAGCAGATTGTTCTCGGTGCTCAACCTAATCACTAGAATGCGGATCTTTATGCAAAATAAGAATTGTCTGCATCGATTGCAAGAAATAGAAGCCAAATTGAATGTTATTTATTCCCTTAATGACTTCAATAGAGGAGAAATCATATATTGACATTATGAATTTTGAGAATTGTTCAACAATTTTGAATTTCATCTACTCAATTTTGCTATAAATGCATAAAGATCCGCAGTCTACTAATCACTATATGACATTGTTAAATGTCTTAACGCAAACAAAACTTAACCACTTTTTCTAACAATCTTGAAATAATTGATTCGAGATAACATATTTTTTTGTTAATAAAAATGATATTGGTTAAATGTATTAAATGTGTAGCTCCTGTGTCTTGCCAAATCCACTGATCGTAAATTATAAAATTTGAAGCTGTACACATCCAACTTTCAGAAAAGTGTCTATACATATGAACAATAAAACATTAATATGAAATAAAATATTGTATTAATAAAATATATTTAATAAAATAAAATAAATTAAATTAAAAAATAAATTTAATAAAATAATAAAATATTAAACAGAATCTTTTTGAACCAGTGCATTAACCAAATGAGTAAAACGATTTATTATGAAGTAATAAAATATAAAATAAAATAATAATAAAATATTAAACAGGATCTTTTTGAACCACTGCATTAACCAAATGAGTGAAACGATTTATTATGAAGTAGGTGTATCCATACGGTGAAGTGTCCACATTTCCCTCGCCATGGGCCATAGGCAGGTATAAAATTCGTGTCGAATGGACCTCAAGTCCCGATCCTGCGTGTAGCAGCTCGTGGGAACGAGGCACGCGAAGCACGGAAGCGTGATGCGAGATGAACAGCCGTGGCATGGGAGGGATTCACATTTTCGTACGATGATAAATGATCTCATCACTGGCATTTAGAACGCTACGAGGTGTCGGAAGGCCGAAACGAGCTAGGACAAGGGATAGGCAACGAAGAACGCAGAGAAGAAGCAAGAGGAAAGTAACCACGTTTGAACGCGATTAAGGGTAAAGGGGCATAGATCGTATGCAGCTATTCCTCGTGGATCAAAAGCGAGCGAGGCGAGCCTGGAACGAATCATAACTGCGGTAGGATAACCATTAACACCGATAGTTGCCTCTAATTGTCTGTTCATTAACCTTCTAACTGGGAAGACTAGTCGGTGTTCGTGAAACGCCGTGAATTATGCACTTGGTGCCGCAGTAATTATACTATAATATTTTTGGCTGTGACGTGTTGGCCTGGCATCAATTTTTATTAAACGTACCTCTCGATAGATTTTATAGAACCGGTCGAACGTGTTTAACTCGAAGCTGTTTCTCGCATTAATTCGACACATTGTTCCTGATATATAATGCACTTTGCAGTGGATATAAATAGGGTTATTGCATTGAAGCAGTATTGCTTTATACGTAATTGTGTCACCTTTTATTTTCAATAAAAGGTCTTCGTGAAATAAAATGGCAACGAAAGATCGTAGATAAAATTTTGAGGGGTTGTTACAGAGGGGAGAATTCAATCATTAAATCCATGGCAGTTTGAATTACGAAAAAAACTTTTCAATGTTGACAGAAGAGATGTTTAAATTTGCAATTTGTGAATGTTAAAGTCTCGCGTCTTAGGGTGTAGTTATAGTGGAGTTGCGAGCATCGATCATAGCGACGCGGTGAAAACAAACCTACATTCGTGACAACATTTCGACACATACTAATGAAAAAGTACATATGTATTTTCTTTGTTTTTCTTTTTTTTTCACCGCACAGTTCACCACGCTGCTCCACTATAACTTTACACTTAATTGTCAAGTGGACTGTCGTACGATTTTTCTACTAGGTTGTAACAATTTGAACGTCGATTAAATTTTACAAATAATTTAGCGAACCTTCAATTTCTGATGTCACGTATATTGATCAAATCAAGTTAATCGTGCAAGATCCATTTTCGAAGACGGGCAGAGGCAGGTCGAAATCGTTAGACGTTCATTAGAAGAATGATTGCGGCCGATTCAGCGGGAGAACAAACGAAGGCAGAGGGAACGGCCGTCAGGTCCCAGATTCTATCAGCAGCGCGGAGATTGCGTTCGATGTTATTACCATGAAATCGAGGGGAGCGAGAGTGGGACGTCCAGCGGCTGTTGGCGAAAAAAGGAAGGAGACGGTTGGGGGTTCGGCGAAGAGAAAAAGAGATCACGGTCTCTCGGAGAGCGGAAACAAAAATGGATATAGATTATCGCGAGGATGAGCGCGGGCGCGGTACTCCGTAACCGTAATAACCAGTTAAACGTTTCGCGACGGAAGAGGTTGGCGGCGGTCCTCGAGGTCTGGTGGCGGAGATGAGGCAGGACGTGAGGTCAAAAACTAATATCGAAGCTGGGAGGGCCCCGCAATTGCGGTCGCGAGGACGAGCCCGGCTACCGTGGGCCGCGTTCCCGCGGAACAACTTTGGTCCGTGGCTGGTCGAAGCCATCTTGCTTACCATCCGCGGATCGGATCCAATAATTTCGCCGCGGGTAGGACTAATTTTGAATGCCATTAGTTAGCACACGCCGCCTGGGATGATCCGACCGCCGGAACGGATTGTTATTTCATTCGTTCGTTTCGCTCCGCGTCGTTTCACTCCCCCGCATCCTCCCTTCTTTCTCCCTTTCTCTCCTTCCTTCTATCTCCGCTTCGTTCCCCTTTCTTCCCTTCTTTTTTCTACCTTTGTTCGTGATTGTTGTGCGCTTGCACGTCGCTCCGCTCGCCAATACACTACCGCTACCGTATTATGAGGCCGGACGCCAACGCATTACACGCCGGCCCTCTCTCCCTGTTTCTCCCTTTCTATCTTTCTCCCTCTTCCTTCTCTCCCCCCCCAATTGATCCTTGCACGCGTCCTCTTTCTCCTTTCTCTTTTCCTTTTTCCCTTTTTTTTTCGCCGAGCATCCCCTACCTCGCAGCATGGCGCCACATCTGATTGAATCGAGCCTTCGAAGAAACTATCCTTGTCAAGAGGCGCGCGTCGTCGCGGTGCGAATTCCGCGGGATCGTTTCTGCCGACCATTTCCCAGCGACGATCGGTACGCATGGTATTGGGTCACTGGGCGCCGCGGATCGGGATCCCTTTTGTTCCGCTGCCGAACAGTGGGCGATCACGGCAGCCAGTGATACGTTCCTCCGGCTGGCTGATGCTCTGACGCACCTGTGTGCCACAAATTAGATATTTCCTCGGACTTTGCCTCGCTCTCGTGGGAATCGAGGAGATCGCGTGGGCTGAGGGGGTGTTCAGACTTCGGAGATGAAGTTGGAGTCGTGGTGCAAAAATTCGGTAAGATTTCGGAAATTGTTTAATCGCGGCATCAAACGAGCAGCGATACACTTTAGAATTGTCTTAAGGTCTTTTTATTTTAACTTACTAAGTATGCGTTTTTGAGTTTACTGACCAACAAGTTGTCCGCAAGATTCAGTTTGCAGAGTCACTCGGCAGTCCACAGAGAAATCGCCGGCAAAGGCGACCGACGTACGGCGGCGATGCGCGTGTATGAATTTCTTTTTCATAAATAAACCATCGAAAGTGAAGATTAGCATGAACCGAGCCGCTGGCACGCGAGGAGACGCCTCGCCCTGGGTTCCCCAAGCGGTCTGTCGGTTCGGATCGCAGCATCGGGCGTGCGATCGTCATTCAAGTCAGCGGCTAGGTCTACAATGTCCAGCGCGTTTATTTCGAGATTATCGGTCGATCAGCGTGCATCGTCATTCTAAGCGCGACACGTTGCCGCGGACGTTTCGCTACGGTTCCACTGTGCAGGCGGCGGAAGTGACGGGGGAGGTTTTGCACGGAGTGGGGGGCCGCGAGGGGGGGTCGCAAAAGAGACCGCAAAAAGAAACGGCAAATTTTCACCGCGGCTCGTTGCTGCTACGCTCTTTTACGTAATATGATTTTCAATTGCACACGCCCATCACGTATCACGCCGCCTTTCTATTCATATAATCTTGGCCGTTTGCGCGTGCGTGTACAGGCTCCCCGCGGACCATGAGAAGAGGTAGGAAAGAGAGAGGGAGGGGGGCAAGGCACTTTTGATTATCGAACCTCGGCTATAGCGAAAGAGAAAGAAAGAGAGGGAGAGAGAGGGATACGCGCTCAGGCATAATACCAACATACCCGAGCTTCTTAGTGGGTATGCATTATAATGCACCTACAATGCACCGGCGCGGTGCACATCAAAGCCCGGCTACGTGAGCGACTACGTACCCGTGTACGGGCAATACCCGGCCGCTTATGCTGCCGATACGAACCGCCTAATGGCCGACCGATCCATCGCTCGGCATCTGCCCAGACGCTATTCTTCCGTAGCTTTTCCGTGACTTCCTTTCCGCAACTCCCGTAAGCCAACTTCCACCCCGGCGGAATTCCGTCGAGGGATCGCCGAACGATGGATTCTTGTGGTTCGTACAGGCCGGCTCTTCCGGGAGTGGCTAATTAAACGCCGCGATCAACGGTCAATGATCCTTGACACGGGAGATGCGGCTGCGATGCACGATTATCGGGAAACCAGAGATGATACTGGCGCCCTTAAACAGCGAACGAGCGTAGCCACGATGACGGCGGAGCATTGGAGAGATTGTCGGATGGTTATCCTTGCCTCGGTGCTCTCAAGTAAACAACCAGGTTAAAGAGCAGTGGGGGAGAGCGGGGAAGATGAGTAGACTAACAGCAAATTAATGTAACTTCCTTATCTCCTGCATAAAATGACGAGTCAATTTTATGGATTTTACAAACTTGCAACTGTTAGGGCAGGCCTGGGGAACATCTTCTCCGCCGTCGCTGCACTACCGCCTGACCTTCCCCTACTACGCGACTAATTCAGTAATTACAAAGACATCAGAACTGTATTCCACTCAATTTCTGGCGACACTGCCCGGGCCTGCATGTTAGGGTATCGCTTATGGTTTTGAGTCAGTTCAACGGAGTGTCTCCTAATAAGACGTGGGTAGGGTAAGGTTGCTCAAGTCGTACCACTTAAGAAAAAACACGTATAAAACTTAGGATTTATCAAATAAATAGAAATGACATGTGTTACTAAAAACTTGTGTTAATATTGTTGTTATTTATTATAACGAAATTAGAAAATCTACATGCTTTCGTAAAAAATAAACTAAATCTTTAAAAACTTACATCGGTACGACTAAAGGAACAATAATAACAATATTATAATAACAATAATAATAAAAGCAATTAAGCAACAATAATAATTAAAACGTATTTTTCATTAATCTGTTTACATGACACATACGTATTCAGTTAGTACAAACATCACATACAAATTTTTTTGTTCTTTTGTCAACTCCAGCGCTTACATCGTGCACCCATGATTTGCATTTCAAGCATTCAATCATGTTTTCCTCCCGATCTTCACCACAAATAAAACAAAAACAATTGCTTTTCTTCTTTTTAATTTTTAATGTCAATTCCTTTTTATTAATTACTGCGTTTCTTTTATTTGCCGCATTTTTTATGTTTTCTTTACTCTGCGTTGATGTTATTTCGACTAACGAGGTAGTACAACTTAGGAATCTCATATGGGTACGATTTAAGACACGGCACAAGTTAAATTTAAAAAGTAAGCCTAACTGAATAAAATTAATACGATTTCGTTTCAACCAAACGATTATGTAAATTCTACTGAATTTATATTTAATAAGGAACATAATTTCATCAATAATTTACTTGCAAGATTAACTACCAAACATATGCAGAAAATTATAAGAAAATTGAAATAAACTTACTTGATGACAGGATTTAAAATGAGGCTGGTTTATGGCAGACAATAATACGTAAAGCAACTTGGTTGACTCAGATGTATACTTGGTTGCCGTTGTATGTGCTGTTGTCGTGGTAGTTCGTTCAAAATTCAAGTGGTACGACTTGAGCACTGGTACGACTTGAGCAACCTTACCCTAATTAAATTGTTTATTTACCACTTCAGAAATAGAGGCCTGATCTCGTTCAGAAGTCTCGTGCAAAATTCATGATTCCGTCTACAATTATGCAATATGAAAGATGATGGTGAATCCATGTATCCCAGTTCAGCTTGAAGTGGCAATTCACTGGAACGCGAAAAAGCAGCGTCCAGCTTCCGCGCTACGTAGCCGGCCGTTTCCGCCGGCTTCCGTTGGCTCCGACGGTCTATAATTTGTGCGGTCGTGCCCGGGGGATTCGGCGAGCGATCTCCGTCCTCTTCGAGGCTCCATCGCCCTCACGGAATGATATTCCTCTCCCCTTGGGGAACACAGGGGAAGAAGGAACCCCTGATGTCCGGTAGCAGCCACCGGGCGCCGCGCCACTATCGCTCGCAATTACAACGCCGTCGGCCGTTTTTAATCTCGAACGACCCGGCAAAAAACGTAATCACTTTTTTTCCATCGCGATTACGCGGGCCCGGAGCCGAGGCCCGAGCCCGACGTCGATCCCTAGGCCCGCGATGATCCCCACGCTCGAAATTGGCAGCTCCGCCCCCGCGTCCACGTCCATTCTCCGGGGATAACGACCAGGCTGTATGCAAATACGGTATGCGAATTGGCGGAATTTCGCGGCGGATTATTATATTGCCTCGTTCCCGAAATTACCCACGTAACTCATCACGCCGCGCAAAAAGATTTCACGGTGACATTATCGGCCGAGCCGCTCACAGAAGAGTTTCTGACAGCTTTTTAATGACTGCGCCGTCTATTATACCGTGATCGTCGCTGTCTAATAGGCAGAGCAGTTTGCGGACGCAGTTCCACGTAGCTCTTTATATGCGTGCACGTGGTACGTAATTATGCGAACGACTTTAGAAGCTTGGAGAATAGGGTGCTGGGAGTCTAAAAATTAGCGATTTTTTTCAGTCTAATGACGCTTACGAGACGGACCACCTTTTACTCCGATTCAGCACTTTGAACCTTTTCTGGCTCTTACCGAGATATTTCGATCGAAGATAGTTGGTATTTTTATTGAATAAGTCTTACTGATTTTGGGTCCAGTGACTGCTCCAATATTTACACGGATGACAGTAAAATTTCTGGGGCAAACTGTGTTGGTTCGGCTTGTATCTACCTTAAAATAACTCACTTCATTAGCCCATCTGCATATGTGTACACCGCAGAATGTATTGTTCTTAATGATGCTTTTGATATTGCTCTGGAGCTTCAACATCTCAGTTTTCTCATATTTTCGGACTCCCTCAGCGCGTTCATGGTTTTGGAAAGCTCAAAAGTAGATATTAAGACTAACCCATACATCCTTGAAATTAAAAGAAAATACAATTTGTTGATTAATAACGATCATAATAGTTTTATTAAATTGTTTTGGATTCTCCATCGCATTTTGGAATTCAAGGCAATGAAAATGCAAACAGGGCAGCTAAATCGGCAACGTCAATGAACACTAAATATTCCTGCGGTTCCCTACACTGATTTATTTGAGAAGTTTAAAAAATAAAGTAAAGACCGTACTTTCAAAGTCATAAAAAATCAAGGTCTCTTTTAAGGGAAAAAAATTCTTCCAGAATTTACTGACAGCTCTGTACTCTGGTTCGCCCATTTAAAACTTGGCAGAAGCTTTATCGTTACGGTTAACAGAATGCGTGCCGATCATTATAATCTAGCTGCTTCACTAGCGCGGGTAGGTATTGTGAATGATAGCTAGTGTAAATGTAATCAGGGTTGCGAAACCCTTGACCACATAATATGGCAATGCGTATTGTAAAGTCCACAAAGGCGCAAGTTAATAAATGCCCTACTTAGTATGGGCCTTCAACCTCCTCTTAATGTAGACACGCTCTTAGCAAAGCCAAATATTGGAGCTTGCCTTAGTATTCATTCTTTTTTCAAAGATTGTAATTTACATATTTTGAGTTAACGGACATTCACTTGTACTATTATTGTATTATTTTATTGTGTTATTACTGTATTCTATATTATTGTATTCACTTATATTATTCCTGTAAAGCGAAATAAACCAAGAAGGGATTAAAATGCTTACAAATAAAAAAAAAAGAAGAAGTCTTACTGGTTCATGCACTGCATGACGTTTTAACAAGATGGTTATTGAATTAGTAAAAATTGTCCCCGACGCGATTTGACGTTCAACTTTCCCACAGAAATCAAATATATCCCATAGAATATAAAATATTCTAATAGAGTTATTTATGCTGACGTTAGAACGGAAAATCTATGGTAGCTTTGCAAGAGCCAGATAAGATACGATGTCTCTGCAACGATCTGCTGTAGGAGGATACGTTCGTAGAAAAACGTCGGCCACTGTGTTCGTATAAAATTTCGCAGCCGGATACGCTATCCCCTGGGAATAATTCATCGGCGACTGTAGTTGGTTCATTGGTTCGACACGTAACTCCCATGGGCCAGCTCTCCCCCGCACGATAGGCTCACTCCCGCGCGGAGTCAGCGCGATTTTACCTGTACCTACGACGGCGTAAGGTGTGAGCCGGGTGTCGGCGATCGTGGAGGCGTCATTGTCGTGTGTTTCGTTCGTTTCACCGATTACGTCAGAGCGTATGACCGAACGGACGACTATCGAGCGTAAATAGAAAGCAAACGGCGACGAATCGAACACTGCCAACCGATCATTTGTCAAGCGCTCGCGGTCGCGCGCGCGCGCGAGAGATGGGAGCCCCCGAGAGTATAGTATCGCGTCTAAACGCAGGATTATCGGCGAGGATGAAGGCGCTACCTTCTAGAGGGGGCAGGAAGGGGACGAGACGCGACCCGCGCCTACCGTATCTCGCCTGGGAGAGTGATATTTCTATCGTCGACACCGATGCAGGAACGTGTTAACAATCCATGCCTCGGCAAGCGGCGATTGATGGCCGTAGAAAAGCGGATTTATTAATCCTGACTATTATCAGTGTTCAAGGCGCGACGACTCTATCGATGGCTCGCGAGGACCCATTGCTACCGACACCGGTCTCACCTTTCCAATTTCTAACCTCACTGACCAATCGGCGCTGTCAAAACCCGGCGACTTTCGGAAAGGTCAACCTGGCGAGACTGATGCGCAACAACCCTCGACCTGCAGTCCCCATGAGGTTATCACGATTTTTGAGAACCACCTGGAATGTGGATGATGACACTGCTGGAAGAGACTGACTAAACATCACCCAAAGCGTCGGATTGGGCGTCAAAGATTTTAGCTAACCTGAGTGGACATTTGCACAATCTTTCCACAGAGAGACTGTTCCAACAACAAAAATGTTGTTAGTCTTGGATGAAATAAATGCTCTCTTGTATTTCACAAATATCCACGTACCATAGGTGCAGAAAGATCCTCAGTCTAATAATGACATAAAGGATCATTACCTTTCCCTAACGAACAACACGCAGGCTTCATAACCCGTGAAATAATCACCGGAGTGTTAACTAAAAATGATTATGCCGCAATTGCGCGTGGTTGCCCCCGCGATCGGCCGAAGGAAAATTACGCGTGAAATTAACCCGATGTCAGCGTGTCCGGGATTCCGCCAATCAGCGTCGAGCGATCACGTCACGAGTGAATCCCGTGAAACGATCGCGGACCGACAATACTCTGGTCGGTGTCTCAGTCACCTGCTGGTCAAGTTAGAATGCATTTACGTAAGTAAACGACGCGCGGATTGGTCGCAGCTCGTGGAAAGAAGCACTCGCCGAGAAAGACAGAGGAAGATGCTTAGAGGTTGGAGAGGGTACCACTGGAACCGTCATGCCGATGTCATTGTAGCGGGTGATTTATAGCCGGTTCGCTCGCTCCGACCGTCGCGCCGCTGGAAAATCGTTTGCGTTGCGCAAAATTTAATAAAGCAATCCACGCATCGACGTCTCGATTCCCCAGTGATCTTAAGAGAGGAACGCGGGTCCGCGGGGCTGGGACGAGGGACGCGGATGGATCTTCTGATAATTGCGCAACATCGCGCACTGGATCCAGCGTTTCCTCCTCGTCGTGATCATCGCGTCGCCAGGAAAATCGCAACGCACCGTTCCTACAGCTTCGCAATACTCGGGACTCGGTGTAACGACGATGTTCGCTGATAAGCGTGTCGCGAACCCGACTGGCGCCGTAATTAATAATTACCGCGACGAGGGACAGTGATAGAATGCGCCCGCTCCTTTGAGAAATTAGGAGCGACGGCACTTGGACTGGCTGCGACGGGAACTTGTTCTACATGCTCACTCAAAGTTGAGGATTTAATAGGACTCGTCCTTAATCACGTTGGGTTATCTGTTCATTACCGGCGCTCGGTTTAACCAGAGATTAGTGATAAATAAAGGCTAGGGTGCGGAGGTGCGCTATGGTGGAATAAATCATTTTGTAAGTTTGTCATCTCGTCTTTTATCTGAAACTTCAATAAATCAACAAGGTGACAGCCGCAGGAGAGTGATCATAAAAGTCACATAAAATCGTAACAGCTTATTTGATAATATAAGAATAGAAAGTGCAGAGTTTATTGTAACCAGACTGCGGATTTATGTTCGACTGTCTATTGAATATTGTCAACGAGCAAATAGAACTACGTTTCAATATAGAAGAAACAAGATCCTGTTCAAAATGATCGCGAGCGTGCAGTAATATTATAAAAGAAAGGGTTCATTTAAAAGCATAAAGATGGCCGTACCAACCGGTCCAGCTATGCAAGCCACACGCAGTCTCGCAACAGCAAAAAGCCGGTCGCTTAAAAACCGCTAATGACTATCTAATTAATTGATCGATCACAGAAACCGCGTGAAAAGTCGTAAACCAGCGACCAATTAAACCTTTCCTGCCGTTTCGCCGGTAAATTAGCTCCGCCGCGCCGCACCGGTGAGAGAGAAAAGCCACGGCCGTCCGTTTCAGCGGACCGTTCTCCCTAACAACCGGGATGTTTATCTCCAAAAGGCGACACACGCAGACACACAATTATTTACGCGGCAGGCGTAAAGTGAATCGAATTATCGCAGGGTAAAGGGTGTCGGACGCGTCTCGAGTGTAGAGTCGAGTGGAGTCGAGTCGAGCGAAGGCGTCCGATAATTCATTATCTCCGAGGCCCGGTCTCGTCTCATTTTCGCTGCACGGGGTCCTCGATCACGCCTAACGGCATCCCATCGGCGTAAATACGTTGCGTAATTAATTTCGCGCAAACCACGGGCTCGCCGGCGTTATATTTATAGCGGTGCATTAACCCCATGTGTTTTATGCGCCGCTCGGAGGAGAGCGGTGGCCCGCGATATCCCCGGAAAAGAACAGAGAGAGAAAGGAGAAAAAAGGTAAAGAGTCTCTGATACTCCCCGAAGAAGAATCCGAGCTGCACGATATCAAGGAAGACGGGGAGGGACGCGATTCCCGAGGGTCATGAAACACCAGGTGAAAATATCGATAGGGGGTCAAGTTGAGGTTAGTTAACGCACTCTCCCTGCCTTTTCCTCCCCCTCGGATTGTGATCCCTAACCCTCCTTTTTCGCCTCTCCTCGTTCCTCTTCCCACCAGACCCTCATTTTTCTATCCTCGTCGAGCGTAGGCGTGGAACCTCCTGGCAAGTCCACACGGTGGACCACTGACTGCGCACAATTAGGCCTCGGCGCAGAACGAATTCATCTTCGTTGGGTGCGCGAGACTCCGGCCAGTTCGGCACGATCGATTATCAATCATTCTACCGCGGCTTGCCCCGGTCCACGATCCGGCCCGCTCAACAACCGCAGAAAAAAGTAGACTGTGCAGGTTCTACACCATCCTCCGGTCCACCGTTCTGGCCCCGTAGGGTGTAACCACCCCCGCAACCGGCTGCTCGTCGGGTTTCGATGTTTCCTGATGGACGTTTCCAGTGCCCCACGGGCTCGCACGCCGATTGGGATAAAGTGGCTGTCGGGATTCATAATGATCGGCCACGTGTGGCGGGCTTTATCGGCCCCTGCCCTGGAAACTCGATCCTCGGCCCCCACGTGATTTATCGATCCGACTCGTTTTCACAGGCATTCGTGACGATTCCGGAGTGACGGCCTGGAATTCTTCGATCGCCCTAACTTGATCGATTCGGAGATCTTTCACTGATGCGATGGCCGAGGGACTCTCGATTTTTACGGTCGAATAAGATGGAGTTGGAGTCGGTTACTGTTAACGGAAACTCAAATCTGTTTCAAGATGTTGGTTTCCATCACTTTGAAAGTTCACGAAAGTTCAAGCGCTCAAGGCAAACATTTTCAACTTTACAAGTTATTGGTTATAGATCGCTGTGAACGTGTTAGCCACTGGAAGCCTAATGAAAGCTAATATCGAAGATCGAGTGATCGAAATAAATAACGGCCGTAGTGGACTCGTCGGTTACACAATCCTGTTTTTCAAGATCTTTCGCCGCAATATGGAAACCCGCGACTGTAACATTTACAATTTCCCGCTCGATGATATTTTTCACCTCGCCGCCGTGGAAAAACGACGGCCACGGTTGCAACGTCGCACGCATGTTCGTTTGATTAATAGACACTTTCCAAGAGCATGGAAAAATCTGTCGATATAAATGGAAATTAGATAAACCGTGAACAGTTGCCATCCTCCATCTTGGAAAACCTTGAGTGGTCAGGTTTGATCCTACTAGACTGTCGCCTTTCGATTCAGAAAAAAGCAAGAAGTCTCACAATCACAATGGATATTGAATAATTTTCGCATCTGTATGCAGGTGCGATTGAGAATGGCACTTCAATTGCTACTTTGTCCTGCTCCCAATTCCTTCATGTTGCAAATCAGTGGTAACAACCCAACTCATTTTATGCACTTTTCCTTCAGCGAACTTTTACAATTGTCTAATATAAATCATACGTATTCGTAGTCAACTTGTGAATTGTTCTTTACAATAGGTCATCAATTACTTCGCATATTGGACTTATAGTTTGTTTAATGACGGACAAGGATTAAGTTGGTTCACTGTCATTTCCGACAATGTTACACATACAATTTAGACTTTTCCAGCGAGCAGTGATACGTGGTAGGAAGTAATCAGAGGTTTATTGTGTCCGTCGTTCGCTTTCTAACGTCTCATTCGCTGCCTATGCCTAATTAAATGGATGAAGCACGACCGATCGTAAATATTCGACGAAAAATTTCTCTTTAACCTCCGCCGACCCCGAGTCGCAAATCAACCGATCGAAAAAATCCACGTGAACCCGGCACGGGTCTCGATGATAAATTAAAAAGCCGGATGACAAGTAATTCGGTGTCAGGTGCAAGCCGCAATAACAATCGGCCTAAGGAGCCCTCCGGGTGTTCCCCGGCCGAGTCGAAACCGGCGATTTCGTAGACCGATGAAATGATCGATCGGCGTAGATTGTAACATGATAGATAGATCCGTCGATTGTTTCTAACGATTCGCTTCAACGATCGTGATCCCATTACTGTACTCGATACTTACGCCGTTTCTCGTTTCGATCTCGGGCCGATCACGGCCGAGAAACGCTTCTGACGGTGATGCAACGGTAGTTTCGATTAAAACGAGCAATTAAGAGGATACGACGAGGATCGCATTAGCCCCCAGCTGATCACGTCTTAATAACGTCTTGGTCGATCTAGATATTCGATTAACTAGCATTATTTTAGACAAACTCAGCGTTAAATCATCAGCAAACGATCGGTCTCATATTTAAAAATTGACCACATAGAAAAATCTAAAGAAATACAACTTTCACAACACAGGTTCAGCGTTGAAACGACCAATCCAAACGACCGTCTGTAAAAATCAAACTGCCAAAAGCATTCCATAAAAATTCTGAAGATATCAGCATTTTAGCTCGCATCTACCACTATTCCCCTCGGCAGTTGTTAGCTCTCAAAGGCAATCAATCCTCCAGCCGCGTAAAAGATTCCGCGCAAAAACTGCGACAATTATCGCCCGGCTGATTGAATCGCTGCGGGAGAAAGCGGTAAGGCTTAAAAAAGGCTCGAATCATCGAGCGAAGTCACTTTTCAGGCTGTTCTGCACTTTGACACTCGGCACTTTAGTCCCGGGGAATAATGTGTAGGATCCGGCTCCATTCTGTCGGCGTTCAGTCAGGCTTCTGCTGCTCGGGAACCGATGATCCGCAGCTGTCAAGCTATTAGCGCCGGCTCGTTATCATTATCCTGCCGAGTATGATTTTAATTCGAGTTTCACCAGTTGGTCAGTCTGCGTCGGCTCGGCTGCCGTACAAGGAAGCAATCACGGTGAAACGTAAAATTGACTCGGGCCGCGAAACCCCGCGGTGGTTTCGCGCCGGCTTAGAGGATGGTATAGCTAACACAATACATCCTTGTTCGTTGCAATCGGAATTTAGTTCCCGCTTGACACGACGCATTCAACGTCGTTGTCCTTCCGCTGGCACTCGGCGCGATTAATCCTCTCGAAAACTGCCAATCGCGATAATGGAACGTCTCTCACGAGCCGGCCGATCATTCGCTTGTTCCAGCGACCAGGTCCCGCGTTATGTGTAACGGGGAGAAATTTTCATTTGGCTCCCAGCGACGTGCAACCTCGTCCCGACTTTTGTTCGCTGCTCGCTAGCAACGTTGCAACACACCGGTTCCAGGCGTCAGGATCGCGCCTCCGATGCTTTACGACGATTGACGTTCCGTTCGACTACTTCGTTACACATCGTTAAGCCACGGATTCTCAGCGCTTTCACGAACGCCGTTTAACACCGGCACCTACCTGGGATCTTATCATCATAAACAAGTCACCTGTCGATGGGCGGCTCTAGCCCGTGTCGCGAAACTGCCGGCCGTCCGCGTCTGGCCCCTGAAGTGCTATTCTACTTAATTGTTTGCCGGAACCCGTCGGGTCCGCTAATTTTTCAGAACTTCGTGATTCGGAATACATGAATCTCAAACACACCTTGATGAGCTTGTGCTGGAATGCTCTTAGTTATGCTGTTCATAGGGGTGTGCGAGGGAAATGTGGACACATCACCGTATGGATACATCTACGTCATAATAAATCGTTTTACTCACACATTTGGTTAATGCAGTGGTTCAAAAAGGTTCTGCTTAATATGTTCATATGTATAGACACTTTTCTGAAAGTTGGATGTGTACAGCTTCAAATTTTATAATTTACGATCAGTGGATTTGGCAAGACAAAGGAGCTACATATTTAGAACACATTTAATACATTTGACTAGGGGTGTGCGAGCACTCGATATATTGGAGTACTCGAATTTCGAGTCGAGTCATTACTCGAGCTACTTGAAATCGACGAACTGTTTGAAAAAACTGCGAGCTACTCGTAAGCTGCGAGGTCTCGTAAGAATTCGATCTACTTGAAAATGAATTACTAGCTCGAAATTTTTCCAATCACTCGAATACAGTAAAGTCGCGATTCTTGTCAAACAGCCTATGTTCTGCACGGTCAACTACGCGTGTTACGCACAGTAACTCGAAAGTTAAAGATGTGTTCGAGCTGAAAATTCAATTTCGAGTAGATCAAAGTTTTACGAGGGCTCGAATATTCGTGCCGTTTGATTTTTTCAAGTAGCTCGCATTTTTTCGAACAGTTCGACGATTTCAAGTAGCTAGGAAAAAATGAAACGCTAGACTTGGCTCAAGCAAACGAATCGAGTTTAGCTCAGCTCGTAAATAACGGGTACTCGCACACCTCTAGCTGTGTATCATATTGATTTGATTATCATTAAGTCAATTGCGACATTACGAGCGTCGCATTGGACAAGTAGAAAATCATGAAAAGAATTGCAATACTTGGAAGCTGTGCCCGATATTACTCGCTCGTTTGAAGTCGTAGAAAATTGTGTCGCCTCTTCGAACACGAAGAATCGGAGGTGTGTTTCTCTGAAAGTCCCACAATATCTTCCATTGTGCAGCGGCCAGAGATTTTCAAGGTTCGAGACAACGGTAGACCGTAGTAGTGAACGTAGAATTCCTTTCGATCTGAAATGTGAGCGGATCATCAACGATAAAGTAGCTTTCCGTGGCGAGCACGGTTGCAATAGGAAACCGTAATGTGGGGGGTTAAATGACTTCCCACGGAGAGTTATTAGATATGATTCGCGAGGAGCGGTCTCTACTCTCACAATCCGGCAAAAAAGGAGGAGAAATAAAAGATCGGTAACAAGGTGAAAGACGGAACGGTCTATCTCCTCGCGATAGTTACGAGCGTTGTTACAGTCTGAAACGCAGAGAGCAGAGCCGCGATGTACCCGCGACTCTCTCTCTAATAAAGTTGTCGCGAGTGGGTTTCACATTGTGCTGCCGGTGGGGACATTAAAGGAAGACGCACGGTGTCTGTCCATGAGACAGGGTCCATCCCCTGAGTTACAAGTAGAAACCCATTTCGACGATCGCCTTGTTGTGTAGCGTCCCGTGTACTTTATATGACCACATTCCATCTTTCCCACGATTCACCGTGGTGCCCTCCCGATGAAAATCATCCGTTCTGTCATCAACGCGGTCGGACACGTCGTTCGGCTTTCGCTCGTACCGGAATCACCTCCTCGATTTTTCGACTTCAACAAATCTCCACGCTAATCCACACTTTCGTTCTTAATGTCTCTATTAAACGCGCCTAGCTCTTTCCTTTTAATTGCTCGCTTCGGCGATGCGATCATGATAATGCTGTGACTAACAGGTTTGTTCACGGTTGTTCATTCAGATGAACATTTTCTGTGAAAGTTGTCGCGTCCATGTGCTCGCAGCTGATTTAACGAAAATATTTATCTGCCTGTCAGAATTTGCCTTCCTCGTTCATCCTAAAAACTCTCACAATAGCAAAACACATTTAAAAATCAAACAAAAACGTCACCGGAAGAAAAACGACAAGACATTACGCAAGTCCCAAAAATAGTGTATCGCTTCCACGTTCATCCTGAAGCTTTCTCCAATAGGTTCTTGCACTACCAAACCTGTTGACGCGCAGATAAAAGCCGGTAACAGGTTCCAGCCTGCAGATTATTTAATTAGAATATTTATTTGCTGTCGGAATAAAAACGTCACACGGAAGAAAAACGAGAGGACATTATGCAATTCCCAAAAATAGCTGGTTCGACGATCCCGCATTTTACCTCGACAGCGTGAACTGTACCACCGAGCGTGTTAAAGCGCGGGTAGAAAAACGAGGATCCAAGGAATAAAAAATGTAGTATGTTGTTTTGGGAACGGACGGTGGAATGTTACGTCAGGAAACAGGATCGTTGCTCGTGAGAGAGGTCGCCGCGCCAAGTCGGTGCGATCCCGCAGGATTACAAGCGTGTTGCCGGAGCGGATTCACATAATTCGCCCGGGGCGCGACGGCCGCGCGTTCGTTCGTGCCAAAATAAATCAGTTGGTCCGGGGTGGTTGAAAAATAGCCGCGGCCGGCTTGTCCTAGTGTATATATTCGGGTCGCGAGGGCGAACGATCCTAACAAATTGGTCCCGAAGCAAATGGGCGCCACGATGCCGATTTATTATTATCTATTTACGATGCGCCTTAAATCACGCGCGCCCCGGAGCCGACGGCCGTTCCTGCCCCGGCGAAATCGTGAAGAAAGCCGAGGGAACAAGGAGCGGAAAGTAGTGCCGGGCCTGGATCTGTGTGTGTGCGTGTGTGTACGTATATTATTAACCGTTTAGCAATTTGACAGGCGTTGTACTTTCGAATCGGGTCCGATATGATTCCCCGCGAGGTGATTTATACTGCGAGAGGCGGCGGTGTCTCTCCCGTTTGCGGCCGGGGCCCCGGTAGCGGTACTCGTTACACGCGCCATTAGCCCGTTTTTATTTGTCACGGGATATTTACGGGCGTTATTTAAGATCTGTTGTTTAAAGATCGTAAAATAATTTACACTCGTGTCGTTAAAATGTTTGTCGTAACGGTGTGCTACATTCACCGGTAGACGCGCGTACATAGTATCCTCCGCGGATATTTGTTTCAATTCTAACTTCTAACAATCCGCCGCATGTCTTTGCACGGGGGCGTGGAAAATCAATAACAAAAGGCTGCTCGATCATAATGGGCTGATAACTTGATTATACTCATTGCAAGCGGAGGATTGCGTGAATATTTCATTGAATTGCGGATTTAATCTTCGGCTGCATTGTCTCCGAATTCCGTAAATCGGTTCCATAATGAAATCAAAAAATCACTAGTCAGGTCACTCTATGTTGTCTGAAGACATAATTTGGGGCCTAACCAACCAACTTTAGAGCAACGATGTGTCCAAGAGTTCTGTACTGCAGTGGCGCACTCAGGATTTAATCTTGGGCTGAGTTGAACGAATAAAATGTTGTGGCCTGGTGCAAGAATTGCCAATGTATGTACAGTCGCGCCGTGTAGCAACAGTTACCATGCAGCCCTGGTTTTGCGTGATAATAAAATGAATGACCTTTTTTTAGCCAATCTGTCAACGATACTATTCTGCGATTTTAATTTTGGAAGGTAAACATTTTTTTCTTGGAAGAGGCTTGCCCCCCCCCCCTCGGTGCGCCACTGCTGTACTGTAGATAAGAAATGGGCCTTATATTAGGCAACGGTACCTCACCATCGTCGAGCCTGAGCAGTGGCGCACCCAGGATGTAATCTTGGGGGGGGGGGCCGAGTTGAACCCAGCCCTAGGTTTTGCGTGATGACTTTTTTTTTAAGCCAAAATCATCGGTACCCAGGGCTATTCCGCGATTTTAATTTTGGAAGCTGAACATTTATTTCTTGGTGGGGGACTTGGCCCCCTGGCTCCCCCCCTGGGTGCGCCACTGAGCCTGAGAGTCTAGTTGCATCATCGACGGATCCACACACGAAGGGTCCACTAACGCACCTGGCCAACGAGGTGAGACGCGCCAGGTGAATCGGTGGACCGGGTGGTTCACGTACTCGAAATTTCGTGTGCGAAGATTGGCCTTGACGGGGCCAAGATCGTTGATGCCAAGGCACCGGTGCACCTATCAGTGACGTATTGACAGACGTGAACAAATGACAGTGCACAGCTGGGGGGGAAGAAGCGTTGGCCGGGCGTGGGGCCGCTAACAAAGCGGGGACGGGGTCCAGGCGAATCGGTGTTCCCGAGCACCGAGCATTATCATATTATGCTCGTTTGTAACTACAAATTGAGTTACCCCCGCGTGAACCCCGCGGCACTCCGGGCCCCGGCCAGCTCTGAGATATATATCTCGGCACTGTCAGCCCGCGAACGATACTCTTCGCGATCGATACCCTTCGGGCAGCACCCTCCGAGAGGGATCAACCTGCCCGTCCCCGGGAATCACCTGCGGGTGGCCGGGATGGGCCCTCCTCTCGTTTCTTACGGTCAAAGGTGAAAAATGTCCGACCTGCGTAAGAACCAGACGATCCGCCCGATAAGATTCGTCTGATATATGGCCATCTCGAAAGCGAGGCCGATCGACGATTCCCGCTTCTTATAAGCTTTATCTAGGAGCCCACCGAGGCATTTTCAACTCGTGAACACTGCTTGACTCGGGCGATGCCGATTTGTCAAAGGGCACGTTGTGGAAGCTGTTAGAACCTGCGAGAAAATTTACGGGAATCGACAAGGCAATGTAAATTACGAAATTCGTATGGTATTGTAAGATTTTATTTGTTATACAGGGCGAGTCTCGTAACGTGACGACCTCGAATAACTTGTAAGTTATTTGTTGTACAAAAAAAATGTTCAAACAAATGTTGCATCGTTCTTAGGGGGACATGCAGTGCTGCAATCAGATTTTTGTTACTTCGATTTTTTATCAAGATATAGAGGTCACCTTCAGTTTATTAAATAGAATGCCTAATATTTTTTATTGAACTCGGATGAAGCACAAAATTCTGCATAAAGAAGTATTGACATTCTTATATCATAAATCTAATAGTTAACGAGATATGATGGATATAATTTCTATTACCTGGAAGATAGTAGGTGCTGGAACTGATACCCTCAATATGAATAAGTACATATGGGAAATTATATCGATCATATCTCGTTAACTATTAGATTTATGAAGGTCAATACTTTTTTACGCAGAATTTTGTGCTTCATTTGAATTCAATAAAAAATATTAGGCATTCTATTTAATAAACTGAAGCTGACCTCTAAATGTTGATAAAAAATCGAAGTAACAAAAATCTGATTGCAGCACTGTATGTCCCCCTAGGAACCATGCAACATTTGTTTGAACATTTTTTTTGTACAATGAATAACTTACAAGTTACTTGAGATCGTCACGTTACGAGACTCACCCTGTATGTAAAATGTTGCTTCAAATGATCTCAGGAACCCCCTATTTCCGGATGTTGAAGGAATTTTGAGACACCCCGTATCTATGTTCTCACATGTCACGCAACAATTTTGGTTCATTTCCTTAACTTCAGTCTTGGTTCTTAGAAACATTTCTATGCCCTTAAAAGAACATTTTCAGAGCAATTACACAACTTTCGTTGCGCAGTTTTACAAGAACAAATTTATTGAACATTATTTCTGAATTATATTCAGATCAGGCCGGTCGTCGGTAAAAATCGGAAAGGAAGTGCACAGCGCTCATGACTCACAAATTAGCGAAAACCCGCAGGATTTCGCTTCGAACAATTCCGAAACGGCCATTGAATTATTTCTCGCGGCGGGGCCGTGCAATTTATCAATCGAAGACATTTCTATTCGGAGCGGAATCGAGAAACGGCCGCGGCCGCGGTCGGTGGGAATGAACGATTCCGCGGCGGCGATAATTTTGCAATAGTCGGGGCCCGCCTCGACGCGGTGAGATTCACAGGAAAGGGAATGGAAACCGGAAACCGGGGCCCCGGCTTGAAAAGGTGCGCGAGCGAACGCGCCCGGGTACATTCACTGAATCTCGTTCCTGGCAGATGACTAATACTTGATTTGACGAGACAACCATGAAGAAACTGTTATACATTGTTCCTTGATCATGGCTGGAAGCGGCGTGGGCGACTCTCGCCGTTATGCTCACGCGAGACGAGACGAGACGAGACGAGACGAGAGCCGTTCCTTTCCTCGCGAATCGAGAACCGTCTTGTGAAATTCGCTTTTCGTCAAAAATATTTGTTCCCACTGGTCCAGAACGGAGTTCTAACAGTTCCACAGCCTCGCTCGCACACGGAAACGAATATAACAAAATTAAATTGCGGGTGAATGATTCATAATATAGGGTATAGTGTCCTTAGTTAAATTAGTTAAAGTAGAAAATAGATAAATGGTTTTATGAGGACTATGTACCCACGATATTTTCTTCGTGGGTGGTAAAATACATTCTCATTTTGCAGCTGTAACACTGTTTTAAACAAAAACCCTCTTCCCCTTTGATGTAGATTGAATCCTCCTGTTATTTTATGCAAAATAGTACCAGGATGTCATGGTCTAAAAATGATAAGGGCGGTCACCAAACAGAATTCCCGTGTTCATGTTTTCCTCGTCTCTCGCCCGATAATTTGAACAAAATCAAGGTACAATATTGTTTAAACCAATCATGTTTCGTGCATAACATCCTAATACCTTTTTACACTTTTAATACTAATTTATCGTCGGTCTCGGGCCGGATATGCGGAGAACAGAAGGCGGGGGACGATCGTTAACCGTTGATGTAACGCGACGTTTTACGATCAATATTTTTCGCCGTAAAGAATCGGTCTCTTTAATTGGCCGCCGATTCGCGCGGCTTTCGTTTTTACTGCCTCGTAACTCTGCTGCTCTGACCGAAATACTTCACGATCAACGTCCAAAAACCACAGGCACTGTGGAAGGTTCACGAAAAATCGGATGAAGAGGTTCGCCGGCTCTGTCGGCGGGTCCACAAACGACCCGGCTCCCGTTCACACGGACTCTGAGATCCTGCTCCCCGGAAACGGGTATCCTCGATACAACTATTTATTGCCCCAGATGGTTTCTAAAGCGACCTCGCTCGGTCTATCTTTTCGTTTCGCTGGGATTCCGATCTCGATGAATCGGGAGAACCAGTCGTAAATGAAAGGATAGACCGGGTCGCGCTGCTGGCGGTGGTTTACGACGGAATCCGTGTCGATTGCCACGAAAAATGGAAGGCATGATCGACGCAATAACAGAAAGACTCTTGGGAAATTCTCGATACTGGAGCCAGTTCTTTGATTGTCGAATCGCTTTGTGTCTCGTAGAGTAACCTGGTTTTATGTGGGAAGAACATCGCTAAACAAATCAACATTTTTGAATAATACACGTCTACCGATTATTGATAATGTTTAGTGATTCTACAGCAGAGTTTTATATTAATTTTATTACTGCGGAAGGAACCATTAAAAAATCCTGTAGACCGTAGATTTTAAAAAAATAATTGATTAATTAATACGTTACGTTAGAACTACTGAATCATGAAGACGTTTAAACAAAAGGAAAATTTTCTTTTCGGATTAATTCTATCGATTGTATACATAGACGGGGCCCGGTGTGCGATCTTAGGAGCAAACTCGAGCACGAAATCCATTAATCCATTCTGCTATATGTATTCGCACGCGCAGCGGCGCGGCGCGACGTGGCGTGGCGTGTTCGCCGTGCGACAGTGGAATACGCTATGCAAGCGTACTGCAGCGGCAATATCTCAGCTCGACGCCAGCAGACGTCCAATCGGTCCCCTCGAATCGGCGAAGAGCCCGAGGAAAGGGGCACGGTGTGCATCTTAGACGCAGCCACGGAGGTGTTAAAGCAGCCGGACGTCGCCAGGCTCTTCGCCGGGCCGAAGTTTATGAAGAGACGGTAGACAATGGGTCGTTGATACGAAATCAAATTACGTCGAAGCGGGGAGAGAGTCTCGTCGCCGCGGGTTCCCGTCGAAGCGGTGGCGAAACGACCGATGCCACACGTATACAACATAATACGAGCGGGGCCTGGGGCGAGGCAACGCGAGGCAAGAGCGGGACGAGGCGACACACGTAGGTAAACGATCGTTTGTCCTCCCACCTCTCGATTGTCGTCTCGGGCTCGTGTGTTGCATCCTCGCGGCTGCGAAACACGAGGGCAAAGATGGAGATGAAGGTGGAGGTGGAGGTGGGTGCCCTCGGATCTTGAGTAATTGGAACACGACCTCTGCCAACCCCCGCTGACCCTAAATGGTCAGCGGAAACGAGCTTACCACCGGGGAGGAAGCCACCTCGGGCTTAGGCAATCGCATATTAGATGCGGATTCAGATGCAGATGCGACCGTCCGGCCTCGGACATCGCGATCCACGGGTCTACCCGGAGCTGGAACCGCTCGCGTCCGCACCGGCTCACGCGATCCCGCTTTATTATACTCCCACGATGATTTATGCTGACCCCGCTCTCGAGCATAGATCGCACCGGAAACTGAAATTGTGAACCGGCTGCATCGTGGACGCTGCCCGAAAATCTGCAACGCGTCGGGGGTTGTTTTCTGACTGATAGCAATCTGCAGATGTGACTGTCTACGGTGCGACTCTTTAATCTTTTGCTTCGAGTTTATATTTGTCTACTGCTGACTGTTGATTCTGGAATTGTTGTTTTATTATTTTATCCTCTTCTTCGTTAGTAGATCATGGTCCGCGAAACACAAAATCCAGCATCTTCCTCCACTCGACAAACTACCAAGATTTTACATAATTCCTGTTGCGTGGATTGATCCTCGGGTCTGCCGGGAGTTCCGGAGTCTGCGGCTGACTAATGCCAAGCGACAGATGCCTACAATGAAACAATCATAGTCTGGAAAAACACGCGATTATCCAACCGAGCTAGGCACGATTGTGTACGAAGAATTCCCATGAAGCGGTCGGTGTACTTTTATCATTCGAAAGAGCTTTGCACAATCGCTCCGTAGAAAGATAAGTTCCAGCGAGTAATCGAGTCGCGTACATAGGTACGAAAAAGCGAATAAATATCCGCGAAACAATATCAGAGAAAGCCAACGACTGCGGTTGCGGCGGTGGCGGGAGAAACAATGTACCCCGCCCCCTCGTCTATCAATTAAGAGATCGACTGGCTCGTGCAAAGCTCGCTGGCCCCGGCGGAGAGTAACAAGGCTCGAAGGGACAAGGGGAAATCCGCTTTGGTTTCGAGCCGCGAAGCGGAAACTTACGAGCTAGTTCTCGCCTTATCGCCGTTTACGCGACGCCCGCGCGCTGCCCGATACGATCGGAGCTGCGGGCCGATACCGATCGGCCTGTTGCGCGCACAAATCCGCGGCCGTTTATTTACTTGCTCCGCTTACTTATGTGACACACACCAATTCGCCCCGGAGATATATGAATGACACCGGCGACTATCGAGTAATTACCCGCCGATTCGATTACGGCCTACCACCGCGGCTGCCACGTATTTCCCGTGGTGTATCTCGTGGAAGGTCTCCACCCACGCGTAGACGAGACTGTTAGAGCCACCGTCGCGTACCGCTCACGCGGCGAACCACGGGGCTTCTCTTTCTCTCTTTCCCATTCTCACACTTCTCTCTCTCTCTCTCTCTCTCTCTCTCTCTCTCTCTCTCTCTTCCTTTCTCCTCCGTCTCTTTCTTTCGCCGTCTGTCCGTGCGTCTAGCGATTTTACATCGGCAGATAGAGTCGCGTGTAAAACTCGAGAATAAAGCCTATGTTGCGCCATCGACTCGATGCCGATACCACAGCGCCAAGCAAGTCGGTATTGGCCCCCGCGACACGCCACAGTTGCCGGTGTTAGTCACCGGGTCGTCAGCGCAGAGCCAAAGGGGACGGCGTTTCATCGAATGAATCATCGAGACGTGCTCCGTCCGCCGACAGGGAAGACTTCCGCTCGCCTCTTACATTTTCACATCCGGAGAACCGAGACGAGAGATCGTTACGACTTTTAATGATGCATTCGTCATCTGCCCGGCCGCCGTGGTACTTTGACACGCGACGCGCCGCTGTCTTCTCGGAAGAGCTTCCCTTGACAAGCCTGCCCCGAGGCTTTGTTGTCGCCAACGTGCTAGCGCCGCCATCCCATCAGCCGCTGTCAAACGCTTAATGCTGGGAATTGGAAACCTACGCTGCCACGTTCTACAGTCTTCACGGATTTTCGGCTGCTTGTCAAAATTCCTGTTGTGCACCAAGTTGGACGTACCGCAGACTAATTTGACCGTGCAACCCCTGATGTGTCTCGTGTTATTCGAGTGGCGGAGGCACACTTCTTAGAGGATCCTTCCGTTGGAATCGATTGAACACATTTTTTGATCGAAGTACAAACTTTTAACAAATCCGACTTTGCAATTTTCATAAGGCAACGCGTGCCAGTTGCTTTTAGTGCTCGGTAGGCATAGTGTTAAGTAGAACGAGCAGCGGCACGACCAATTCGGACCCGTGAACCCGCAACATAGTCGGCCGTGCTGTAAATTACCGGAGGGGTCCGCGGTCGGGCATAAACTACCCGGGAGATGCGCGGGCCGAGTCGGATCCGCGGCTGAATGAAACCGAGGGACAATCGAGGGGGCTGAGTTCTCGTGGTCCCGAAGGAGGTCGGTCAATGCGAGCAATCAACGGGGCCCGATAAAAACGGTGTACGAGTCGGGGGACGTCGCGCTGCCCGCCGAGAAAGAAAACGCACGACCGCACAATGTTCTTGGCGCGGGATGGGGCGGATATACATATGTATGTACGCATAGCGCTCTGCGGCAGAAGCAGTTACACTGATTGCCGTGTTTTCAAACTCGAAAGAACTCCTCCCGGTCCCGTCCGTGGGAACCTGACGCGGCGCAGACACCGCGATGGACCAGCTCGGGAGCGTGTACGTACGAGCGGGCCCCGGCGAATGTAGTCAACGACGGGCCCCGAACGGAGAAGACAGAGAGGAAGAATCGCGGGATACGCTTGCTCGGAACAGGGACAACACGTCGGAGAGGGAAAAGAGACTCGGACTCGCCGAGGCAGCTCATCACTCGCGAATTAACCCGCCGTTTCCAGTACCACTTCTTCCACTTGGCAAGCACGCTCGATTCGATCTCTGATGAGAGTTTACGAGCACCTAGCGCCTGTAAACGGTAACGAATAGATCACGGGCATCGGGGAACGTCCGACTCGCTCTTCAAAGGGAATCTGTGGAAATCAGACCGATAGGGGTACCGTTAACAGAGATCCACGTCGCTCTGCTTTACAAGCCTCGATCGCCAATAGGAACATTATGAAGCATATTAAAGGGTTACCGCGGGAATACTCGGAAGGCTGACAGAACGTTCTGTGTTTGCTCTATTCCCGGGAATTAATTGGATTGTGAGTAACTGCCGGGATCGGTTAGACTGGTCTTCTGGGATGCGAAGATTAACCCTTTGACGTCTGCCTCTCTGCCTCAAGCTGTCCGTCTATTTTATCGCGAACGATACCTTCACATTGTAAATTGGATAAAGAAAGAAACAAGGTATTGTCGGGAACTATGGTAATTGTATTTAGATTCTTTTTCGTGCACAGCTCCAATTCCTCTACGATCCACTCCCGTCGTTTAAGACTTCTTATAGTCGACGATCATCGACTGCTGTGAACTATTCGAGTAGGAACATATTTCCGGCATCTCAAGAAAGCTCGCAATTAACAAGAGAAATTACACCGCGGCCTGATTACAACGAAATTACAAAACCCTCGGCGCGTTTTCGCGAGGCAGACGTCTTTCCGGCAGCGCGAGCGCGGCGAGCATCCACGGTAGTAAGATTTAAGGTTCGTTTACGGGATTGCCGCGCGATAACGGAGATTTACGATCAATTAGAAGACGAACAAAGCTGAAGACGTACTGGTTCTGCTCGCTTATTAAAGTTTCATTTGTACTTCCGAGCGCGGCGTCGTCTCCGGCGTGACGGGCCCCGCGATTTATCATCGCGACCCCGTAGAAAGTAGCAGCGTTCGATTTAATGGCCGACCGATTGGAGACGCGGGAACAGATAAGCCGATCAGAAATCTGGACGATATAGGCTGCGGAGCTCGGACAGCCAGAGTAAAGAGAGAGAGAGAGAAAGAAAGAAAGAGAGTGAGTTGAGAGAGAGAGATTCCCTCGCGGAGATCGTAGATACGGAGCGAAACAACGTTGACGCATTTATGCATGAGCACCGACCGTCAAGCCTCCAGGGTATATACCTTTCCGTAGATCGGCGCAGATATATACGGGGGCTTGTACCTGTATACGTATGCGGTGCGCCTACCGTGATGGCGTTACCCTTTTGAACGGTCCTCACCTTTTTATCTGCGTCTCCTATTGTCTCGCATCTTCGCCAAAAAACCGCGTCGCGTATGCGTCGGCATAATTTTTCAATTTGCTCGGCCCGCCCTCAGATTCTATCTGTCCAGCGCCGGTCGAAATTGTTGGGGTAGCTCTCCATCCCGGGCCGGATAGACCGAGAATACCCGAGGGAGGAACGAGCAACGACCGAGAGAGAAAGAGAAACGGATATACAAGCCGAGGGGGAGAACGGGTCAGTTGGTTCGCGCGTGACCTTTCGCACGAGAGGACAGGAACCCGGGAGCCTCTCTCGTGCCATAACTTTTCGACCACGAACCCGTATCGGTAACCCCCGTGGAATCCTAAAATTCCCGGGGCTCCGTGGAACCCCGTTTGACGATTCCGTGCGGGTACGATGCTGCTGCGTCTAACGGTGCCGGCCCGAAACACAAGCTGCCCAGAATCCTGAAACATTGCTAATCACCGAACCCATAAAACTAAGCCTCGTTCTTTTGTGTACGCAGGCCTCGGATACTGCGTCTTCGCCGGACCTCGAACCGTATCGGTTTCCCCGTGACCCTCAGGTGAATCGCAGGGGCCCCGCTCCAGCAGGACACCCTGGTCAGTCACACTTTATGCGACGTCATTGTGTCGTCGGCTGCGAACAAATTGTCGCGCAATTGTCGCACACAAACGCGCCGCGATTTTCGTACGTGGACCCTCTGTTGTAGAGAGGTCCTCCACCTATCTCGGGAACCGGCGGTGGTTCTCATCAGGGCGGTGCCACAGTGGTTCGCTGCGATTTTAACAAATTTTCTTCGGTTGCTTTCATTTATATTCCGAAGGGTCCTCTAAGTTGAGCCACTTATTTTAAAAATCAATTTTCTGAAAATCTGATTCTACAGGTAAGTTTATACCCTTGAACAAATTTTTCTGCAATCAATAGCATAGGACGATGAACGAGTACACACTGTTTGGCTGCAGGAAACCGCAATCAAATTTTAATGAAATCATTAATCAGAGTTTTACATTAAACGCTAAAATTTGTCAATGTCAAAGCAGATCTGAATTGAATTTTTCTGTGATTCCAAGCTACGGTAGCACTTCTTTGTGGTGTGGGCTTCACTATTGCGTTGTCAGGGGACAAGTATCGTTCAACCTGCGTCCGGATATCTGCCAAAGCTGAGAGCCACTGCGGTGTGTCTGCGACCCATGACCCTTCGCCCACACGAGGAGGCCATGCGCTACAACGCGATGCAACGCGGGCCAGGGGCCAGTGGGAGGGCGACTTGGCGGTCCGTTGGGGCCCGAGGGGACCCGGGGGATCCTCGGTCACCGAGCCCGAGCGGCCAGGCTGATCGCGCAGACCGCTTCGCGCAACCTGCAAACTCGTACCAACGGCAAAAATACTCCCTCGCAGCGCAAGACACTCCTGCGTGCACAGCCCGACGACGGCTTCACCCTGAAGCCCGTCTTACGCAGCTTGGCTGGATCCTGAACTCTCGGACACACCTGTGCAGTATTCTTGACGCCATTGCTAAATTCTAGCCGTACACGACGATTCGAATCAGAAGCGTTATAATCGCAAGAGGGTCGTTCTTCTCACTCGAAGTTATACTGCAAGCATAAAATAAATTGTAGTACAAAGGGTGAATAATCTATACGGTACATTAAAATGCGCGCGTTAATAAAGAATATTATAAAACCGACAAAGAATGAAAAAATGCAAAATTTGTTTTCAAGGTATCAATCGGGAGACACCCTAAAAATGCAGAAGGTGTCGTCCTGATTGGTCCATCCATCTCGGCGTAATCGGTGAACATATGTACACAGAAAAAAAAGGCACATACAAAATCGAATTGAGTAACCTCCTACTTTTTCGAAGTCGGTTAAAAACAGCATTGATCTGAAAGAGGCAGATTAAAAAATCGATATAAACACGCACTTGAATCAAGTGAGTCACGCGAGGGTTAAATCGTCGTTATTCAAAGTCCCCGATCGGCGTGAAACAATCCTTTGCTCTAATACGTAATATTCTATCCAATTTGGCGAGCGATGCTATCAGAGCCGCGTTATTTCAGAATAATCTTTGCGGACGTGTGAAAATTGCCTTATAAATGTGCCCAGGAGGAATACCGCAGGATCGTGTATCGGGACCGAGGCTCAACCATTTATTTCGCAGTGAACGATACGAGGCGAGCCGCGAGCTCTCCGTGCAGAATATAACATCACAATAGCCGGTGTGCGTATCCGTGAACTCGAACTCGAGCACTCGGCCACTCGGCCCCTACTCTTCTTCCTTCCATGGTGCACCGTAAACCGGAGAGAGGGCTTGGGCTACGAAATTGGCTCCGGGTGTGAAATTATTTGTTCCCCCCCTGGATGATGCCGGTGCACCGTGCTGTATATGCATATTTGTCTGGCCTGTTAGTGTGCGCTGTACATCAGCCGAGTCGTTATCGGGGATAATAACGAACTTTAAATATGGAACAACGGTACCGAATCGCTCGAGCACGTTCGTCGTTCGTTGCTGCCTCACGACGATGATTATTGTCGCGTATTACCCCTCAAAGCCGTTCTTTTCATTATAACCTTCTCCCCCCTACCTGCAGATCCATCTTTTTGCAATTATTGCGCACCTGGCCCGCTTTTTACACGCTGCTTTCGTACACGGCTCACATTTACACGCGATCTTTCAGCACGCTTTGTTCAGTTATACGATTTTGCAAACTTGTTTCATTAACATTTGCAAACTCTCGCAGTCTCAATAGTAAGAATTTGTTGTACTATGATAGAACAGCAAAAATAGTTGATCAATGCACATCTGTAATTTTAATTGTAACAAGAAATCCAGGCGAGAGGATCATATTTAAGTGCAAAGAGGAGTCCAGGTGTGCATGTTCTTTCTACTTATACATATACCTAATACTTCGAAGCTGTGTGCTCTTTACTCGTTCACAATTTTATCTCTATTACAGCACCGTTCTCTCTCCAATCACGAACACTTTATTTCTACACTGTTCTCTCTCCATCACTCGCCATCACTCTCCAAGTATATGCTCTGTACTTATATAAATTTCTCTCTCCATATACCTACTTCTCTTCAATCATGCGCCCTTCTACTCCTACACTCGCTTCTCTCCAATCATACCCTTTCTCGTCTACCCGTGTACCTTATTCTCTCCGCAAGCCATGCTCACTTTTCATCTCTCCTTTCTCACTGAATCTTCCCTAAAACCATCCACTTTACCGCGCGTTGTTCGACGCTAGGCAAAAAATATTCCCGAGAGCCAGGAAGTATGGAAAAATGACGAAAGACAGTACGGGCATATTGTTGCGACCGTCGAACAGCTGCGCGGAACAAGCGGAGACACCAGTGACAACTTCGTCATAAAGAGTATACGACTAACGACGATGTAGTCTCGCGCAACGATCATAAACTTGGCAACGTAACAGCGGCTCGAGACCCGGTCACAATTCGAAGGCATAATTTCATAGCGGAGACACTTCCTCGCGGCCTCTGTCTTTGTACGAAAGCTATTGTTGCTCCCGGTCGACTCGCACTTTCTAGCCGGCATCGTTTCACCCTCTTTCGCTTCTTCCTGCTGTTTTAAACTTGATTCTTTCATTTTTCTCGAGAATGCATAGGATCTATTAAAGTCTGTTTCGCGGCCGACGATTTCTGCGGAACCAACCAACCTAGATCAACCGAGTCAATTTGAATCATGACAGCCTGGCGGAAGATCGTTCTGATATTACAGAGGAGCGGGAGCGTTTCCGTGGTCGTGATCCATCGAATGACAGGGCTCGGTTGCAACTGTACCTGCTGATGACTCGCTGATGAGGGATTGACAATATTTATGTAACGCAATCAAGTGAATTCGCCGAGAGCGTTCGTGCATTTATAGCCAAGCAACGAGCAATAAAATTAGTGTTGCAACACGTACGACCCATGACAATTATTTGAACGTATCCTAATCAAGGAAAAAAATCTTGATGGAGATCTTATGAAAATCTATGAAATCTTTTTATCACGTTTTTATTAACTCGCTTTCTTGTCTGTCTGTTTGTTCGTTTGTTTTTTTTTTGTCTGTTCGGTACTTTGCAATTGATTTTAAACTAACTTCCCGACGAGCTCTAGCTTAGAGACTTGAAACCTTAAACATAGCTCAGAACTGGATGACAATGCAATATTTTATCGCTTCCTCGATCGAACGTTCTAGATCTATTTAGTTTGTTTGGATTTTCGTACGTTGTTGAGGTAAATGGTCTGAACGCCCGATGTTCGTTCTCGCAACTCTCTTTCTTTTCAATATGCCAAACTGCAATAAACCTGAAATTTAGAATCGATTGTCAAATTTCACACACACACACACAAGACTAAAAAGCAGAAAATAATTATTTCAGTAAAAAAAGATTTAATTTACCACGTTTTTAAAACGGATTAAAAAGTTTAAAATAATTTTTGCTAGCCCCATACAGATGGTCCTGAAAATTTGTGATTGTGAATTTTTAATACACTATGAAAATACTTGTAACATTTAAAACGAGATACGTGGGGCGCAAGATAATAGTAAGGAGTGTAGAGAGTAGCTGCCGTTGAGAAAACTCGCACAACAGTTCATACCATTGCAGTGCAATAAAATTGTTAGTGACTTAGGTGAACTAATCATGCATCAATTAATTATCTATTGCATGCGCCCCACGTTTTTCGTCTTAAATCTTACAAGTATTTTCATAGCTATTAAAAATTCATAATGACAAATTTTCAGGACCATTTGTATGGGGTTAGGAATCTGTACAGGGCTAGGAAAAATTATTTTATTATATTTTTTAGTCCGTTTTAAAAACGTGGTACATTAAAAAGTTTTTGTTATTGAAATAATTTCTAACATGAAATAATACGCTGTCTACAATTATTAAAAATTTTAGTCCAGAATGCTTGTACGCTTGAATTTAATAGAATCCTTGGATCCTATCCAAAGGATTTCCTGGACCGTTTCTTCTTGTTACCAACAGGTCCGCAACAGTTTCGATCTGGCTCAGCAGGATCATCCATTCGCATTCAAGAGTCAAGTTTTCGTTCACGGCCGGAACTCTTAATCTGCAATAAATCCTCCGTCTCGTTTCGATGTTGCGCATCCGCGTACCCACCTATAGTCACGTCGAGGGTTACGGGGTGTCGAGTTATGGAATACAGGGGGGGCCCCCACTAAGCGAAGGTGTACGAGAACCAGCGTGAGTTACGACTGACCCCATAAATCGTGGCTGGGTCACCCGGTAATTGGCGGGCCCCAATTCTCGCACCCAATCAGCGCGGGAAACCTGATGTACGATGACGTCACGTATTATCGGCGATTTACGCGGGAAAATTAGGGTCCGCGCCTGTCCCTCGATCCATTCTGCCAACACTCACCGAGCAATGTTCTTGTAAATATAATAATATCGTCTGCCGACCTGCACGATCAACCTTCCACATTCTTCTTTACACTGGAGATGATGGCAACTAGTCCCTGAATTGGACTATCCCTCTCATGCACAGAGTTAATAAAGCATTAACCCTTTGCACTCTGAGCTATTTTAACTCGAAAATTAAATATTTGTTCCGACCTAAAATATTTCTCTATGATTTTTTCAATTTGGTGGATATAAAATTTGTATAATACCTCAATATTCAAATGTTTAGTAATTGATTAGATACCAACATATCTAATAATGTGAACAATATTTTAAATAATGGTACAGCAATTTTTAGTGACCCCTCAGAGAGTCACCATTCGACTGCTAAAACGATCACATAAAAAATTTCTAATTTTCGACGTCGTAATTGTACATCGTTGCACGCACGAAAATTCCCAGGAGAAATAAAAACAACTGTCGGAAACAGACATTAAAAGGCAACGCGCTGATTGAACCTTCCCTTCGTTAAAAATCCTGAGCTTCTCCGGCGGCAAAATCAGCAGCAACGCGGACGCAACGAGGAAAGTAAAACCATTAGAAGATGAGCTAATGATTCGGAACGCGAGTGTCGGCTAGTCCCCAGTCTAATGACTTCCACTTGTCGCAGACTTCCGTTCTGAAGGGATTAGCGGTGTCGTTCCAGAGACAAGTGGAGCGACAACGATTCCGTGGCGAGTGGGGGGACATCAGACGGGGCGGCCGGTTAATCGCGCGGACATGTAATCAGTCTACTAATTAGCCGCGGCGCGAGTGTTGCGCGAGCGACAGCCACCTGTTCGCGGTAGGGTAATAACGTTCCGCTGTGTTGAGGAACGCGATGTCGCGTCTCGGAAGTCCAAGAGCACGGTGCTGGGGCTATTATGAACCGCGAAACGACCTGCATTAGTGTGCTTCACGTCTCCAACGACGAGGACCGTTTCGTTCTCTCGTCTACGTAGCCGGCGACTACGGTTGTTATGACGTTAATCGTTCCAACGCTCTTGCCGGACCGCTCTAATCGTCGCACGTAGAAGTCGTACGCTTCAGCCGCCGGATAACCACCAACGGGACGGACATACGGCCGGCTAACCGGCGGACAGAGACAGACAACCAGCAGTTTCCACCTGCTTGATCGTCGGCGGTAACCTCCGGCCGGATTAATTGTCCACAATTTATTCGTAACGCGATTAGCCGCCGTTTGAGGTAAAGGGCGTCCGCGCGCCAAGCTAATTCCCTGATGGCTTGCGTGGGTGTTGCTAACCGCTGCCACTAGGACAGGCCACTGCTTTACACCTGTTTGTCCGTTTCGTCGAGAAATTGATCAATGTACAATTCCATTTCATATTATACATATATGTAGACACCAAGATGTTTCATCATTCCCTCTTGTGTTTCCTAGCGGAAACCTCTTGAAAAAGAGGTGGTCCTCCAGTGCATGGACCAGGTCAAGATGGCGCGAGGTGTCGTAACGAATCGATTAATTTCGGGGCAGGTGATTAATACCCTATCAGTGGTATGGGAACGCGGAGAACGAGGAAAACTAACGATCGAGTGATTATTTGAAAACACTCCGGCCCACCATAAATAACCGTAGGTCCATCAGGGCCTAATGATAAATAGCGGTTACCGGTTGGATATCGACGTACCGCTCCCATTTTCGAGAGGCAGAGATCGTTCTTCTTACGGTTCTCCGATCCCGTCTTTTTTCTGTCCCCTGGGCCGATCCGCCGGTTGAAATTGCACGTGACAGCGATCATTAGAGAAGGTTAGCGGGGTTTCATTAAGCGGCAAACGAGTATCATCGATATCCAAGGGGGCAAGATACCGAAATGACTAGTTTCGGTGATCCCAGGCTACGGCGCGGCGGGCCGCAGTTAGAAAGTCTGGGGGATTCATCGTCGTTAGAGAGACAAGAGGAGCCATAGCCGAGCGATTCGTCGAAACAAAAAGGTTTCAACCAGTCCCCGGACTGTAAGTAATGGGCGGTTAATTACGATCCGGTTCGAAATACGCTGGCATTTCGATGGGATTGGACGGCTGTGAACACGGTTAAAACCGCGAGCACGCGCGCGAACCAACGAACCAACGGACGAACGAACGCGCGGCAGAATTCAACAAACGACTTCCTGGTTTCTATGCGTTAACCGTTAATCGGTACGGTTTTACCGATAAACCTTCGCAAAACTGCTCGTTCCGCGAAAACCCGAGGATACAGAGCTGCCGCGATGGTGAACATGTTCCTTTATGCAATAGGCGATTGATTACGAAGGTTGTTTCAATATTGTTGAAACGGGCAATTACCACCGGACCGATCTCCTGGAAATCGTACCGAACTTCAAACGGACGTATCTCGTTCGTGTTCGAAACTGCATCGGGAATCGACAAAGTGCCTGGTGTTTACTCTCATCGCGCGTTGAAATCGCCGGAACAGTAGTAGTCTAACCACGCATTGAAATCACCCGGGCAATGGTGCCCTAACCGCGCATTGAAATTACCAGAGCAGCGGAGCCTTAACCACGCATTGAAATCACCCACGTGAAGCAGTAACTTCCAGCGCGGTGAAATCTTCCGAACGATGATACGTTCGGCGTGCATTCAAATCACTGATACCATCGACCCGCCTGCTAATCATGCATTCAAATTATCCGATGATACACATAAGCCGACAGTCTACCGTGGCTTAGTCGTCCCTGATAATGGAGTCGTAATGATATCTCTGGTGGGTGGCCACGAATTATTAATTCTGCTGAGAAACGATCGGAACATTCTTCAACAACATTATTCCCTTCCATTTTTGATCTACAATTGACATGGACACTTTTTACTCGCGACAATTCGTTCTCCCACTGGCACACAGTCTCGCAGAGTTCTCTCTCGTCAAACTGTAATACCGTCGAATCCGATCGTCAGCATAACGAATCATAGGCTAACCAAACAATTTCGCAACCGGTTGTCTCGACAGTTCCCAAGAGTGCCAGAATAATAGAAAAACTCGCCTGCTTCCGGCCGGTGGTGCGGCCGTTTAGAACGGAGCTGAACACGGTGGCTCGATGACGAGCCGTAAGTATACCGCGAGGCAATTTACAGGCTCAATTTGTAGTTTGTACGCTTCTAATTTAAACTGCGGGTTTCGGCAATCTCCG
Organism: Lasioglossum baleicum; assembly: GCF_051020765.1. Classification (NCBI taxonomy): domain Eukaryota; kingdom Metazoa; phylum Arthropoda; class Insecta; order Hymenoptera; family Halictidae; genus Lasioglossum; species Lasioglossum baleicum. The sequence goes on from NC_134934.1 coordinate 12,904,360, forward strand.
CGTTTCTCATGACGACAATCCAACGAGGATCTCCCTCGGATCTCCCGATGATACCGGGGCTCGAGAGTCCGGTACATCCGCGAAACCCCGGAGCTCTAGCAACCGCAAAGCTGGTCTATTATTCCCCAATGACGTCCCCGTTCCTCGTTCCCTTCTTGTCGTCCTGGACCTCTACTCTCGTCGTCGAACCTCTTCTCTTCCTGTTGCACTGGAGCTGTTCACGTCGTCGTCTTCCCCGGGCCACGGAACACGATGTCGCCAGTTGCCTTACGGCAGCAGCTGCTGCTGTTGCTGCAGATCGCGCGTAATGGACCCTGCGAATTGTTTGATGGAAACGACGCGACTCCGTCTCGTTTATTGCAGCCGAGTTCTAATCTTTTCCCGCGGGTACACCGAGATTGTCCCGACCACGGGCTCGCGTTGAAAAACTCCCGCCTCTTTTCAACCGCGAGATGAGACACGAAAGCGGCCGCCAACCCCGTGGAAAAATGTAATTAGAATTTGCGCGATGATCCTCGATAATGTGATCTTCCCGAGGCATCTGCGGAACGCTGTGCCGGGACAGGCACCGTTACCACCTGGCCAATTCGACTTCCGTATTGTCGCGGACACCTGTCCGACGCTCTCAATCTTCCTACCTGTCGTCGGCCCTCAAACTCCGGGCCCGAGACATTCGCTGCCCTCGCATAAACTACCTTACTCTCTGAATCTACAATATCTTCCGAGGTCTGTGCAAAAAGAGATCCAAATTGATCTCCCTTCAGGGTCTCGAGCCTCTTCTGGCTCAGACCATCGAGCTCCCCTACTAAATCAATCGATGCATAAACGAAGAGTACAACGTAAGAGCATAACTGTCTATATTGAACATTTTTCATCTTCTTGGGGTTACCGAAGAGCCTGGTTCAAGGATCCCGGAAGCGCTAGAGGGCAGAAGCGGAGTTTCGGCAGGCCCGGTCTCAGGGCACGTAAGTGTAATAACGCTTTAGCGCGAGTGCTCGCTAGGAATGCATATTTCGCCGGTGGCTCGCCCACGCCAGTCAGTCGGTAGGTCCGATTGTTCTCAGGATATATCCCGGGCTGGTTTACTCGGCTGGTTAGCTTAGCTGGTTAGTTCCCTGCCCAACCTTCAGCCTGGATACCCAGCATAGTTCGCCTACAGGTCCAACAGCGATGTACGCTCTTCTGTGTTCTCGGGCCGGAGACGAGGAAGAGAAGCATCGGTCTCCTCCCTTTGTCTCGTTCTTTCGGCCCGTCTCGTTTCTCTAGTCCTCATCTTTCGCCCGTTTACCTCCTCTACTTGTCGTCATCCGGCTCTCAGGCCCTCCTTCCATCCTCCTTCTCGCTCTCTCCCTCTCTCTCCTCTCTCTCTCCTCCCTCCACACCCGCCCTCCTCGGGGCTTCGACTCTCTTTTCTCGCGCGATTCGCGTGTGACGCATCGCAGCCACCCTGAGAAACGCGCCCACGCAAACGCTCGAGAGAGGCTACGTCGCGATTCTTCGCCTGCAGGCTACACCTGCCGTGTTCCGAGGAACCTGTACCGGGTGATCCCGAAATCCGCTATCCGAAGATCCATGAAGTCGCACCTGGCCCATCCTGCCGCCTCTCCTCCGCTTTCACCGCGTCCCCCGTCGTAGATCTCTGTCAACCCCAGCGCGTAACGCGGATTTGGAGCCGGGTTCTTTCCTTTCGGAGTGAAAGCGACCAGAACACCGGAGAGCCGCGGACTTGTCACGCCGTGTATAAATCTCCTGCCGCGCGTGAATTACCGCGATCGCTCGGTAATTAAGCGACCCCGGCGCGTCGTGACGATTTTCGAGCCTGCGGGAGCTTCGCGAGATCGTGCGCACGCTCGAACTTCGGGGATAGAATAGCTCCGACAGAACGACCTGAATGGTAATTTATAATTAGCCCCCTAATCAGGGGTTGTTCAAGAAAGTGGAGAATGATGAGAATTAATAGAACCTCAGGATCTGGAGTACTAAAGTCAACAACAAGCATTTACAACTCTGATATAGGATAAACTTCTTAAAGAAGTGGTAGATTGCATCAACAACGAGGTGAGGAGAACGAAGTTCGGGGTACGGTTCCACGGAGTCGATACCGGATATAAAGTAAAGCAGACTCGAAGGGAGATTCGCAATACGCGTAATTACAGGTTGCAGCTCGTCTGACGCTGACTCCGGGGGCCGTTTGCGCGTGCATGCATGCAGAGCAGAATTTCTTCGTAACAGTAGGGGGAGAACGACCCATTTGCCTCGCGAGGGGGCTGGCCGCGACTGGCTGATTTATCGCCGGCGTTCGGAGCGTGGCTAATTATTAATATTCGGGAAAAGTTCCGCCAAGGTTTCGCGGCCTCCGCCTCCGTCCCGGTGGCATTTATCTCGCGTCTAAAGCGTGTCACGGCTCGCCAAATAGGATCGGAGATATCGACACAATGCCCAAAGAAATATCCCCGGCACTGAATCGTAAATCTGCTCGGGTGAGACATATTTTATTGCCCGCTCGTAACGTATGGATGCTCCGAGGGTCGCTCGTGTGCACGCGCGCTCGCGCTCGCTCGCTCTGTGAGTAAAGGCTCCGCTGCGGAAATATTAATGCAACTTCATCAATCACGCTGCATAAACAGTGGGGCAAGAAAACGATTTACTACTTACGATCTTGACCAGCCTACCGACGAATGTATAGCACACGCTCTGGAGCGCTCGCGAGCACCAGAGAAACTCGAGCCGACGCGGGAACCGACCGGGCATTCGTCAAAATCTTTCATCGCCAGGCCAGCATTCCCACAGACGCCTCTAACGCGATTAAATTGAAACCTCGCTGACTCTGTTTGCCTGCCGAGCGAAAATCCTGCGAGCCCCGGCGATCTCGTTTCTCGTGGGATGCGTGGTTCATTCATATCACACCTCCCGATAAGGTGTGGTACCCTTTAAACACTACACGTGCACGGAATATTAACTTTGCATTTTCTGGTTCTATTAAGTCATCCTTCATAATTGCGTCGCTTCGTACTGCTTGCTCTTTCATTAATTTACACTATGTTTGAAACCTAGAGCAGCTGCAGTTGATAATGATTGCTGGAATATCTCGAATAAGGTACTTCAGAAGAAGGCTGGTGGAAATTTAAAAATTTCTTTCACGACTCTTCAATAAAACATTCTCATAAAAGATTAAAGTGTGCAAATAGTTCGTGCAGCCGCTGCAGGTCTGATAGATTGAACTGTCAGGATTTTATCGAATGTGTATGGATGATTCTAGTTCAAGTAAGAATGTAGCGATCATCTCTTCTCCCCAGAGACCGCGGACTTTCGCTGGTGGAACGGTAATGGATCCCATGCGGCCCGAGATGAAATTCGTTCGTTGGCCGAATGAGAGCGAAGCATCCGGTTGACCGGGTCGTGGACGATTATGCGTGCGTCTCGCAGGACCGTAAGAGCTGGCTCCACGGACTTCACCGTCCGTTTTAGGACGCGACGTTAGGCAATCCCAGAAAAGAAAGGAATCGTGGAAGATGCGAGGACCCGAGGGAGACGCTCGGCCGACCGGCTGAAACGCACCCATAAGTACCGCGCGCTCTAGACTCACGTACTTCCTTAATGCCGAATACGCCATCCGTTTTCTTGCCATATAAGTTTCTATCAAAAGGCTGGATCGTAATCCAGAAATCTCTCGTGTGACCCCATGGGAATACACTCGGTGAAACTCACGCATGTCCTTCCCCCACCGTGGACCGAGATGGTGCTTGAGAACGAATGAAATCACGGTTGACTCATCCTCCTCTCTCCGCGAAACCGGGGCTAACTTTCTCAAATTGGGTGATCTATAGACCCAAAAGATTTATTCTGCACTGCATTTTCATATTACGACGCGACACTTTCTTTGCTGCTAACCAGGATCACGCAGACACCCTGTATGTTGGCAGGTGAGTAAAATCAATTTTCTTCTTTCATCTCCACATACAAAGTCGCAACGTAACGACCTTCAAACAAAAATAATAATAAAGGTGATTCTACTTTTCTTCAAGGTGACATCTACAACCATGATCGTCCGGGGTTATTGAAATTTATGCATTTTACGCTATCGAATTAATTTTTTTCATGAAGAATCAGGCCATCCTTGGGTTGCATCGTTGCTGTTGGGACACCCGGTATGTATCTAAGACTAGAGATCGAGCGAAGTACAGTGTAGCAGAATAGATCGCAGATGAAGCACCAAAATGTCTGCAACGCATAGCTACTTGATAGAACCCGCTACCATCCGGCGGGCATTCCCAGCTCATCATCGCCCGGCAACCGCGGTAGCGTCTTCAATATCGCATTCTATCCACTGAAGTAGTAGTCGTTTGTCTTGCGCGGAGTATACACCCCGCGGAATTCTCCGGGCGTTCGTTAGAAGAAGCTCGAGCGGGCATCGTTCATCCGACGATTCGTCGAAGGGTTAACATAAACCGCGGCGGCGCAACATCGTTTCCTTCTGCGGAGTACACGCGTGTACGCGCGATTCAGCCGAGGTGTAAATCATAGGACGGTATGAGCACGCACCATTGCGAGGGAAGTCGCTCTCCTCTCCTTGTCTTCGGCTCCCCGCGGCCGATCCTCAACATTCTCTCTTTCTCCCTCCCTCTCTCTCTCTCTCTCTCTCTCTCTCTCTCTCTCTCTCTCTCTCTCTCTCTCTCTCTCTCTCTCTCTCTCTCTCTCTCTCTCTCTTTCTTTCTTTCTTTCGCTTTCCTTCTCTCACCGTCTTCCTTGTTTCTTGGCTGCGACTCGCGCGATGAGAGCAGCGAGCAGCTCTCTGGCGCGGGGCCATCTCTGGTCGCTAGAACGGGCATCAGCTGCCTGACAAGGCGTATAATTAATCCCTAATGACGCTGGCATAAATCCATCTCGGTAGGCCGTTTGGCCGCTCGCCGCTCGCGCGCCGTTGCCTTTACTAGCGAAATCAGCGCTAGCTTTGTCGCTGTCGTCCATTTTCCGCGTTATTTATGCGCCCATCATTGGATCGCGCGGCTTCGAACAGTCGACCCACCGACCGGCTACGAGGAATCCTGGGATCACCAAAGGATCCGCTCCGAATCGTTCGTGAACCCTCCGAGCGAGCTACAGACGGAGGATAAGTGGCCTGGCTGCCTTTGGCACGTTCTGTTCCGGTACAACATTTTCTGAGTGTCAACCTTGTACAATCTTACACAACTAACGAATTGGTAGGAGGACATTCTTAATGTTCCCTTCCTTCATTGGGCCCCTCCCCTTTCTTGAACCTCTGTCTCCCTTGGACCGCATCCTTCCTGAGGCGCACCAAAGGACCAAGGAAGGGAATCTTGGTCCACGAAGGAACCAGAAATCGTCGCTGATCGATCTTGTTGCAAACATAATATACGGTCCAACATTTGTGCGAGTCTAAACATACAAAGATCGAATCCCACTTGCCAATAACTTACAAATTTTTTCGATCTATTATGATAATATAAGGGGTTGACAAACGCACTGGATTTTCGACGGATCCAGAGACGACCGACGTGACCGACGTGGGTCGAGATTACAATAAAATGACGTCAGGCAAGCATGTAACCAAGAAATACGAACGTTGTAAACTAGATCACCGCGGGGATTTATAGCCGGTGTTGGTTTTTAACTAACGGCTTTATCGTTCCATTGTCCCGTCGCGTTTTGTCGGCCAAGTGACTTAAGCGGTCCGCTACGGGGTCAGTGCTAGCGGTCAACGTTGTCGCTGTGCTTCTGTTGAGTTCACATCAATCCGCAAAATAGCCACCCAATAATGACAAACTCGTATATCAGCGAGTGCCATAATTACATTAAAACAGTGAATCATCGCAATTTTTCGAAAATTTCGGAAGTTCCGAGCACATCTGGGAATCCCAAAATTTTCGAGAACCCGACTGGTCTCGATCATTAGATATCCGACAATTTTTGGTTCTCGCACATCTCTGCTGCTAGTAGATTCTTATTCCAAGCCCCTTAGGTAACACACCTTGTTCGAACAATCTATTTGCAACCCTGTCTTCGCCACCTCATCGAGCCACGCAATACCAAGCCATCACGGTCTCACAATTAATCAAAGGACCTGGAGAATGATAGACGGAACGTTTAGCAGCGGGTAGGCGATAGAGTAGGGCGTCGAAGGAAGAAAGCATTGTGTTTGAACGGTGCAGTCGAGGCGAGCCATCGGCAACCACGAGAGGAACGGAAGCTGACCCGGCGCGGAACCGTGCCAGTAGATAAACGCGTGGGATAAACGCGGCGAAAGAACAAACCGTCGGCGAAAAGAGAGCGGGGAAAATGAAGCGTTTACCGATTCCCGGATAGCAGGTCCTTCCTGGAAAGGATCGTCCTACTCTGTTTCTCGGTTGTCGGCGTGGCGAGGAGAGGAGAGTGAAGGAGCAGAGCGCGGCGGATACGAGACGATGCGATGGAAGTTCTCGTTCGGAACGGGGCCGACTAGCAGCAGCAGCAACAGAAACGGCACACAGGAGAGGAAAGGGAAGGAGCAAAAGCGAGCCGAAGCGAGAACGAGCGGAGAGGAGAATCCTGCGCGCTCGTGCGCGGGCTGTGAACTCCGCAAAGAGGGAACTGGCGTACCGAATTGATGCACACGAAACGGCATGCCCGGAATGTTATAATCGCGAACCTTTGAACCCAAACAGCCGAGACTCCCACACCACCCGGGACCGTGCCGGGCCCCGTTTCCATCGCTGAAATTACTCGTGTTACTCTCCCGTTCGTGCCGGTTCGTCGCTGATACGCTTCCACGAAAGAGCCCGGCTAGCAAACGACCGCCTCTCCGAACCTGTATAATAATTCTCGTGCGTTTCACCGATACGATATAGCCCGATACGGGTCATAGACATACGAATGCGGGGATCTGGAAATGAATCTAAGCGCACGGCGGAACTGCCGCGACGCAGAAACAGAAACAGAGACAGAGTGAGAGAGAGAGAGAGAAAGGGGGAGGGGGTCGCTGCTGATCGCCTGGTTACTGTCCCCTCGACGGAGCCAGCCGCTAAAGGACACGGAATTTTATCATCCATTCATATAACGCCGCTTTTACCGCGTTTCCGCGCGATGGCTGATACCGGTGTCCACGTCCACATTGGAAAGCACGCCGGGTAATTAGAAGATATCGCGGATTCGATGTGCTGCCGCTTTGACCTGTTTCCGGGGACTATGCTTTCAGAGCCAGCTCGTACCGAGAGGAAGATACGCGATTTTCAATGTTTTTGTTCAATTAAGAATTTTTATTCCGCTATTGAACGGGCTGATCTGCAGTTCAATTTTCAGTGAAACAGAAACTATTTTGCATAAAGTTCTCAGTCTAATAATGTTCTTATACTTAAAGTGATTGTGTATTAATCTTCTAACTTCTGTGTCTTACAATCGACTTGTATAATTTTCATTTTGCATAAAGATCCGCAGTGCAGTGATAAGATCGAAGAAGAATGTAGACAAAGGATGTTCCTTTTCCACAGTTCTCCTAATATGTTCAAAGAATATCAACGTTATATTCTAGTCACCTTCCATTCCGCTTGAACATTAATATCCCAGAGTCCCGCAACAAAGTGTGTTTTATTAATCCTTCGCATCCAGCATCGATCGTCGTGTATCATCCGCGGTACGTTGGTTTTTTGCGCATACCTCCGTGCGATTACATTGTGCACGACAAGTTGTTAAATTGCACGCGAGTTTCTAGTCTTGATTAATAAATGATATTAAAAAGCCTGTCAGACGGCAATCGTCGCGGATAAAGAGAGATCGGGGATTACGTGTATTTCACGGTTGAATTCGAAAGTTGCGCGCCTGTCCGCGACCTAGCGAACATTCAACAGATTCGACGCCGCGGCGGAAAAAAAATTCGCAAGATGGATAGTCGAAAATTTCATGGCACCGCATGATGTACAGAGCAGACGAAGTCGCTCTAACTCCCACGAATGCCCTACGGGAGTCCCCGCCGCCTTTCGTTTCGAGTGGGCGTTGCGGTAATTAATTTTTGCCCGATAATTAAGATATCCCGTGCAGACGCTGAGATATAGCCCGCGGTATCGCAATTTTTCAGTCGGTGGTTGTATCGCGTGTTTCCTCGCGCAGCCTGGCAATTCCTGGTGTCCTGAAGGAGCTGCTATTACGTCCTCGCGGGAACGATCCGGATACAGTAAATTCTCCGGCCATTACCATATCCAGTCCTCACCTTGTTTTTCCCGTTCCACTATTATCGTTACGTAATCTGCGCGAATTATATGCTATTCTTTAAATAAGCACTCCGAACACTGTAATTTGCCCGGGCAAGCCTAGCGCATATATTATTCAAATTGTACAATAAATATGATTCCCCGTATTAAACCGCGAAAGCAAACTATTAATTGTTTACACGATGTAATTAATAAACCAAGACATATTGATACTTGATATTGATACTTCGGGCATATTTCTAGAGCAATCAATGGTATGATAGATAAACACTTTTTTCGGTGAAAATTAGTAGAAACCGCAGGTGCTGCGGACGCACTTACGATCGTCTGAACCGTGAACCTTCTGCCGAGTCCAGTAATCGCAGGATCGCGTCACCATAAAGCTGTTGAAAAGTCTCAAGAATCCACGGTACCATCCGCAACAAATGCGTAATTGCTGGTTCGAGTACGGTTGTTTATCTACTTGCCGTGTCGCCCGAAGCAGAACACAACTATGACAAGGTACGCGGCATTGACGTGGGATAACGCGAAAGTGACTCCAGCCTAAAATTCCACGTGAACTGTTGACGTGTAACGCTTCAGGATTACACGGTACAGTGAAAGTCCCTATCAAAATGCAAAATTTCTCTCGACCGATAGTGTCACGATTGTTCGCGGTCGCGTTCTGAACTCCGCTTTTCACATCCCCGAAACGTCGTCCCGAAAACGAGTGTCAACCGCCTGCCTCGTAACGGACAGTTAGCGGGAGTATTGGCATGAATTCGATATTGCAATCTTTAATGCACATTAATTCTGAATGTGACTCCAACTAAAATTAATCAGAAAAGAAAGCGCTGAATTGTTATAAACGGAGAAAGTTTACGAATCTACTCGTGTAGCTCGTGAAACAGGCATGATACTGCTGTTAAGGAAAAAAAAAAGTGAAACACAATTCTGCAGAACTTTCTTCGGTAAACATGATTGTGTGAAATTATAAATTTATGTGAAGATCCACGGTGTAATTATCCGTCGATGATTGTTCGTAGCGCGTTCGCCGGAGCAGTGATGGTAACCGGGACAAGCGCGGCGGAAGACGAAGCCGAGTCCGTTGAAGAAAGGGAATGAGCAGCTCTCCGAGTAGAAACATCTGGCCCACGGTGGTGTTTCGTGGGGATTATTAATTGTTTCATCTCCGCGGTTATCCGCGCCTGCCCGATCGCACGACTAAGCAAATACAAGAGGCGTAACCCACGCGGTGATGTATGAGCTTAAAAGCCCTCACGATCCGCCGGGAACAGCGTCTCTCGGTCTCTGTCTCTCTGCCCTCGAAGCAGTTCGACTAAACAAAGACAACGAACGATAGAGCCGAGGGGTTATCATCTGATTTATAATTTGAGGCCTTCGACTGTTCTCCACCGTGCGGACCCGACGTTTTCCGGTTCAAGAAAGGTAATTGGTTGCCGGCACGATCGCAGATAGCTGCCGCCGCAGGTTCAAATCGAAACTTCGACCGCTCCCACCCTAAGATCGCGTTCCTCCTTCCGGAGGCTTATCTCGCGGAACACTTTTTAATTCGTGACTATCATCACGAATATTGTTCGCGGCCTTATTAATCGATCCGTTCAACGCACGGATTATTGCGATTATTATTTTTCTAGTTGTACACGAAGATTCAACCTCGCGGCAAACTCGAAAGCGCGACGAATGGTTACGAGCGGTCGGAAAAGCGCGATCGCGATACCCACAGCGACAAAGTCTCTCCGGAGACTTTAATGCCCGACAGGACATGTGCCGCGGCGCACGGAGCACCGTAAACGAACGCTGTAAATATCCAGGGCCCGATGATCGCTCGCAACAGCCATAATCGAGTGTCCTCCCCGTATGAACGCCGGTCGTTAATTAAATGGCAGCTGGCGGAGGCGACGGTAAATCTTTGGGAGTCCCACCTAACTCTGCTGGCCTTAATTAATTTATCATCCGTATTGTTATTTGAAAGCATTTCTTCGTATTACGATCATAAATTATCCGATCGGGGTGTTCATTTTCTTCTTTCGTTGGTTCGTTCTCTAGGGAACATCCTCTTCGATTATCGACTCGTGAACTTGTCAGGTCAAGGTCATTTAAAGGTCACACGCTACGACACGTGTTTGCGTACATGTAATGATGGCTGTTTCATAGATAGACGTAGATCTCAAATGTTGTTGATATAATATTTTTCTGAAATATAAGACAGTTTTCGACAGAATGGGGATTTGAGAAAATGTTGTACAATCGAAATCGGATTAATCTTTTGCAGTTCTACGGTCAGATTGATCGGTGAAAAATAGCAGAATATGGCATCGTGTACGATGCAATTGAACCCGGGGATTTTTCAAGGTGCTCACGCAAACGCGTGCCAGCTTGTCCGAGGATTTGTTCGCCTCGCGGCCGACATTTGTATCTTTCCAGCGGTTCGCCCCCTGAAACGTTAGCGCGGACGTCTTCATCCGTCCGGACGTCTCGGGATCGTGGACCACGGGCAGCTAACGCGCTGCCTCTTTTAACGCGCGCCAACCCTGCCTGCACACGCCCGGTGAATTATGGAGTGCAGCAACACCCACTTCCTGGTCCACGAAACCGCCGACTCCCACGCATACTGATCGACCTGCCAGGGGCGGCATGATACCACCACCCCGTCCCCTCGATCTTCTTCTTCTTTCGTCTTCTTCCACCTCTGAAATCTCATCTCCACGTTATCCCCGGCCAACAACAACTCTCGTCGCCCGTTCTCTCCTCTGTTCTCTATCATTATTCGCCGAGCGATTCGTTAATCAATCATGCCGCCTAATTGCGCGACGCCTCGGACGTCTCTTTTAGCGCGAGTGAAACCTTGTGTTTTGCGGCCCGGTGCCCAGGGATGATTTCGTTCCGCCAGAAAATATTACCCGGATAGCGCAAGGATGATATCAAACGTAAAGATCATGAAAGATGTCGGGGAGGTTCCTGTGGACTCAGCGAGGCTACTTGGTAGAGTCTACTTTTAGACGCAGGACATCCAATCTAATAATCCTATAATAGCTATCCACCAGCAGGACATGTCCACGCCAAGATACGGGAGAGGTATCAGCTCGGGAGTCCTCTGAGAACCTGAGTAAACGATGTGAAGCCCGTGATCATAATTTTGCTAGGGGATTGACGGGGCCTTCTCTGGTTGTGAATCGATGATTTCTCGGTCGGTAAGGATGGTTTTGTTCGGGGAATCTCTAGAACCGATTTACTTGCGACGCGGAGACAGTACACGGGGAATCGCAAGAACATACGTGCTGTCGAAAGGAAATGCCTCGCCGGACGTGAAGCAGGCAGGCGCCGGGAGTACGAAAAGACAGGAGAAAGGAAGAGAGAAAGAGGGTCTACGGCGCGGAGAGTGAATTCTGAGATGGGGCATAAATTGATATGCATCCAGCATTCGACATGTCGGTCGGATGAAAGAGGGAGCCCCGAGACAATGCCTGTCGGCCACGAACCCCCTCGTGCATCCGGTGCGTTTTCAAGGAAGCTTTCGGAGCATCGTGACACATATCAATTGATTTTCACGGGCGCAGGTCCGGGGCTCGACGCGTTCGACATATCGCCTCCGACGCCTTTCTTCTTCTCCGCCCTCGGGGGGAACAAAAGATGAAAGTTCCTGGCCGATCGGGCTTGCATCGACGCTATCAAACCGTCCTGCGATTCTCCAGTGACTGCTGTAACCCCATTGTGCAATATTTATCTAATATAAGCTCCAATTTTTCCTTCACTTTTAATTTTGTGACATAATGTTCAGAATTATTCTGCAATTCTTTATTGTTTCTGAAAAAATTTTATTTTCTACACCCTTATGCATTTTCTACGAAATATAATTTGAGAAACAGGGTTAAAGAAACAAAACACAAAGGACACATTATTAATTTACGAATCAACAGAGAATTGGTCCACTCCGTTTTTAATTACGTCAACATAAGAGTCACGAGAAATGAGTTCACTCTCAGTGAACAATTATAAATTGTTCGTGTAATGATTGCAAGATCATTGGTGGTAAGACTCGTTCAATGATTCGTGGCGAACAACAGATGAAAGTTCGAGCATCGTCCGATTTCACGAGTTTCGTGATTCCGTTCGTAGTTGCACCGGCTGCAAGTACGAGCGGTATGCGTACGCAGCAGTTACTAATTTAATTACAATGAGACACCGATTGCACAATTAACATATCGTTAAAATACCGCGGCGCGGTAATTATACACTTTCTAGGTGCATAGGTCGCGACGGATTTGCATATCGTTCGGAGAATATAAACAACCGTCGCCGGCACGGCTACATTTGACAACGGCCGCTCGTTAGGACGTCGTCGGTTGCATTGTGCAATCGAATTTCCAGATCGCATTGCTGACAATGGCGGCAGAATGCGGCCATTGATGCGCGAAAGCTTTCCACGCCTGCACTGTACAATTACTAGCAATTACTCCCACACAAGTCCGTAAGAGACGTGCAAAAAACAAAACCGTATTAATCTTTACCATAGTTTACAGCTGGGAATTTATCTCAGTAAATTGTTTTCAAGAACTGCAACATCAATCACGAATCAAAAAATCGTCGCAAAATAAAAACGTCTTGTCATAGGAAACTCTTTTCTTCAACAATTTTAATTAGTCGAAGATAATGCAGCAATATTTTTTAATTCTTCGCATTTACCCACGGTTTTGTACTTATCCATTTTACCACGTTTTTATTAGCTTGCTTTCTTGTCTGTCTGTCTGTCTTTTCGGTACAAATTTTGCAATTGATTTTAAACTAACTTCTCGATGACCTCATCTCCATTCCACTGACCCCACGTTTTTTGTTTTAAATCTTACAAGTATTTTCATAGCTATTAAAAATTCACAATCAAAAATTTTCAGGACCATCTGTGTGGAGTTAAGAAGCTGTATGTATAGGGCTAGGAAAAATTATTTTATACTTTTTAGTCCGTTTTTTAAACGTGGTATTTATAAAAAAATTATTTTATACTTTCTAGTCCGTTTTAAAACCGTGGTATTTTTTATAAATTATTTATTATGAATGCATAAAGTCCGCAGTATGACGATTACCGTGACCGATGACGTCGACGTACGAAATTAGGCAAAAATCTTCAGACAATACAGCTTGAATGAAGACAGAAAAATGCACCGAGTGACCGAGCGACCGATTAGCTGAAACCACCACCGTTCGATCGCACAAAGGATCGAGGCTCGATGATCTCTGTTGGATCGCGTAGGATAGAAGTCCGCGGAGGAAGGTGTTAAAGGCGCCCTGAAATAATTCAGATGGCGGCGCCGAAAGGTTGCGCGTTCGTTCGTCCTCGACGTGTGTCTTCTATAAATTCCGACTCGAGCTGAGGAACGTCCCCCCTGGAAACTACTTTGTTTTACAACTCGACACCCACGTCTCGTCTCTATGCGTACGCACGCACGTTTGTGCGCGCGTACCACACTCCTACGCGTACCGGTCGTTACACACATCCGTATCGGCCCGTAGCCGCGTCGCCGTTCTACACAGAGCACGCGCTGCGTTCAATGTAAAGCGTTAAAACGCTACGTGATCGAATTCGACAAGCGACCGGACACTCGCCAGTCCGAGCCACCATTTCGCGGACGGCGATGGAATATCAACCGGAGAGATCGTTAGAAACGTTTTCGAATTAACCGCGCGCGGCTTTTGCCCAGCCCGGCCCGAGCCGAGCCGATCCGATTCGTCGGTGCCCGATCGGTGAAACCGAACCGATTCCGATGCCGTACCTGTCCATCCAGTCGCTTAAAATTACATAAACCTACCATAAGCGAGCATAGACTCCCTCCTCGATGATCTTCTCATGGCACCGTCGATGCAAGAAAAAATTTTATGAAAATTAATTAAACCGGCTTCGAAAAATGCACTAAAAAAATACACTAGAAAGTATGACATAATTTCCATTTAATTTATGTGAATACACACGAACTTATATACAATACAATCTTTGCGGAGGCGGCGCAAAATTGAAAATTTTCGACTCTGGAAATTACGAAAATCCTTAAATTCTCCTACATGCTTCACATATTAATGTATCTTCTCTTCCTACCTACTGATTTCCAAGTTCACTATATTCCAATGAAATCATAAATCAGCAACATCTGTCATTTGGAAAATTTTCAATTTTGCGCCGCCTCCGAAAAGATTGTATTGTATTTAAGTTCGTGCTTTTTTTTTAAGTCGGTTTAATTTTTTTACAAAATTTTACAAGAACACAGTAGGAAGGTATTTCGGTCTTATTCATTATTTGCAATAAAAACCGCAAAGAATGAAAGAATGCAAAATTTGCTTTCACGGAACCACCCCGGGGACATACTTTACAAGATGCAAAAGGTTTCGTTCCGATTGGTCCATCCATCTCGGCGTAATCGGTAAACATACGTAGAAAAAAAAGGCACATACAGATCGAATTGAGTAACCTCCTCCTTTTACGAAGTCGGTTAAAAATCGGCAGAAATCGACTTTTATTTTCGAATCAAATCTCACTTGTAACGAAGCCAAATTTCATGAAATATGCAGACACAAAATGTGCTACTGGAATCCTCTTCTGGCAACAATTTATTGAATTGGGCGATTGCAAAAGATCGGTACCGATTTTCGAAAATCTGAAGACCTCCGTTGAAAATATTTTATTTTTTGTAGGAGATCGAAATTCAGAAATCCACGACGTTTCTCGACTGAATATCGTCGGTGAGTCGTAGCAATTGCTTTTCGTTACATGGTTCAGTATCGGCCACCATAAATCGAGAACACCCGGTCCCCTCCTCGCCCCAGCCCGATTACATCGTGTTCATTGTTATTAGCGACAGTCGCGAGCCGTATCGAGAGCCAAGAACAAGTTCTTCGAAACCGAACGCCTCTCTCCTCGCGGAATCGTTGGGAAATCCCATTCATTTCAACGTCTCTCTCCGAATGATGCACGAAAGTCATCTTCCGGGAATTTACGGAGGTGTGACATTACAAAAGCGCAGTTCCCTGCCGAACAATGCAGAATAAATACACGACGGCTGCTCTCGATCGAACGACGGCTATTTTGAATAGTTTCCCACAGGTTACAGCGAAAAATCTGTTTAAATATGGAAGCATTGAAACGACCACACGTTGGGACTCGTGATTCACCGAACGCGAAGAAAGCTTATTACTAAACGATTTACATCCATGTATTTACAAGCACATTTACCGCAGAATATATAATCAAATTCACAGTTGCCATGTTTTTTTCCAATATGTTCGAATCCGTCATAAAGACAAATATTTCCTACGAAGATTTACAGACTGCTAAATTACATAAACGTCTGGCGCAGAGATATTATGGATTGAAATGAAGTAAACACGACCTGGCAAAATTATCGTGGTCGTTAAACGCGGGAATCAGGCGTTCCGATCGTGAGACGGGAGAGAGGAGCAATCAGCGTCGATGCCATTTCAAGCGAAATCCCTGTAGGATTACCTTGATCCCTGAAACGCTCGGTTGTGGCGTCTTCCGTGTAAACTATCGTAAACATTCGTGTTGAGAGAGTACTCGGCGATCGGCTCGAACCTCTCGCTACCCATATCGCGGAATTAGATTACGTATCTCGGCTGTCCGTGATTTATTTATCGAGCCTGGCTCCTCGAGGCGTGCTAGGATTTCAACACCTTTTGACGCGTGTATTTACGATTATGAGAATTACACAAGGCAATTAGAGTCGACCGGTATAAATACGGATAATTGTGCACTGTTTCATCGGTGGACCGTGCGTGTACCCGGTCGCCTGTGTGTGTGCACGAGCGCTTAAATTACGCGCTCGTCAGAAGAAAATCGACCGATGCGCGATGATCGTGATGAGGATCGCCGGTACGATTTCGTGTAATTGCAAAATTATTTCCAGGACGGGTCGCGCGGACATTGCCCATTAACGTTTAGTTCTGGCTGAGGTAACTTCGTTGATTAGGAAACTGATAAGAGATGATGGATGGCTTTAATTGCGCCGGAAGCGTTCGGCACCGAACGCTACAGTGTTGATTCAAATCGGTGTGCACCGATCTGTAGTGATCGATTTTTGATAAATGAGACGTCTGAAATATTTTACAGTGACAATAAGAATATAGAAGTTGTCTACAGTTACTTCGTTGCTTAAATAATGAAAACGGAAGGACAGAATTTAAATTTAAAGAACAGAGTTTAAAAAGTAATTTTATTATTTCTATTCGCAGAATCAGAAAGATGAAGGGTGCAAACAGTGCTTGTCCTGCCGGTGTCATTTCATTCTCAGCCACCTGCGATCCCGAAGAAGCAGAACGAGAGACGCGTCAAAGGCGAAAGAGCAGCTCGGCTACGAAAACCGACTACCGTTTCTGTAATCGGGCCCGTCGATCTCGCGGCGTTTCGATCCTCGATCCCTTCCATCACCTGTGGAATATTAAAATTTGCCACGACCGTAATCGTTATAAGTTATTCACCCGAGAATCCTGACGTTATCGCGCGGCGATCTGTGCCTAAACGATTCCCGAGAGTTTCTATTCCGACCGGAGTGGCTGTGCGCGACGAAGACGAAGACGAAGACCAGGACGAAGAGAAAAGAGGCTAGTCGCGGCTTCTGCGGAGAAGTCCGCGGGGATCTGTTGGCCGGTATGAAAGCGTCGGTCGGGGGAGCTGCCGGCGCGGCGCGAGATCGTGAGAAGTACTCCAGATCACCGAGCAGGATATACCAGGTACATATCGCGGAGCTGTTAGAGTCAGATCGCTAACAAAGTGAGGATCAAATAATAACACGTTACGATCGCGCTGCCCGAAGATAGATGGCGCGCGGTGTGAGTGAATAATTTGATAATGGCGGCGGCGGGAGCGACGCTTCGTACTTTTCGCCCCCGCCGCCTCCTTCTAGGATCGAGGACGAGAACGGTCGAAGAGGGAAGATGATCTCCGATCGTTGCTCGAGATCTAGCACTTAGTCCTCTCCCTCTCTCTCTCTCCGAGCCTCTCTTTCACTCTTCTTGTTCCCCTTCGCTCTCCCTACGCCACTATCCGCCTCCTACCCCCCCGACACCGTCGTCTCTTATTTTCTCCTTCCATCCCGCACCATCGTTCCGCCTCCGTCCATCTTCCTTACTCCCGATCTTGAAAGATCATGCCGCGAGATCACGGGGCTATTCGTGATATACCCGACGCGGACGGGTTATGCGCGCACTACGAGAGATCAGCCTCTTTCCTGGGCCCCCTCCCACCCTCGTGTAAAGGGATATTCCGGTGTTTTCGGGATTTTTGCAGACGGCCTTAATGGCGGATGATTGTGTGCCAAAGGTAATCCCCAGGTGAAAATGAGCCATCCGCGGACACCCCCCGCGCACCGCCTCCTACGCGAGGCCGGCCGCGATCCTCGCCTCGTCAAGATCGAACGGGAACTTCGTGATCCTTGGGAGCGCTGCGATTTCGTTCCGGCTAACCGGCTACGCCGTACCCTTGCTCTTCGACGGATCACGATCTGCGTGCAATTTTGTTGCGCTTCGGAGCACAATCACCGCTTCTAAAACACGTGCGAGCGCATTGCTGTGGTGTCGAGAAATTGGAGCTGCGATTTTAGGAGGTGCGTCTTCCGAATCTCCAGTTCCCACGCTACCGCCAACACAGCGGAATCGACTCGCTGTACGTTCATGGGTTCGATAATAAAATGGAAACTATAAATCGTTATGATCATTTTAGGTGCACTTCAGGTGCCGTAGCTTTGTTTACCAATTAAACGATTATTAGTAAATTCTTCTGAAGATTTCAGTAAGGTGGAGTGGGGTAAGTCCGCCCTAGTTTTTGCAAAGTTGGACTTTAAACTGATGTATCTTCAGTCTGGTATATAAAAACGTAACGGTCTTGGTATCAAACTCTTGCCACGGTTATTACTGATGAATTAGTATTATGTAGGATTCTAATTTTGCTTGAAAATTATCATTTTGATAGGATATTGTACGAAGTGTCAACTAGGACGCACTTGCCCCGAAAATGGGGCAAGCTCGTCTGTGAGAGTTAAAAATGCTTTCGAACCTTGTTTCAAGTGCTACGGGGCAAGAAAAGAATGATTAACAACATGCTTTAAAATGCTTCCTATTGCATTAAATTATATTGTTTAGTTTTATAGTTATCCATTTTTAAGCAAACAAGTACTTTTATGCTGAAATATGAACGAGTTTTAAAAATGCTTTCAAACCTTGTTTCAAGTGCTACGGGGCAAGAAAGGATTAATTATCAAGCCTGCTACAAAATGCGTTTTATTGTATTAAATATATTGTTTAGTTTTATAGTTACCCATACAGAGTACGCACTTACCTCACCGTGATGACACGCACTTGCCCCGTGTAGTAATATTTACGGGGCTAGATCATCTTAGTGTTTTTGTCAATAAATTTTACAAACTACAATAAAAACGGTTTATTTAATGTAAACCTACATCAATATTTGTTGTACGTACCTAAAATAACAACACAGAATATATTATAATAACTTGTAAACTATTGGACGTTCAGGGTAACCTCAAAGTTGTACGGGTACCTCGCACGTGACTGTTTGGCATTGGTTGATTTAAGCGAGGAAAACACCTTTATTCTTCGGCGACATCTATGTCGAATACTACATTAATAACTAACTTATACTACATTACAAAACAACTAACTGATACTACATTTATAAATACAAGGTAGAGAAATTTCGTTCATAT
Source organism: Lasioglossum baleicum (assembly GCF_051020765.1). Classification (NCBI taxonomy): domain Eukaryota; kingdom Metazoa; phylum Arthropoda; class Insecta; order Hymenoptera; family Halictidae; genus Lasioglossum; species Lasioglossum baleicum. The sequence continues at coordinate 12,923,285 of NC_134934.1, forward strand.
TATAATAAAAATAACCAATAAACGGACTTGCCCCGTAGTCGGATTTATCCCACTCCACCTTACTTTGAATCTCACTAATCCATTTTTATCATAAATGCGTAAAATCCGCATCAAGAGTTTGATCATCAGGTAGGAAACACTGTGTGCCAGTTGACTAATTGCATGGGATACACGGTGGACTCCACCGAAGAAATGGCATCTGTAATCGGTCATCGGTAATTCCAGAGCGATCCGATGCGTTCCGAGGTTCCTCTTTTTACCTCTCTACAACATGTATCATCGTCCGGCCGGTTCCTCGGACTTCCTAATTCCCCGAGGATCAAAACCACGGTTCCGCGCGTCTTGTTCATTCCAATTAGAACCCTTTCGACGGTCGGTTGCGTGCTCGCGTTGGCCCCACGTTGCGGAGGACTGACGATTATACATAAGCAGGGAACGGTTGCCCTTCGCGTTGCACCGGGAGCCTGTTTTTCGCGGGAATCGCCACGAGGAAAGACAGGCGCGGACCGCGAGAAAGAACGGAAGGTAACGGAGCCGGCAACAAGGGCAGCCGAAGGATCAGAAACGACGAAACTCGAAGTGAAGAAGGAGGAGCAAGCGGAGGAAGACGATGAAAAGAAGGGGAAGAAGAAGTCGGAGATGCTCGCGGCTCGTGAGGCTCGGGCATAGGTAAGTGGCACTTATGTTTAATACGTGAGTGTGGATGAGTAGTCGGTCCTGCACGCGATCCTTGCGTCGGCCAGGTCTTCCCTGACCTCGCGTTCGCTAGAACCAATTTCCGCGGATAATACGAGCGCTCTGTGAAACTGAAACGCTCCTCTAAATGGAGCAAACAGGCTAGAAGCCACGGGGGCACCGATACGCGGTGCGCCTTCTGTTCCCACAGCTTCCAGGATCAGACCTAACAGGATCAACCTAACTGGCAGAAAGAAAAGAATCGTCTTCGACTTCTGTTACAAACGTAGATAAGTGAAAGGCACGAGGTCCGGGAAAATAATCGAACATTTGAGTCATTTACTGCGAAGGTGGCAGAAGTCAATAATTCTCTTCTCGAGGATTTAATCGTCATCAACCCCGTAACATACGAATTAAATGAAATTCGATACGACCTGAGCTGCTATTTAATTTATTTATTAATTTATTTACTGTATTTTATGGAACATTTACTTGGTTCGCGTTACACCATTTTTGCATTAAACGGCTCGTTTATGCACCGATCCAGTAATTGCTCCTCGATTCCGACCATAATCGCCGGAGTCGTTAAGCTCGCGATACCGCGGCTCTTTTCCAGTCATTAGCGAGGCCGGATCCACTGTGGATCGTTTTAATATCGATCGATGTTGAGTAATCGGCTGGTCGAGGCGAGCGCGCGCCCGTTCGATTTTTCACACGCGCTCCCATAAACGATCGTTCCGCCACCGCGCTGCACCGCCCGTTAACCTAATGGGAAAATCATGGCGGCCGTTTCTCACGAAGGACTCGCGAGAGGGCGATCAGCGCGATTCTACAGATCTCGGTTGTCCCTGGTATCCCTGGTATCGATCATCAAACGGCATTCTTTTTAAACAAACGAAGCGCACTACAGATCCGCTTCGCCACAGAACAACACATCCCAACGACAAAATTTTTAGTGAATCCGGAAAGCTTTATCCCGAGGAGAAGAATCATTCAAATTCCTGGCAAACAACGAGCGAGTATGACTACTGGTCCTATAGTCAAGAATCCAATGTACGCGCTGTGTCTTTTGGCTGCAGTCTGCGTACGACAGTATGTTCAAACCAGGTACGATCTGTACAATCTGAAATTTATTAAAAGACTGCGGATTTTATGCATTTATGACACAGATGGCTAGATATATTTTTTAAAATTCCAGGCAAACAATGTTTATTTCGCATAAACATCCGCGGTCTATTTATTAAGCATGCTTTATTAGAAATAACATTTAATCGTTGTTTAGAAAATGTTTGTAATGTTTCCTTCATTTAAAATTGTAATATTTCGTGTCTAGAAACGAACAACCGTTGACGAAAGGTTTGTCGGTCCAGCCTCCGACAGCTGTCTTCACAAGACCAAATAAGTCGATCCTGAAGTCGGTAGTCAAGGATAATATCACTGTGAAGCCTTTTAAAAAGCGGCCACAGCTACAGGACGCCGACTCGTTGGTCGTATGTGTGCAGAACTTTTACAAGAGAGCGTGCCAGGTTATGCATAATGTTGGTTCAAACATACCTGTAAGTTTTGGCTAATGTATTTACACGATGATATAACTGGATGTCTTATCACGCGTTCATCAAAGTGGTGCGTGCAGTTTGATACTTTATAGTACAAAGTTTATAAAACTTACAAACAACGTAGTACGTACCTATTAAACCTATAAAACCTATCTAAAGCTATGTACACCTGCTAATTACTCTTTCTTTTACATCATATCATCTAAATTACTAAAATCCCTGCCGCTTAATTTGAACGATTAAATTATCGTTGCAACACGAAGTTCCATACTATAGAAACGAACACTAGAATATATTAGTCATGACACGAAATAATCTTTATTGGATCTCGAATGTTTCAGAATACCGAGAAACGATATTATACAACAGTTAACAAATTGGACGTAAACGTGAACATCACATAATATTATTTTAATATATAGAATTAATTATATACATATATCGGAAAATATAATTATAAATTATGGTTTGTCTCGATTTTATAATGTTTGAATCGTCTAAAGGTTTTAATCCGTTTTCTTATCAGGCCTCGAAAACAACAGAGTCGCACGATCTGAATAACACGAACAACGTCCTTGATTCTATCCTGTATTTAACGAGCAGCGTCGGAACTAAATGGATAGTCTGAGTCGAAACATAACCCACTAATGACCACCCAAGAAACGTGAGGACTGCCGTTTGACAGAGGTGAACGTGGATTGAGGGGGAGTCCGCAAACAGTCTTTGTCAATCGGCGACCGCGAATTCATGCGATTCCACGCGTGAGTGTAATTTACCATGTGTACATCGTCATCGTAGGAACATTAGCCGGCGCAGCCTACGATTTTCTACTTTTATTCCAGATGCCAGGTTATGCAAACGACCTGAAACCCGACCGCGTTCTGAGGCCGCAAAAACCCCGGGGAAACCGGTAGTTTTAAACAGGTGCCTCCCGCTCAAAATGGCGCCAAAGAGCGGAGAGGCACCGAAAACCGGCAAGAACGCAGAACGCGCGCGCGTTTAACCAACAAAAAAAAAACAATGAAAAAATTTGTACGTTGCAACGACAAGTGGTCCAATAAACATGTTTAACATTTAATTCGTTATTTCTTATTTTGTTCATTTACTTTGCAAGTTTCCTGCAGTTTTCTTCCTATCGACAAAATTATAATAAATCAACACTATTGTTTGATAAATTAATTATAATTAAACCAGAGTATAAAAGTGAGGCTATGTCCTAATTACATAAACAAAGAGAACATTACGAGAAAATGACGATAAACAAAGAGAAAGATGTGGAGCGGTGAAGCTCGAAGATAGCCACGAGGTGAACATCGTGGCAAAATCAAACCAATATAATCAAATGCTACTATACAGGGTGTCTCAGCGGAAGGAGGCCACCTGAATATCTCCTTTGTTTTTAATGGCACAAAAAAATATATATGGCATAATTTAAATGGTATCGGAGGAGGAATACCATAAAAGAACAATTTTTTTGTCAGGTTATTTTTTCATAGTTTTTCCAAGGTCATCGTTATTTTTTATCGGGAAAACTTATCTTTTTTATTCCATCTTGTTAACGACTTAAGCATATTCAAATGTATTTTTTCAGCCGCTATGAGATGGAATAAAAAAAATTCGTTTCCCGATAAAAAAATAATGATGAGCTTGAAAAAACTATGAAAAAATAACCGGACAGAAGAAATTGTTCTTCTGTGATATTCCTACTTCGATACCATTTAAATTATGCATGAATATTTTTTGTGGCATCAAAAATAAAGGAGATATTTAGGTGGTCTCCTTCAGCCCTGTATATGTATAATGGAGCGGTGACAAGAGAATCGCGGTGTACATAGAAACATAAATCACCGCGCCGCTCTTCTCTACGCTATGCTCACTTCGCCGCTCCACTATATTCTCGTACTAAGGAATAAAAATGTTGTTTCAAATAAGGCTAGATCGTGATTGAAATTTCTTCCTGGAATATTAGAGAAGCGCAAACATTTTTCAGCAGAGTTTCGAGGATACCGGGTCCACCTGCGACCGCAGATTGCTCTTGGGATATTTATCGCGAGTATCTCGTCCCCGGCATTGCCAGGTTGTCTCGCAAGCCATCCGTCAGAACGGTGGCCGAGCAGATTTCCAAATCTCCGGGTTCTGCTTGGCGCGGCGAACCCGGCGGCGGCGGACGACGGGGCAGGGCTCATTTGAATTTTCCCGGACAGGATGTGCACCGCGTGCATTTCAATCCTCCGGGACACCCCGACGAATTATGGTCGAGGTGGATGGTCCCGTGGAAGAAGAATGGAGACGACGACGGTGCAACTGGAGGAACACCACGGTCTATGTGTACGCGGATGGTAGTTTAAGAGCGAACGCCCAGTATCCAGAGCACGTCCGGAGCGCGAAGAGCTTATTGTCATGTGCAGGACTCGACGGGGCATTTTAATATTTCCGCTGAATGCGCCGTGAAACGGTAGGAACGGTAGGACGACGAGGACGAGGGGCGAGGACCCAAGAAAAAAGAAGAAGGTGCGGACCGGAGGCGAGGAATCGTTGCAACGGAGTTGCCACTGGTCTTGCGTCTCACCGGCTCCCGTGACAGGTGGCTATGCGCCTTAAGAAACCCTTTGTTTTTTCTCGCCTGCGAGAGCTACTTACGGCCCTGACGACACCAACCTTCGGAGAACCTGGCGCCACGAAGCGCATAACGATACTCGAATTTAAATGTTTCTACACGCCGCCGCAAGCGCGTCGTCTCCTTCCGTCGCCGGGCTTTAACTGCTGCTCGAAAATAAAGGACGTTTTCTTGTCTGAGCTCAAAATTAGCATCTCCCGAGGAGAACTGCGCGGCTGAACTCGCGGCTACTGCGGAGAATCTCGGAGACTGTCTCAGTTAAACCAGTCGGTTGTCTAAACTCATTTAACACTTTGACTGGCAGCTCAGCGACCTCGAAAGTTCCAAAAGATCAAGCAAATTTTTCAATTTTCAATTTCTTTGCATTTTTCACATCCAAACTACTTACATCCTAAAATCGAAAATCTTCTGTGCGACTAGTTTAGAGAAAGGAACGCACGAAAGATTGCTTATCAGAACAGGAGCATCAGCTCTCCGTTCTCCATTCCCGGTTATTTTTAGTCGACAAAACGAGCGATCGCATAGACATGCAAAGTACTTCCACCGTTTCCCCGAAACCGAAGACAGGAAATCCATTCAAATCACCGCGAGCCACGGCGATTCGAAGGTTCGTGCGAAGCACACGTTACGCGGCGTTGTATTTTACTTCGAGCAGGGAATCGATCACTCGAATCCGTCCACGGCCGTGGCGCATCGATTTTCGAGCGTTCGTCCACCGGAACGAGGTGATGCACGGTGTTCGAGAGGCCATTTCATAAATCGTCGAACGTGGCCCCAAACTACACCTGTGTCACCGTGTTACCGTGCCTCTTCTAATTCCATCTCGCACACCGCACCGGTGCAAATCGGTAACTGGTAGTCCCTGCCAGCCACGATACATTTACATATTATGCGTGCACGGTAGCCGCATCCTTCCGATGCACCACCGGCTGACTTTTAATGCCGCAGGACCTGACTTTTCGACGGTCGCACGCAGACGTGACGATTTTTAGAAGAGTCGAACTTTTCGGCCGGGAATTATTCATCGGGATGCCGGGCTCTATGAGAAACGAGACTCACGAGACCGAGAAATTGATCCTGATTAGTTCAAACAATTTTAGATAAGATGGAGTGGGGTAATTGCGTAAACGGGGCAAGTGTATTAACTGGTTATTTTTATTTTGGTTTATTGTAATATATGAGCGAAATTTCTCTAGCTTGTGTTTATTAATGTAGTTTATTCGACATAGATGTCGCCCAAGAATAAAGGTGTTTTCCTCGCTTAAATCAACCAATGCAAAACAGTCACGTGTGAGGTAAACGTACAACTTTGAGGTTACCCTGAACGTGCAATACTTCACAAGTACATAATACTAATTCATCGGTAATATCTGTCGCAAGAGTTTGATACCAAGAGCGTTAAGTTTTTACATACCAGACTGAACATACGTCAGTTTAAAGTCCAACTTTACAAAAACTAGGGCGGACTTACCCCACTTCACCTTATATGAAATCGTGAATGTTGCAATCATTTCACACGGAAAGTTTCGGAACTTCATTTATTTGAATTTTGACGGTACAAATGTTTGCAGGAACGAAATGCAAGCTTAAAATATAAATGTGGATGTGTAAAAGAGTGTTTGGCGGATATCGTTACAAAGCAGCAGCCGGTCAGCCATGAAGCAAGATCACTGCCAGAAAAAGAAATCTCTTTTACACGAATCGACCGGTAAACGGTTGATTGGAAAAGTTCAAGCATCGGATGCACGTATCAGAGGAATTGCAACACGCATCCTACGGTCGTTCCCTGTGGTCGGCGAAATTGTTATATTGTAGCAATAAGAATTGCTCCGTTGGTTCGTTCGTTCGTGGCACGCGATCGAAGTAGTCTTCTATTGGTAACACTAATTGCAAGAACCACGGTATTTTCTCTCCGGTTGCTTACATAACGAAATCGCCTTCTACCCGCTGTGTATCCGGATCTCGTTGGACGTCGAACAGAAACCGGTGTGAATCACCCTCAACACGCGAGACCGATCAGTGAGCGTCTGGATCGCGTTCTCCGCAACGAAATCTTCATTTCGTCAAACAGTCTTTAGGTTTACGAGGGAAAGGCGGTTAGCCGGAAAGTGAACTATCGATTGCAAGTGCAGCTGCGCACTTCGGGGTCCTGTTACCGATATAAATCGAATGCATTTGTCGAAAATTAGTGTTTTGATTGTCGGTCATAGGGGCTGCGCGAAGTTACCGATTCCCTTTACAACTTGATACTTCAATAAAAGCTTTAATTTACACAACTGTTCGCAATAATTTTGTACGTTGTCAGCCGTAGATCATAGAGAAATTCGATCACGTGGACAAATATTGTCTTACCCCATTTTTGCATTGAACTGCTCAATTGTTGCTACGAAGATCATCAGCGAGAGAAATGGGAGTAGACTCGCCGAGTTCGAACTGATCTCTACGAGCTGTTTCCCTTTAAAGCGTCAGATATTGACGACTTTGACGGTGTTTCGATAATCCCGATACAGGTGTGAAGTCGAGTAGAATATCGAAGAAAAGTCAGAGACAGTTTTATTCCGGTGAGTTGCATCGATAAGAGCGCGATGCCGCTATGACAAGCGTTAAAATCGCCCAAGAGCGTGACGTCTGAATGCACCAGATGCGCATCGCGTGCTCTGGGCGTTCATGATTGCAAATTGCGGGAAACATTCGAGACGGCATCCGGGGCTGTCGCGAGGCAATGTTGCACACTTTCGATGCAGTGACGCGGAAAGCACGATTTCGACCGGCCCGAGTTGCTGCAGCTTGCGACACACCACCGACTTTGAACGAAATCAACCTCAAACGCTGTCCAGGCTCATTACATCTCAATCACGGTTTTTTTAACATTTGTTTTTCACAATGTTTCACGCTGGTGGTCGTGCGCTGCCATTCTCAAAGCAACAAATTAATCCGGCAAATAACACTTCTCCTTTAGTACTTGAAAAATGTTTAGCTCGGGACGAAGTTCTCGTAGTTGATGTTTCCTTCGGCGCTTCAATTTTCAATCGCCTCACGGTGTCATTAATCGCTTGTTCCCGCGATATTGTGTAAACTATCCAGGTAATTGAGCCCGAGGTTAATACGTTTATAATGAAAAGTTATTACCCGCGATCAAAGCAATTACGCGGCCGCGTTTTTTGGCCTATGAAACGATGTTTCCCTGGCGGGACCTTAAAGTGGGCCGGTCGTCGACATCGGCAAAGGGCATAGCGAAGCCTCGCTTTTTAAACACGCGGACGTTTTCCTGTCTGACTGGAAAATGTCAGCACCGATTGCGCAAAACGCCCGCAGAAATGTTGCTGTTTAGATTACCTCGCGGCAAGAGATACGTCGAACGAGCGTTTCGTTCTGCGGAGCTTGTTCGGAAAAATTGGAGAGATCGAACGAGGGAAACGTGACGGGCGATCGGTAGGCCGCGGACAAAGAATATGATTTTGTTTTCATATTCCGGGGGCGGGCGTGGCGGCGAGCATGGTAATGAGCCTTAGCTGCCTTACGGCCGGAAGCGAGGGAGGCACACGCGCATCCGGCGATGCGAGACGTCTGCGCAAGATACGATCCTTTCCACCTTCTTTCACGACGAGATTTCCTTTAGATCCAGGCGGCGACGACTTGAAAATTGAACAGCGACTTTGTGCGGACGCGTTCTTCGTGGGAGTAATTTACATTGTCGCCGATGATCCGTTTGATAAAAATAGGAAGCCGCCGGCCTGCGTCCGGACGACAACAGACCGTTCGGAATGAGCAAAAAGCTGGGTGACAACGTTTGTTTCCCAGAAACGTCGGTACAGAACTATGAACAAAGAGGTACTATTATTAGACGGATCTGTATGCAGAATAAATTGGTTTGAAGAACCTAGAAGAAGTTTGAAGAGGTTTCAAGGTTTAGACAATGTTTGAAAACTTGCTGGCGCTGTCGCAACGGGAGATCGCTTTTCCCGCGGCACAATTTACAATAACGAATCAAAGTAAATTGCTGTGCGTACTATACCCGGCCAGCTCGCTCTCGCATGCGTGCAGCTTACAAATGCCCGGCGATGGCTCCCAATTACGTAAGATTATGACATCTGTGACACAATCGTGCACACGCGTGTGCGTGACGCCCTCCTTCCGTAACGGTCGTCGACGTCCTCCGACACGGCCGACTGTGTTCTCTCTCCCTCTCTCTCTCTCTCTCTCTCTCTCTCTCTTGGTCCGTGCAGATTTTCGCAACTTTCCGACTTTTCCAGCGCACGACTAATTGCCACCGGCGACACTCGTTGTTTTCATCGCGAGTCACTGCGCGACCGAGTTCTGCAAGTTCGCACACTTATTTGCGTGTCGCCTCGACCTGCGTTTTCATTAATCATGACGGACTGGTTGGGAAAAGAATCTGGGTCACTCTCGACCCATAACATATGGCATTCTATAGAATTTAAAATAATCGCACATTATTATTTTTATTCACCGAGTTTAGGATTGCAGGAATTCATAATTCATTCTAATTTAATATCCTCTAAGTCGGCATGTCAAACACGCGGCCCGTCGACAAGTACTTTGCGGCCCGACCAAAAATTTTGAAACTGTTGATGACAGGTTGGACACTCCAAATACACCCTTTTGCAAGTCAATTTCACGTTTCTGTAAATCAATTCCACCCTTTTGCAAATCAATTTTATCCATTTTATGGGGTAAAATATTCTTAAATATTTAGAAATAATTATTTATTTATTTCGATTAAATTATATAGTTCTTTAGACACACATGAACGGTGTCATTACTGCGAGGAAAGATTCAATACTCGATACGCTTCAATAAATATGTATTTTCATTTCTAAAATCTATTAATCGGAAAATGGCTACACTGAATATAATACATATCTACACTGTTCTACACACAGTTATCGCACATTACAAAGTTTATGAATTGGTAAATACTTTTAAATAAGTATTTGATGTACATATTTGCAATAAATAAATTTACAAAGAGATAAGTTTGAATAAATTTGATCTGACTTTTTTTACAGAAACTTACTTAAAAATACTTTATTTGTAAAAGGTTGAATTTTATTTGCAAAAGGGTGAAATTAATTTGCAGAAGGGTAAATTTGGAGTGCAAAACCTGTACAACTGGAATTAATAGAATCGCAGTGTGATTCCGTATTGAAACAAACATATATGAATGTGTGATTCCACATTTTTACAATTATTTATCTGTCGGCCGATTTCCCGATGTGTTATGTGCAATTAGGCATATTTCAGCTGTGTTCGGTAGCAGTGGTAGCACATATATGTGCGAACCACTATTTTCAGCGTTACAAAATAATAAAATTGCGGAAAGGTCAAGATTAACAGACCAGCGAGTACAATCAATTCCAAATATATTTACAGTTCAACAAATTCAACCTTTTGAAGATTTGATTACGGAAAAAAATGAAATAGTTTTATTCAAATAATGTAAACTTGAAAAAAAACAAATTTTGTATGTATGTTATTTTGTATGTGTAACAGCAATGTTTAAAAAAAATGTGTTTCCTTTTTATTTCGAGTCTGCTTTGTTCTATTGAGGCGCTCAAATTAATTTATAGTACTTAATGAGGCCATTGGTGGCAAAAGAGTTTGACATGCCTGCTCTAAGTCCATCTATGAATATGTGTATTCATTTAAGAACTTTTATTTAAAAGAATGCGAAGGGTGCTGACCCGTCTACCCTACAGAGGAAAAGAAATGAAACAAGAAATCAATTTCGTGAACTTTCACCAACCACGCCCGAGCACCCACCATCCGAAGACCATCCATAGGGCCAGAAGCACCGGACAGCTCGGTTGTCACATCCGTAATGTAAATAAATCAGGCCCGGCGCGCCGCATTTGAAATAATTACAGTAATACGCGGGTGAGTTATTACTTGTAAACGTCTCATATAGAAATTGAAACGGATGCGGTCTGAATAATGCATGAGCAAGGGCCGAAAGCTGATGTTTATCTGGTCATTAATCAGCCCGTCTATGTTATAATTAATTTTTGTCAGGGCGGTAGCCTCGGTTTCCCATTGGGCCCACCGATCTAATGGCAAACCAGGTCGTTGCCTTTCTGCACGCGTCGAAACGCGTTTGCTTCTCAAGGCACACGAGGTCGGCCAATTTTCTTTCGCAACTCGCCCCGATGACACGCACCCGCCCCGTCCTCCCCGCGATCATTATGAAATAACGATATACATATTCCGCGCGCGCGAGAGACCGCTCTCCGCTCCGAAACCACGCCGAGCGTCTATCGGTTACGTTATAACCCGCTTTGATGAACACCAGGGAGTCGTGTTACAAACCGTGCACCGATCGCACGTACGTAACAACCGGTCGCACATAATTCTGCCGTTCGACAGGGGAGTAAATCGCGCACGCAACTTTCGCACCCGAGAGCCGCAAGACCACCGAATAACGCATTCAATGTAGGCCGACGTGGTTTTCTATTAACCGGCTAAGTTATCGGCCACGTTACTCAGCCATTGACTTATCAATTTGCGAAATGGTAATCCGCGCACCACGCTCGCTTCATTATTTATCTCCATGCGGGGAGGTAACTGGCAAACAGACGCGGGGCGAGAAAATATCGTGTGAATCGAAAACACCTCCTCCAGCAGACGCAATCACGCTCTGGGAAAATTGATTTTCCAGGGTGTGCGATATTTCTTAATGAGACGCCCGATTTTCGCAATTGTTCGCCACAGGGAGAACCGGTGGATGATTGCGAAAATGGTTCGGAATTAAAATTCTGGTTTACTCGTTTTTATTCAACTGTTTCTTACACGACGACGATATTATAGCCTCAGCATGGAGGACGATCTGGAACGAATGATGATCCGATGAAAAACTCGAACATTAAACTTGATGCTCGCTCGACACTGCTTGAATAAGTAACGATAAAAATGCACCATAAATTTCGAACGGGATGCAGGAATTTCATCCCTCGTTAATTTTATGAACAATGAGACACCTAATGGTTAGGGATGGGATCAAGTTCAATATGTACTCACGAATTCTAGTCAATTTCAATAACCAAGTTTCATGTCATGGGTTCCGATTACTACTTAAAAACAATAATGTTTCAATAATTATATTTGAAAAGTATTCATTTTATACAAACTGATATCGAACCTCGGAATGAGTACTTACAAGTTTCGAAAAGATACTTATAAGTACTTCGATGTTGAAAGGTATCGAATCTTATACAAGTAGTACTCGAATCTTGGAAATCAGGACTGCATAGTATGTTTTAAGCACTTTCTTTATTAAATTCGTAACTATTTAAGAATAATATTTAATTTACAATACTTGGTTTTATCCTATTTCTTTTTTTATCCATGATATTTCCTGCTTTTGAAGGTACAGAAGTGGCCATTATACAAAGATAATCACGTACAATTTTTGATATAAAATGGGGTACTTCATTGAATTTTCACGCCAAAATAATAACGGGTCTTCTTTGCGTTCCAAATATTGTGATTTTAGATCATTTTCCACTTCTAACACAGCAGACGATGAAAAAATAATGATTAGAAAAATCAGAGAATTTCCGTTACGATATTCATAAAAGTTTCGAATCTGTTCGACCAAGATTCGAATATACTTGCAAGTATTATTCCCGTTTACCAAAGTACTTGTAAAAGGTTCGAAACTGTCTGGCAAAGGTTCGAGTATACTTAGAAGTACTATTTCTGTTTTTCGAAGTACTTATAGGGAGATCTTTTCCAAGTCCTTACTAATGGTAACGCGGGCGGAAAAAGAAATGTAGCAGCTAACCGTGTCGGCAAAGAGGCAGTCAACCGGATGGTCGATAGTTTGCTTAATCGGGGATGCTAATCTTACCGGCAAAAACCGCGGGACAGGGTTGCGCGAAGCTCTTTAGAGGAAACTATACATATATGAGCCGGTAGGTAGCTAGGACACCGAGTGAATTCCGTCGAAGAGTCGAAGAGGGGAGGAGTCTGTTGCTCATTACTTAAACCACCCTCAGGAAAAAGCGGTCTCGGGAAGCGGGTACCACCCCCTCGAGACGAATTAGCAAATCTAACGTAATAATTAAATTATCGCCGTGCCGGCCCCGACCAGGTAGTTAAAGACGCGCTGTTCAACGCGGACCGTGCTAATGAACCGTCCCGCGCAAATGGCAGCGGGAATAAATTTGAATTTCCATTACGTCCACGGTGACGTGGCTTCTGTCTGCGGGAAGATGGATCTGCCTGAGGAGCGGAATTCGAAGAAAGGAAGAAAGTGGAGCTCGGCAAAAACCGAGGGAAACGATTCTCTCTCTTCCTCTCTTCGACGAATACGATTTGTTTTTCTAGGCTACAGCGCGGCGGCTGCTGAGCGAATTTTTATTGGCTTCAGGCTACGCAATAGCGCCATTACCGAGCGCTGGAATCATCCGGATCCTCGGAACAGTTGAAACACTGACTGCAAAAATTAATGACAGATTAAAAAATTTTTTAGACGATATGTTCGAATATGTATGTTCATATTGTCCAACAGTATTAAGCGCACACATTTCGAAAAGAATTTTTGAGAAACCTAAAGGCCACCCACGCAGTCGAGAAGTTCACGCAAGTCGAAAATGTGCGAATTAACACAAGACTGCATTAAAGTTTAATTAATGCGACAATAAGCATGTTCTTGCCACGAAAGGATATTCGATAGATTAGCATCGCAGTCAGGACGAAATGGTCCCGGCAAGTCGGAAATCCAAGGAGCATCGTCGCTGTTGGCCTCCACACGGCCATAATCGCGCTACAAATATCTGACATTTACATCGTTGCATATTTATTGACGGCACTCTGCATAAATGGTTCTGAATATACATGCGCGTCATCGGGGTGCCGCGATCGGTGAATTTCATTGACTTCAAACTCGGATCGTGGGCAATTATACACGGGCCGAGCGTAATGCGACACATCTATATTTACATTTCATTTTCGCCGAGGGAGACGCACAGGCGATGCGCTCGGTTAATGGCACACGCTCGCGAATATCTCCCACGGTCGTCCGATGCGTGCACGCGAAAAAATCGCAACACGCGTCGCGTCTAAGAGAGCAAGCGGACCGTGGGAGGAAGCCATTTAGAAACCGAATCCACCTGTTAATCCGGCTCGAGCCGCCGGGGCCGCTTGTGAACGTCTTTAATTGAGTGCCACCATTCCCGGCGACCGATGTCCCGGCGAAACCGACGCTATTCTCCATTAAATTTGATGGATCAACGTCGCCGATCAACCATCAATCTGCTGAGTCGGTGACGTCTTCATTGCAACACCTCTGCAATACGATCTTTTCTTTTTCCACGTTGTTTCAACGCGCGAAAAATTGGCACCTTCCGTGAGATCTTTTTACACGTCGAATGTAACAAGTCAATTTAATAAAATGAAAATTCGTAGTGATTTTAAAAATTAAAATTCAAAAACAAAGTTATTCATTCGTAGGTTTGTTTACAATAATAACATGATAAGTTACGTGAAAATGTTCTCTTGAAAAATAGTGAATTCAATAAGAAAATGTTATTCATGATTTAAAATCGACAGCTGTTTACTTTTCCAATGCTCCAAATAGATTGGGACGCATAAAAAAGTATTTATAATTATCGGCTTATAACAGGGTACCATTAGCACATTTTTCACAACTTAAATTTTGTGTTTCGTCTAGCCAGCACGTTGACCTGGAAGAAGATGGAGACAAGGGTGACGAGCAGTCGGAGTAATAGTGCGAGAAAGTGCAGCACGACGATCACGAAGGCATTATCGCCTTATTTTCATTTCTCGCGACCGCCGATCGTGTGTCTTCGCGTAAAAGTTCAAGATGTCGATTACGAAATCGAATCCGCATCGAGCCGTGCGTGTCTCGAGGTGCCAGGGTCGACACGCTCGATATCGAGCTATCGCAGGCTCTAACGATGATCGATACATTTGATTAATTAACGAACTAGATTTTTCTCTTTCCCTCTCCCTTCCTTTCTCTCGGCACCCACACGCTCCGCTTTTAATTTTTAAAATCCGCGTGTCTACGGCCGCACAATGAGATCCTGCACGAAAGCAACGACGCACGGTCGCGAGGTCGTCGTTCGAACTAATTAGCACATTCCGTCGATGATGTTACGAAACGTGAGATAGACGGTCTATAATAGGAGCGGTGATACCCACGTTCGAATAATCGATACCCGGGATTTATTACGCGAGCGCACTTTTAGCGGGGAATAATTTATTACGTCGCGCGTGTCGGAGCCGATACGCGCGGACTGGAAAAAAGAAATGCTTCGGATCGACCTAATTGAATCGCTCGAAATGTCTCTCGGCTTTAATAAACGCGTGCCCCGGTGAGTCACGAGAGTGTATCGGATTGCCGCAATCGAGCGTCGAACCGACTCGAAAACGGAACTCGGGGTATTTGAAAGGGTGTTACGAGTGCCGAAACGATCCGAAGTATTCGAAACGACACACCTCGAAAAAATCTAGCTCTCTAAATACCAAAGGTCGGAGCGTAAAGTTCAAAGAGCTGCAAAAAACTGTCTGCAACCGGGGAATGATACCATTACCGCGCATTAAAGTCACCGAGGCGACAGCCGCGCACGTAAACTTATTAACCCGGGATATCGACTACATTATTAATCCTAACATTTTGCTGTTTTGTAGACGCTCGGGTACCATGTTTTCCATCCGAGAAGTGAATAGACGCGAAGTCAAACGTTTCGACCGGCTGACTGCAAAATTACACACTTCAAATCCATCAGGCTTGCGTTTGACGTCCGCAAATCACGACGGCTTTTTCAGACGTATCGGAAAGATTGTTGCAGACCCCGGCCGACCTGAAATATCACAGTGTTGCTGAACTATCAGGCAACCGTGGATCCAGTCGAGGAAGATCCACCAGCGGGTAGAAGCGCAATTCTAATTCACTTTTATATTTCGCCAGTGTTGAAACGGTGAAAGAGAGAACGGCCCACGCTTGCCTCGATACGGGTTGACGTGCGAATCCCGGGAACTATCCTATTTGAAAAGCGGGTTGACTTGCTGGACTAAACAGACAGTCTTTGGTTAGGTCGTAGATTCATCCACGAGTGAGTTGATCAACCTATGAAACTGATTCAATTGTTAATTTAACCTCTTTGAGGCGTGCAGCGTAGCATAGTCACCCGGTCATCCAATAATTCATTCGACATCACGGTCCGCTTGGTCGGTATTGTCTCATCATAATGACGCTTCGGCTCGCCAATCGTTGACCGCAATATGTTTCCGGAAAACCTCATGCGAGGTGACCACGATGATAACCGTTCCAGCTGATCACAGTGTCCACGGCGCAGTGAAAGCTTCCACTGTTTCGTTAACTGGTCGCAATCGGGTTTTCAGAATCTGGGTCGTTTGGTCCAACCAATAGGCTGTTTTTCAAAGAAATGGAAAATTTCTTACAACTATTTCTTGCAACCATTTCCCAATAGATAGAAATAGACGTTTCTCTGACAATATGAAAACAAATTTTAAGAATGGGAAAATCTGTAGACCAGAAAATTGAAGAAACCTCGAGGAACCCGAACCGAAGTGATTTCTGTGTTCGAACCCGCGAGGTTCGCCGAGGCCGACAGAAAGATCGAAGAGCTCGCGTTAGAATGGCGAACCAGCGGCGCACTTGCGCTTCTTTTGCCACATCCCTCTTTTTTTCATGTGCGCTCGTTTGGTATTCTCATGCGACGGTCGGCCACGACGCCACCGTACATTCTAAGAGACTGACTCATCCGCGTCCAGTGCCTCTTCTTCATCGACACAGGACGCTCCGCGTCTGGTCACGTCCCCTGGCACGAAGAGAGCTGCATTACGCACCCTTCTGCTTGCTGCGCTCTTAACCAGATGCCTGTCGGTGTATGATCTCTCGCGTGCACCGGAGCCTCTTGCTAACGCGAAACACGTTCGCTCTCGCATGACAATGAAGCAGCTACGATAACGACGCGAAAAGAAACGCATTCGCTGGCGAACGTTAAACCCTGCGCGATGATCTACATTTCAAACGAAACCTCCCGGCCAGCGCTTCAACGTCTTCAAACTTAATGAACCGCGCACTGATCCGAATCCGAGATACGTTCTTCAATAACAGGTGTACCGATGCTCTCGGCGCACTGGTTCGATCTAATTTTACATCAAAGCAATTTTGTGTTCTGTCGTTCCAAATTAGTTAAAATAATTTCGTTAAGCAAGTGAGTAACAAAGTACACAATTTTCACATTCAATGTTTAATTTACTGATGGGAATAACACTAGTTTTTCTATTTAATATTTCAATAGATTTAATAGATTAAATAATAGATTAATTTAATAGATCGAAACGTCGAAAATTTAATACAATTTACAAAATTGCTTCGATGTAAAATTGGATCGAACCAATGCGCCGAGAGCATCAGTACATCTGTTATTAACAATTATACGATCGATATAAAAAGGAACGTTCTCCAATATTTTACAAAAATTTTCTATACATAGATTTCACAACCCTTCTCTCGATGACATCTTCATCATCATCTTCTTCTCTTTGACACTTCATGATCTATTTTTTTATATTAATTTATAATTTATCTTCAACAGTAGGTTATCTTCAGCATTAAGAAAGAAAATAAATTTTTATTTCGCTCCGGTTTGTTGCAATTCAGCTAGAAAACTCTTATTTTGAATTATTGTCATATTTTCCTTCCAAATGGTCCTGAAAGACTAAATCTTGTAGAACGACGCACCTTTTTCTTAAAATTAGATGAGAATCTTTAGTTGGAACGAGAAGTCGCGGTAGAACTCGTTTGTTGATCGGCCCGGCGACGACTTCATCGATCAACGCCAAGTTATGGAACAGCGATGATCGAGAATGTCTCCTGTTTTACCGAATTCCTGGCTCAGGGATAGCCGCACGCGATGCAGTCGACGAAATACGTGTAAATGCTTGGAGCGCAGCGATGTGTATATCGCCGGGCGAGTGCGCGCGAGAGAAGCCGTCGATGCGTATCCAGCTATCCACGTGCCAGGCGTTGCGTGCGACACGCCCAGTGCGTGGCTCGTACCGCACGCACATACGTGCCGCGCGAACCGAGATTTATGCCATTGGCCGCGAACCACACCGCTCGTATATCGGCCGTTCCACACGCGCGGATCAGAGGAACGAACCAGGTAACCGCACCTCGGAACGATACACCGGCCCAGGTGATCTCCGACGAGAGGGAGACGGTATGGGACGTCACAATCATTCGATGATCCGACGATTCACGATCCGGCGAAACCGATCGGGCAACTTTCGATTTTTCATTCTCATTTTTCTTCCGATCTTCTTTTTGCTTGGAAAATGCCTAGGAACAATGGTTTCTTTTATCGTCGCGTTTTTATTTTCATTAATATTCCGTTTTGTTTCGTTCTCTGACAAAGAGCTCTTCAGAGAAAGCATTTCCACCCCGCTCCAGATCCCCAAACATAAAAGCTTTCAATCCCAAACCCCGATAAAGTCTCTCAGCATCGGAAACGCCATTCCCCCCGAACAAAGAAACACCATTCTCCATCCCGCGTGTATCAATTATCCTAATCGCGCGGACAATCTGTCTTTTCCTCTCGGTTAAACGCATCCGACCATTATCTCTCGCGAGAAAAGTCAAGAAGAACAGGTGCTGGAGCCGCTTATCCGGTGTGCATCGGACTGGCCCGTCGCTCCGTTTCCACTCGGCGGAAAAATCGGTGAACGTGGACGAAGCGCGCGGCAGGTGCGCCCAAGTGAGGGTCTTCAGGATGCGGAGCGGGTCGCGCGATGAACGGCTCCGCTTTGCTCCTCTTCTCTCCTCGTTGCTGTGGACTGCTCCGCTCCTCTTTGCGCCTCTCTCTTCCTCTTTGTTCCTCTCTGCTCCGCTACACTCCGTGTCGCTCCGTTCCGTGTCGCTCGCTAGGACACAAAGCGGCGCGGTGCGACGATTTCCTCGCGAATCGACGACAGTCGTGAGTCAGCTTGATCGAGGAGGACGCGGGAAGGAGGACAGAGGACAAGGCGGGGTTCCTCAGGTTTCCGAGAGCTGGCCCTCCTCGTTGTCCCGAAGGCTTGCCGGATACGCGCTCCCTGCATCTGTAACGAGGGTTGCGCGGTGCAAACTCGGCGCAGCGCCGCTGATAGAGCGCACAGCGCATAAAAGCGCGCAGCCCAGGACAGCCGTATCGACGCGACGGTCTCGCGCTGTCTTAGCGGCCAGCCCCGGTACTTATCCAGCCCGGGGCATTGAAATGCAATCCCTCGCGCGGATGATTTATACCTCGCCAATGGCCGCCCGCGGGGCAGGATGTCGCACGTCCCTTCTTTATGTCTCTATCGTTCGCCTTCGAAAATATCCCACAGCGCCGCAGCGTGTTACGCTTGACACGTACGTACCAGCTCGATCGGCGCCACCGTTCGACTGCGCCGCGAATCCGAACGATCCGATGCAACCGCCGCGAATTCTTCTTTTTTTCGGATCGTCGGCTGTCGATCTCGAAAACGGGGTATTGACGGATTCTACATTTTTCGGCGTAGTCGAAATTGTTTCGAGATGATCCTTGCGAAACTCGAGGTGGGGGCCGTTTGTTAGATTGGTGCAGACATTGTTGAACCATCAGTTCTGAAAGAAACCTTCAACTTGAACAGATCGTTGATGTTTCTCTAATTGATGTTTCTCATGTCTTGAATTTTATGAATTTTATTAAACATTTTATTAGAGTAGTAGAAACGATAGACAAAAAGTTAAAATAAAATACAGATTTCAATTTTAGTTGTAACATAACATATACTCCAATTATTAAATGAATATTAAATGAATATGATTGCAGTTTAGTACACAATCGAATGTCGATGTCTGTATTTGTTCACCGAAATCACGGTATTTCCCATGACGCGGCACCTACACACACACAGTCATCCAGTTGTTACAAATTTTCTGAAACGAGTTCTCGCACAACAGTAACTGACCCCGTTTCACTTAATTACAGAGTACAAAACGCCTTCTTTAATGCGCGTGTAGTAATTTCGGGTTGCCGTTCGTGTTACGCAACCGCAGGAACAAAGATACCCTTGCGAATCAGTACAAGATACGTTGAACAATTTGCGACACTTCCGTTTTGCATAATCGCGATCGAAACTATTATAACATAAATGTACGACCGTACATTGGTAAGAAATTTTGATTTGTCGCAATTGTTGTTCCAGTCTTTTGTCCTGTAAGCAGTTCAAGATTCTCGAACGATTTCTTCGAATCTCGTTCGCCGGAGCGTTAGCCGACTTTCGTTAGAGCGGGGCCCGAAGCTCGCGCCCAACAACGGCAGGAGAAAGTCGGATAACGCGTAACGAACGATTCCTTTGTTTCTGGTTAAAATCGGAACGTCATAATTATGTAGGAGGGCGGGGTGCAGCGTGTGGTATCAATCACCCGGCTGCAACGGAGCGGTCCGCGCGGTGAAATCCGCGCGAGAGGCGTCGACGCGCATTTAACGGGGACGAAAGGAACTCGATCGTCGGAGAGGGCCCCGGTGTTTACGGTTCATAAAGGCGCGCGCGGGGAACCCGCTCTACATCCAAACGCATTAGAAACGGCCGAGCGTGTAATAACCGGGGACCGAAAAAAAAAAAATTAGCATCTGCCGGCCAGGAGACAATGCCTGATTTGAATAACAATGTTCGCTACCGTGTGGGCTTCTAACTCTTAACTATGGGTTCTAGACGTGATGCGAGTCTGCATATCGCGCTCGTACAGTGCCAGCCGCACATGACAATGCGATTTGCTGCCTCCACGATTTCCTCCCGCGGTCGACTTGCTCCCGCGACTCAACCACACAGAGAAAAAAAAGAACCTCGTAGAAAATCGAATTCTTTCGACGTTGTTTATCCTTTCCTCGCGTTTCCCAGGACCGGTTTCAACACACCTAATGGACCACGATTGGGTACCGAACCAAGTGCTCGATAATCCTATTAACGATAATGCCCGCACGGATAGGGGTACTTTGCCTACAATGTTTCTCTTTACACAGGATTAAGGATCAGTACACTATTTTCCTTATCTTTACGCGGCCGTATCTTTCGCAAATGATCCCCTGCATCGAGGTCTCCTTTCCTTATCGGACTCTCGCAGCCGTTATTCTTACCTAGACCAGTTTCGTTCAATTGGAAACACGGTTGGGTAATCGCATTTTCACGCGATCGACCAGTATCGAGCCTGCTCGAGCGTGAACTCTCAATTTTCCTCGGAAAAATCGACTAGCTATTCTGCTCTTAATTTGTCTCTCGAAGTCCCTATCTACAAAATCATCCAAAGCCCATTGTTTACGGCTTCGTTTGCCCCGTTTCGTTCTGCACCGTCCTACTGATCACCTAGAACCTCTTCCGATTGTAGCGTACAAGGAGTATTTTACACAAACGAACCCGGTCAACTAAAAACAGTTCCTCATATCCCTGAATAGCAGAGTGAATCGGGTCCGTTCTACTACTTGCGCGCCAGTAACATTCTCGACAATGTTTACGCCGACACTATTTCCCTCCTTTTCGTCTCTACGGATAGTCTATGCTGTCCTTCTCTATGTTCGAAAAACCTCAAAGAACGTAGTACCCCTACGCTTTCTGAGCCGTCATACCCCCGAGGTAACAACGTTAAGCGAGGAAGACGGTGTCACGTCCGGTGGTTCAGCCGTTAATAATAATTGATTCTCTGAATTTCTTTTTATACTTGCTCTAATGATGTTATACGAGAAATAAATATCAAATATTATAATTAAGAAAACTCATTTTGAATTTAAATCTTCATTGAACAAATTAAGAATACAGCGAAATCTATTTCATTAAATAATTGAGACAATTTGAAATATAAACTGCGAGCGAATATCCGTTGAAACCTGTTCATCACTGAAGAATGTGAAGATTTTTCAGTGTAATCGATGAGCAATGGATTGTTCCACGATCTATGAGATGCGCAGAGTAATATGATCCAGTCAAGGGGATGATAAAAGATGAAATGTAGACGATTAAGAAGAAAGCGATTAAGAGGAATTGGTGATGATGCAGTCACCTCATGAAGATTAAGCCTAGAACAATGGATTGGTAATCTATAAAAGGGATGGCTCCTTATCAGGAGTTCAGTTGACAGTCAATATTTCGAAGTCAAAATTAACATGCAAGTTTGTCAGTGTTTTATATGGAAGTTTAGTGCTCAGTTCAGTCAATGTTAAAATTCAATGCAATCGTCATTGTAAGTCAGTTCAGTGCAAATCAGTTTAAAGTTAAGAAAACGTGTTAATCCGCTGGAGCAATATTGTGTGTGTGTGTTCAATAAAGTGAAAAAATGTGTACACCCGCTGGAGAACCACCATCTCCAACAACTTCAAAGGAACAACCACATTATCAACATCATTCTAAAGCGTGCTGAAGCGATTGCATTGAACAGTTTATTCAATACAATCTAAAATATACAGTTTATTAACATTGAACAATTTATAATAAAATCATAATACCTCTATGTATCCGAAATTTGATACTTCGAATATACTCTTGTTCATTTTTACTTAAATCGAAATTTCATATCGTTCTTAAAAGAGTTTACTCAACTTCGATTTCAACTATCCAAATCCTCAAATAAGGTCACTTAGTTTTAAGAAAATCCTCAATCTCCCGAACCGAAGCCGGTGAATGCAGGTAGGTTCAAAAATGCGTTTTATCTTCAATTCAAATCTTTAAATTAAACTATTCATCTTTCAAACGTCCACCTTAGGACGTAACAACGGTATTCTGTTTTCGAGGAAACAGTGTCAATGTAAACATTGCCGAGGAATTCACTGAAGCGAGTAACAATTTCCCAAGAGCTTTCCTCTGGCGTCAGCCAATGAAATTCGCGCGTCGAGAGGTCAAGCAACGCGAAGCACGCGATTGAAGACACAGCGCTTAAGAAACGACGTGGGATCGTTAGCCGCGTAACAGCTTCCGCAATGACCAATTAATACGGGCGGGCGTGTATATCGGAAAAAATATCACGGACACACTTGAGCGGCGAGAGGCGCACACCGGGCGAGCGTAGTAACATAAGTATGAGCCGGTGCGAGCGTTATACGAGGTCCTCATATCGATGCGCAGATGTCTGACCCTGAAGTGTCTTCACCCTCGTCCGGGCTGGCTGGTGTGCGTCAGCTACACCGTGAAGCCGGCCGCCGGTCACTACAGTCCGTGTGCCCGTCGTTCAGACGAATATAGTTTGTGCGTGACCAGGGCGGCAAGTGTCATCTGCTGATGCACGATTGAAACACGCACACCACCGACCACTTCGCGCGTACCCGACGCGGAATTCCATCGCGAATACTACCGTATGATAACCGATTTAACGCGCGTGTCGACGCTTGCGAGCCGGAATCCGGAGTGACGATCAGAGCTCTCCACGGAAAGGTAAACAGTCTCCTGGGGTCACCTCGACGACTTTCCGGTGCTTTTCTTCTTCATGCTGCGTATATGGCAGGACATGTACTCGAATTATTGTCCATTTTATGTACACAATTCTTCATATGAAAGTGGTTTTTCGCTTTATTGCAATTCTTGTGCAGTAAAGTGTTAGTAGAACTCGAAAAGTATAAACACTGTTTCAAACAGAGTTGAACAAGATTGACTGATTAATGTGTACGATTAAAAAAGTAATCATTGAAAAATCGGCGATTGATTCAATCGATTTATGAAGTTAATCCTCAATCGTTGACTAAAAGAAGAAATCGAATCGAAAAATCAGAGACTGATTCAATCGATTGATGAAGTTAATCGCCATACGGTCTATCTATAAATTGTAATAAGGAGGGAGAGAGAGAGTCAGAGAGCGGAGATGGGGGGGGGGAGAATTGACAGAAATATATCTCAACAAAAATTCCGTTTACATTTTCTTCTGTATTCATACAGTTTTGATTCTGTATTTCATTTCGAAGTTTCAGCAGTTAATCATTAATCAATTATCCGATTGACGATTACAATTGATAGGAATGTAATCGTTAATCGCAATTAACGACTAAAGTAGAAATTTAATTATTATTAATTATTCCCAATTAAAGATTAATAAGTATTTAATCGTTAACCGCAATTTTTTAACGACTAAACTAGGAGATTAATTGTTAATTGCGATTAACGATTGAACTAGAAATTTATTCGTGAATTGCCGATTAAATTTTTGCCCAACTCTGGTTTCAAATGAGAGGTCAGTTACACGTCCCACATTACATTAGTGAAAGTGTCGATATACTCCTGAACGATAATGCAACAGGCGACATTTGCGAAAAGAGTTGGTATACCCTGTAAACCAGGGAAAAGTTCGATCGACTGTCTAAATCATCGTTTATAGGAAAATTTGATGGGCGCAATGGCGAGAAGCATAAACAATGCAAGACCGGACAGCAGAGGACGCAGCAACGCACAAATCACGAGCGGCGAGTATGATAATGCGTTTCAACTGCGAGACAATTACTAAACAGTTACATTAAACGCAAGGTAAGGTAATAGTGGTTGATTTAGAGCAGCTTTAAAAGAAACACTACTGAAACCCGGCAATAACTCACGTGGTCCCGTGCATTCGGATATCAGTGTATATCATCGAGCGTCTAGGCGCGAGGGGCCTATCCGACTAATAAGCTGGCGCGATTGAAAAGTATAACGACGGGGAACGATGTAAAATTTCCGTTTTACGCGGCCATAAATATCTCCGTGCACGGTAGCTCGTTACAGTTTATGACGAACCTTCCGGGACAGTTACGGGCGACGCCAACGATATCACCTCGAATAACACGTGGGTGCGAGCGGCCATTGTTCAGAGGTGTCGCCTCCGTGATTCCTCACGGGCGAGGAACGTGAACACGGTGTTTTCGGGTGGTGTCGTCTCGTGGAACTCCTGTTTCCGAACGTTTCCGATCTGCTTCGAGATCGGCAATAAAAGATGGTTGCGAACGGTTCTGAGCCGTTGTTTGTCGAGGATAAAATTTTAGCGAGTCGGCGCGTAACATCGTGCACGCAACCAATAAAGTATCATTAGTGTCGGAGCGCATACGCGCCACTTAAAGCCGATTGCAGGAATGCAGAAGCCGATACCGTCGGGTCGCAACCGGCCGATCTATGTATAGGGCCCAGAGGTCGGCAAATACGTCTAATACTGTTATAAGACCGATTTCCACGGTCGGCTCTTGTGATCGCTAAAAACCTATCCTAAGCACACCGTCCGACAATGGACGATGATCACCTTTCCTCCGTATAAACGTAACATTTGTGCCGAAACAGGTGCCCTTCTCTCACTCCCCCCATTTCTCGGTCATAAAATTAGAATGCTCCGAGACAGGTAGGAGCGGATAAGATAGAAGCTTAGGGCACTTTCGTGTTTGCCCTACGAACGAATCACTTCAAGCTTTCATTTTCAGGTTTTATTGCGACCATACGATGGGAAAGGCCGGGCCACGGCCAACGAACGAACCGCTTTTATTTTTTATGTTCTTATCTCGCTCTCTCTGTCTCTCTCTTTTCTCTTTCTCTCTGTTTCGTGATTTTTTGTTTCGTTCTTGGTCACGTTTACTCGAGCAGTCCTTCCCCACCTTTTTCTCGTCCCTTTTCCCTTCACCGCTCTTACCGAACCGATCCGGGCTCGTACTTTACGATGTTTGACTTAATGTTATCGTTAATCGACGAAGACCGTTGAATTTACATCGACGATCCGCCGCCGATGGCATTCGATTCGTACCGAGCCGGTTAAATTTCTCGTCACTCCCGATCGGATAAGTTTCTGTTACCCCTCTCGACCCTTCCTCCCTCCCCCCTAGATGCATCTCACCACGAAGGTCACGTCGTCGTCGTGTTTCGAGAGAACCTGCCGGATCGAACTCGCTCACGGGAGCGTATCAGCTTACTTAGTCGTAGATCGTGCCCGCCAGGCCTTGTTGCAAACATTTATTTTCTTCTTATTGGCTATGTACTGTCGATTTCTGGACTACCTAATCGTAAATCACGACCGACGGTACTCAAGTTGTATATACCTGCATTCTTGAGTGTACACGCTGTAACACCGACGATCGGCGTATAACAGCGGCCGTATTATACGGTGCACATGGCCGATACGATAAGGACGATAAACGTGACATCGATATTAATAAATACCGACCGACAGATTGGACGGAGCTAGCACGATTAAATCTGTCGCTCGCGTGACGCTCCTTGTTAATTATACCGGCTGCGTTGCCTCTCGCGAAATTATTAAGTTATAATCGCTGATTGAGAAGTTAACACGTTATCTGCCGACAATTTTCCAACAGCTCCTCTCAAATCGATGATCAACAGCTAAGAATTTCTTAATGAACTGTCTAAAAGTGATATCAACTTCGTTTATACATTAGATTCCCGTATAAAAATCCGTCCATTCTGTGTTGAAATTAAATATATACATAGAATATTCCTTTTAAGCCTTATTTCAATTTAAGAAATTGTAAAATGAACGTTGTAGAAATAATCATTGTAATCAAGTTCAGCAGTTCTGACGCTTAGAGTTCAACGTGCTCGCCTAACCACGCGTTGAAGTCTCCAGCGCGGCGGTGACGTCTCTGATGCGCGCGTTGAAGTCTCCAGAGCGGCGCTGAAATACATATATCAGCGCCGACTGAACAATGTTACATTTAATTATACACACAAACCGCACACGGTTAAGTGAAGGAGGGAATCAAAATTTGCGTACAACAGAAATACATCGCATAAAATGAAGTTTTGTTTTGCCCGGTGACCTCAACGCACAAGTACAGCGTAGAAGCGCATGGTATCGCGCATAAAATCGCGTAAACGATTAATGAAGCAACACAGGTGATCCATTAGCGATTCTAGTTTACGAACGATCAGCGGGCTATCATCGGGATCAGACTCGCCCTGTTACGCCAGCCGGTGTTCGCTAATTAAGGCCGGATCGTCTCCGATGTACGGAGCGGGCCGCGCACCGTACCGGGTCGTTTACAATAAATTTCACGGCGTCGCGAGCACGCTCGAAAAGCGTACGACGAGGCTGCGTGTCTGCGAGGCTCGTTCCCCAAGAATAGCTTGGGTTTTCGCCTCGCTCTGGCGAGCAACGAGAGAGCGGTGCACCGCGGCAGGTCGATCTCGATGGTTGGAAAACGGTTTCAAGGTCCGGGCCCGAGCTTTCCGCGCTCGAAGTAACGAGGGCGCGAAGCGCGTCTCCGCGACGCTAGGCTAGGTCGGGGTACTTGCACAAGACATCCTCGTTGTACACGACACGACACGACACGCCGCCGGCACGTCCGGACGAAAGGAAAAGTGTAGGAGATCCCGAGGAAGGTGGCTAGCTAGCTTAGAAAGAGAACGAGAGATAGAGACGATTACGGAGAGTCAGAAGAGGGGAAAAAAAGTCCGCGAGATTCGCCTCGTTGGCCGCGTTGCCTGATGCCAGGACCCACGCCCGCATTGTATTTCGCGTCCAACTTGTCGTTCTCTCGCCCGTTTCATTGTGCCTCTTCCTCCTCTGTTGATTCCCCTCATCCCGCTCCATCTCGACGGTTAGCCGAGCAAGCGGGCACCGGATTAGGTGGGCAGACGCGTATGAGTCACGGTGCTCGCGCTGAAGCAAGTGAGATTTTCTTGCATGCGGAGAGTCGACGCCCTAACCCACATAAATCCGTGCCATTAGCTGGCCAGGAAAGGCCTTTTCTCGCACCTCGCTTCTCTCCTTTTCTCTTCTTCATCTCTCTTTGTCAAGAGAAGACTCGATAAACGAACCCAGGACTTGGTAGAGCGGCGACGCTTTGTTCGCTCGCCCGCGACGCTTGGAATCCCGGACTGGCGTAATCGGGGGATTCTTTTATTAAGTCATTCTGCGGCGATGATGCACAGCCGCGCGGCGGAGGCGTTCCATTATATGTATGCCCGCGATCGAAGGCGGCCACGTTCGCTTTCGATATCGGGACCGATGTGTACCGAGCGCGAGAGAGAATCGCGACCGACGGGTCGCGTCGGTGGGTATTTATGGAAACGATCATCGGCGAGGCATTAACCTAAGAGCCACAATCGGACGAGCCTCTAATCCGTTACGGTGCCGCGGTGTTTGTATTCAATGTGTTGAGCAACCGGCACGTATTTGGTCGCGCGCCTTCTTTTCCACAGAGAGAACCCCCCGGCAAGGGAAAAAGACGAGCACGGGGGCGTATATGTATACCGTCCCGTCTTCCCGAGACAACGAGCGGGACAATGCTCCTCTTCTGTCAAGTGCAGCGGTTCGCCGACACAAATTCGGACCCGATTCGCAAAGTGCCGAGTCCTTTTCTCATGCAATTTTACCTGTTCTTTGACTTGCATCCTCCAATGACCATTCGCCTAAATGAAGGCTGATCTCGTAAACTAACTATTATAATAAGATGGAACAGGAGTTCGGTCGTATATCATGGAACGGGTTGGTGAAATTTTACTCCATTGTTTAGACCTGCCATTCATAATAATGCACCCTAATTACGGGCACTCGTCGGTGCATAAAATGATCAGCTTTATTATCCGTACGTTCCTAGAAAAATTTGGTCCCTTATTGCTAAGAATGGTCGAGACCGCGGTTGACGATAACTACTAAACAATAGAAAGGACATAAAACGGGAACAAAAGCCTAGTAATTTACTTGAAGGATCCACGCGCCAAAGGATCAAAGAATCGACAGGCTGTCAAGCGGGAAGACAAAGTCCGTCAAAGCATCGTTCGGTTCGTGAAAAGCCGCTTCGATTTCGAAAAGGTCTATGAAAAGGAACGAGGAGGATTCCTAACGGTCCGTCAAGGAGTCATCCTGTCGGCGACCTTTCATTACGAAGTCGCCCCGAAAAAATTCGATCGTTCGAGAGGAATCGAGGAGGAAATCGCACGCAAGAGGTTCGGATCACGGGACTGAAAACGAGCAGGTCGAGGAGATCACGTGGAACAATGGGCACCACTGTCAAAGAGTTGCTCGCTGCGCCGCAACTCGAAGGAGATCCGATAAGATAGGTGCAGCCCCCCCCCCTCCGTTCACTCTCTCGCTCTCTCCCTCTCTCTCTCGCAGGGGCAACCATTCATCGGCGCCGTCATCGTGGGTACCTCTTTACCCTTTTCACAGTGCGCCGTATTAGAGCCATTGTGTTATCTGTCATGACCGAGATATCCGAAGGGCCAACACCGGCGACGGCTTTCGGTGCCTCGGCAAAGAAACTAGTCGTGTCAGAGGCGTGAAAAGCCCTCGCGTGGGTGGCACGAGGCAGCCCCATATACCCGCCTGTTCCTTTTATTACCCACCGAAATCCAATGACTGACTGTTTCTTTGAATGAGTCCGCTTCGCGACCCTCATTAATTGGTTAATTGCTCCGCGCCATTGAATATCTCCAATCGGTGACGTTTGTCCGACCGGCATTTCCTAAACCGATCATTAAGCCTCGGTCGGCAGTCAATTTTGAGGATTTCGTGGCAGCTTTAACTAGATCCATTGAAATTTTTATATGGCAATTCTCTTTTACGTCTTTTTTAACTTCATCTTCTTCTTTCACTTCTTTGTGAATCCCTGATATGATGTCGTTAACTTCTTAGACGACGAACACTTTTGTGGCTCGAGACCCTAATTTTAAATAGAATTATCCTCGACTGCGGCATTGGCGAAGCTACACTCGGACATTTGTTGGTGAACTTCTCCGTTCATAGTTACTGATCGCAATGCCGCGGTAGGAATACATATAGCAGCCCACGATATTCCGTCGGCGCTCATTAAAATGCAGCGCCAAATTGAATCGAGCTGCCAGCAATCGTATCGATCGATGAACGAAAAAAAAAACGGTATCCCGCGACTTTTGCAATCGACTGGTTGTCTCGATATAGACGTAACGAGTGTCCCAGGCCCGACGCGGCGACAGAGGGATACGGCGTTACCTATCGCGCCTACTGTCAATCTGTCAGCGACGCGGCGTGCTGTAATTTTCACGCCGACAACAATCTCGAAGCGCGGCGGTCTTGCTCGCGCGAGTGCGAGTGCGAGTCGACCGAGTAATTCTCGGAACAAAAGACAATCGACGGTGGAAACTCGGGCCGAATAGTTTTCCCCCCGATCCGCGCCGCCATATCACGGTGCTGGAATTGATTTCAAACGCGAGAGAGCAAGCGCACAGTCCCGAGAGCCGGGCGCAACACGCACGTGCGACAGACAGCAGGGGAAAGAGCACGACGACACGGCACGACACAGGGAGGAGCAGTGGTCGGCCTACGTGCACACCTATCTATCTATCCGTGCGTCCATCTATCTGCCTACCCACCACCTACCCACCTATCCGTCCGTCTATCGAGCAGTGTTGCTTTCGCACACCGAATTGTAAAAGGCCGTGTAACACTTGCAACGAAAACCAAGCTATATGGCTCCGACTATGCCGGCTAGGCAGTCTGACTGGGCTGACTGTTCACCCGTCTGTCCTCTCCGGCCGCGGGCTTGTTCGCCTGTCGGCCAACAATGGCAACGCGATCCCTGACGTTTCTCATGACGATTAATCCGCGGACAATGCGCGGTTGCGCCACGACAATTAGCGACAACACTTTTGCCGAGCGGGGAACATCGCGAGTGAGACGAGCACGCGCGCGTGCACGCACCACTGTCCTACACGGGTCTATGCTCTGTACACACACACGGAGAGGGTTTGCGCGTGCCTACCCTCCTTTGCGTATGTGGAGCATGGGACCGCCATTGTCTATTGTTGGCTGCTTTATTGCCGACGGGTCATGGTCGCGGGCTGACACTTCGCCAATCCGAATCGCGCGCTCCCTTACCCGCGAGTTCGTCTCTTTTATCTAGATAGAAAGGATTACGCGTTTCGTGACTCGCTGAGCCGCCGGTCTTTCGTATCGCGGCTAACTGCACTCATCCTGAGTCGCCAAGACTATCCGACTCGCGTTCTATCCTACCACAACCGGCGATCATTTATGCAACACGCTTTTCGGTCTGTCACGCAAATGTCGGGTCGACGTCTCAGGGATCCACGGCTTTTGGATTCTCACGCGAAACGGACTGTTTGGCTCTCGGGACGATCGGGCTGTGATTTCTTCAGAACTTGTTGCTGCAGAGATTCAATTCGAAAAGCGTTTTAATTGCACAATACAGGCGCTGCATAGACATTATTCTTTTCTCAATCACTTTAACAAGTTAAAGATGATACGGTACTTTTGGATTCCTTAAATGCTTCTACTGTTTTGTGTGTCGGTTCTGTCATAAATGCATAAAATCCGCAGTCTAGTCATCATTCTGGAATGGCAATGGTGCAGTCTACGTTTCTGCCTTAGGAAAGCAGTCGAAGCCTGTCAAAACACCGGTCTTCCTCCAGCCAATTGTGCATCGAACGTCGCTGTCAGTCAGATCTATTTCAATCCTCGGAAATGAGCTAGCAACTCTCCATTCACGGGGAACAACCCCCGTAATTTAGTTTTAAAGGGGTTAATTTTGGAACGCGTCCCGTGGAAACGGTCGAGCGCGAGTACAAAAGAGACCAACGGTGCGTCCGATTTCTTTGTAGGTGGATACTTAGGCTGAAAAGAGGATCGGAGAGGTCTCTCTCGCGAACCAGTGTCGGTGAATAAAAGAAAGAGTTGGAATGGAAGGGCAAGGGTTCTCGATCGGTGCTCATTCGAGGGCGAAGGCGTCGGAGCGGTCGCCCGCAGTGCCGCTGACTATTTATCATAAGATCGATCGGTATCTCGAAACGATACCGGTCTGATCGGCGCCGTATCGATTCTTCTAAGGGCTTCAATTAACGTTATTAAAGCACCATTAATCTCTGGGTCGACACGACGGCATGCTCGGCATGCCATGTCCCGATCCGAGCTCTCTCCCCTTTCGTCCATTCGTCCACTGGTCCATCGAGAAGAAACGAATACACGCGCTTCGGTCCTCGATCCCTTCATTCTCGATCACGAGCGGCACGCGCGATACACGCCGGCCTACATCACTCGTAAATATTACGATCTGTCGGGGAGCACGCGTTTTTTCACGGCGAGATCGCTTCATACTTCCGGTAACAGGAATGTCTCTCCAAACACTGTCAGGCGATGGGGGCGGGTTTCGTTCCTTTTGCTATCGAACAAGAGATCTTCTTTTTTATTAACCCCTAGCATTACGATATCAGTAATGTAAAATAGTTGTCACGTTATTAACTTATTTCACATCAAATAAATTAAGGTGGAGTGGGGTAAGTCCGCCCCCCCACTAGTTTTTTCAAAGTTGGACTTTCAACTGATGTTTTTTCAGTCTGGTATGTAAAAACTTAACGTTCTTGGTATCAAACTTTTGCCATAGTTATTACTATTAATTAGTTTTATGTAGGATTCTAATTTTGCTTGAAAATTAGATATCATTTCGATAAGATATTGTACAAAGTGTCAACTAGGACGCACTTGCCACGAAAATGGGGCATGTCCGTCTCTGAGAGTTAAAAATGCTTTCAAACCTTGTTTCAAGTGCTACGGGGCAAGAAAAGAATGATTAACAAGCCTACTATAAAATGCTTGTTATTGCATTAAATTATATTTTTTTAGTTTTATAGTTATGCATTTTTAAATAAACATGTACTTTTATGCTGAAATATGAAAGGGGATACAGTATTATTAAAACAAAGTTTAAAAATGCTTTCGAACCTTGTCTCAAGTGCTACGGGGCAAGAAAAGAATGATTATCAAACCTGCTACAAAATGCTCTTTTTTGCATTAAATATATTGTTTAGTTTTATAGTTACCCATACAGTACGCACTTACCCCACCATGATAGTACGGACTTGCCCCGTGTAGTTATATTTACGGGGCAAGATAATCTTAGCGTTGTTCTCAATAAATTTTACAAACTACAATAAAAACGGTTTATTTAATGTAAATCTACATCAATATTTGTTGTACTTACTTAAAATAGCAACACAGAATATATTAATAACATGTAAACTATTGCACGTTCTGGGTAATCTCAAAGTTATACGTGTACCTCGCACGTGACTGTTTGGCATTGGTTGATTTAAGCGAGGAAAACACCTTTATTCCTGGGCGACATCAATGTTGAATAGTTCATACTAACTTATACTACATTAATAAATACAAGCTAGAAAAATTTCGTTCATATTGCCCTGACTTACCCCACTCCACCTTACTAAACATTTGAGTATTGTATGAGCAAATTGCATCAGTTTAATATGCAAAAATGAAAAAACAAATCGTACAAAATGGAAATAATCTAGGTTAGAAGAAATGTTTAGTTTTCGTGTTAATATAGTTCCGGGTGCAAAGGGTTAACCCATTTAGACTTTTCTGAAAATACGTGGACAAGTGTGTGTCACTGTACCTGGAAGAACCATTCCCACGAAAGTGGGAACATTTCAAGTATCCATCGAACCCCAAAATATTCTAATCGCAACCCAACGAAGGTGTAACTTCATACTCAATCGAAGCTCGTCCGTATTTGTTTCACCTCGGAGAAATAAAATAAACGAGTGGCAGGCCCGAATCCATCCGGCTACTCAGCACAGTGTAAAAACACAGTGACTCCGTAGCAGGTATTCACAAATTATTCATCGCGCGTTTTGGGCTCGTTAGGAGGGACACCGGATGACCGCTCGTAAACGCAGCTCGCATTCTCTTTTTCTTCGACTCGTGTAGGAGACGTCCGGGGCTTTTCTTTGGCCGATCGCTCAGAGGTGGCACAAGGGAATCTCTTATGCTCGGTGTTTTTGACAGACCTGGAACGAGCCGTGCACTCGTTCCGAGACCACGTTTTTCGTATTCATGTATGCGGCCACGCCCCGGTAGTGCAGTACCGGGCCCGCTTCTTGCCCGTGTCTGGTCTACTTCATTAGCGCGGGTTGAACCAGCATATGTGCTTACCAGGTCTTTACATACATGAGTTAGCGGTCCCACCTCTACAATGATCCCTGTCTCCGCTGAAACAATATTTCGTCTGCCCGAGGGATCGCCCAAATCCCTGGTCCGATATCTACGATCTTCCAACTTGGTTCCATCTTGAATACACTGTAGATCGAATTAGTGAAGATGATCAAATTAGATTGACTGCTCATATGATCATATTAGAGGGACTGCTGTCCCTAGCAATTGCTGCAGATAATCTTTCATTTCCATAAAAATTTTATTTAAAAAAATTGAACCGACTTCGAAAAAAAGGCACTAAAAAATGCACTAAAAAGTATGAAATAATTTCCATTTAAAATAATTGTAGAAATCTGGAACCTCAACGTCCATATATTTTTGTTTCAATACGGATTCACACTGTATTTCGATTAATTCTAGTTGTAAATTGTCAGCAACAGTTTGAAAGTTTTTGGTCGCGGGCCGCGCGTTTGACATGGCTGCTCTACAAGATGCAAAAGGTTTCTCGGCGTAATCGGTGAACATACATAGAAAAAAAACAAAGCAAAAAAAGGCACATACAGATCGAATTGAGTAACCTCGTCCTTTTTCGAAGTCGGTTAAAAAAAGTCCAGTAATAAATGTTTAAATATTCTATAGACTGTGTCCAACGCAAAGACATCGCACCTGAAGCAATAAATGTCAGGCTTTCCACTGTCGTTGATTCGATAGCCACCGCGTCGAGCGTAATCGGCACGGCTCTAATCAACGGGGCCGTAATCAGGCAGGATCGTTCGGATGTTATCATCGTGTGGAAGGTGTAATTGATGAATTACGGGTGCCTGGTGGCGCAGGATCGCGCAATAGGGTACCATCTCTGTCTTTTACGAGCATTTCCGTTGGTAAACGTGCGCGCTGTTGGAAGGAGGAGGCGACTCGCCGGTATTCGTCAGTCAATTTATCTTCGCGACCCCGTTTCGGAGCGTTACGAAAATCCGCATTATCCGTATTGTTAGGAGCGCATCGTCACGACAGGTCGCACGGGTACCCGTGTGCACGAGCCGCGAAGTTCCGTTTTCCAGCGTGCCGCTCGCGCTCGTGAAAGAAACCGCTAGCTTGTGCAGCGAAGGATGCATCTGGCGCGAGGTCCCGGCTCGTCCTTGTCGATTCCGTCGCCGGAAACACAGCCTCTTTACACACCCCGCCTGTCCTCCCTGCCGCTCTTTGCTTCCGGTAACCGGCCAGACGTGGAAGCCACCGCCGATTGGTCCAGGTAAGAGGAACGCGCGCACAATGCCGTGACTAGAACCGTATCTAGGACGAAGACTATACCTACAATTACATTTCCAACACCCCTCTCGTCGAATATTCACCATTGACCAGGATACCGATCGCTATCCCAATACAGGACGGTCAGTTAAATATTAACACCAGATACACGGAGCACCAGGCGATTTTATCAAAAATCACATTTATTCAGAATTTCAGCAATCTAGTGTCAACCGGATTTTCTGTTGTACAACAGCACAGCTGTTCTCTTATCTAGATGAGACCAAGTGGAAGTTCAAGTAGATATGTCTTGTACTCAATCCGCATCGTGAGCTATTCTACTTACCCGTTTTCTCGGCAGCTGAAATGATGAATAAGCGAATAGTACCAACTTCCGTTGTGCAAGGTATTATTATCGCGTTTTTAACTATTGAAGGTGAAATTTAAGGATGAAATTTTATCGCGCGAGGGCACAAGTGGTTGCTTGGCATGAATCGTTTGTTAATGGACGCCAATACGATCAAAACACAACGCATCAAGACGAGCTGACGCAAGAAATCGTTCAAGCCATTTGCGAGCTGATTGAGCAGCCGTTTTAACACAAGAAATGGGATGAAATGAGAACGAGAACAAGTAGGGACAGCTAAGAGGGTACTACAAGCTGCATTATTATTACTGCTTCATCATAAATTCATCAAGGAAAAACATGTTGCTTTTACAACTTCTGCACGATGGTGAAATTAAAATGTGAAATGAAGGGTTAACGATTTCTGTCCGCGAAGGGTCCTATCCACAATTTCGAGCTTGCGCGTCGGATCGGATGCGATGGTTACCAAGTTTCGTAGGCACCTTAAGATTGCTGCGGTACGACGAAGACGACGTCGAAGTCGACCCCGACGCGGAGGATCCTGAGACAATGGGCGGCCGATTGCGCAAGATCTCCTTCCGCTGCCGGGGCACTGTGTGTTCTCCTCGTGCACGAGCCACGGAGAGTGTCGCAATCCTGGCAAAGGCAGGATGTCGACGAGGCTGCCTGGGGCACGGTTCTATGCCCATGCCGATCCTGATTCCGTTTGGACATCCTTTTGGTCGTCCCGGCCTCCTTCCACTTTCAATTGCGTCGTTCCACGTAAACTTCTTTCTCTCCGCTTACCACCACCGCACCGGTGACACCGTCGCGAGACCTTCTTCGCATTAATCGATCGAGAACACCAGTTGCAGAACGCGAACTGATGAATAGGAGATTAGATTGTCTTCGAGGATTACTCATAGAGGCTCATTCACTTTCTTTCTTGGAACAGTGGATGTTCTCAGGTTTCAATGCTGCGTGCAGGAAGATTTTTCTTATCATGCAATAGATTGCGAGAGAATAGATAATGGTTCTGTGGTTTTAATGAATTTCTAGTTGCCTAATTGCCAATTCATGCTTGGATCATCAATAGGATTAACCCTTAGCAGACAAGGGATGACTCAGAGTCACCACTACAAATTGCTGTACCATTATCCAGAATATTGTTTACATTATTAAATATGTTCGTATCTAATCGATTACTACACATTTATCGTACGAGGTATTATGTCGATTTCAAATCCATAAAGTGAAAAAGATCATATAGAATGGAATTACTCTAGGTCGGAAGGATTGTTTAATTTTCAAGTTAAAAGATTGCGAAGGGTTATATGAATAATTTCAATCTTGTCATTTTTCGAGAGCGAACACGACGTTCGGTGTCGAGGTGCAGGGTATTGCAGGGTAGTCAGTCGCGCGAGGTAATCCAGGCGAAGGAGCCCGCGAAACGATTGCCACACTGTTTCCTCCGCGCGCAATTTTACATCCGTGCGTGGTGGATACGGATGTGGGACGGCCGGCAGGAAAGCAAGCAGGCAACCAAGCCAACAAGCGAGCCAGCCCCGCCGCAAGAAATCTATGAATCATCCGCAACAGTGATACACATGAGGCAAACAATCCTCGGACACATCTGCCTGCCGAGAGCGATCCCTTCGGAGTCCAGTCCGAAACTCGTTTGAGCCGATTCGCGCCAGTTCCCCGCGTGGGAGGATTACGTAAAAGGCCGACCTCAAGGAAACACGCGGCCGCAGGTAAATAGGTGCAAACGTCGCGTCGCGTCAGCTACGTGCCTCAAATCGTCAAATTCCGCTAACGAACTTTCCGACGAAAGTGATCAAGTTGCCATTTAGCTCACGGACCTCCTCGCCTTTCTAACGGGCTAATTCGTCGACATTTTTCCGCCGATCGACGTGTCCTGCGTTGACCAGCGACTCTCTTTACGTCACTAATTGCTGTCGTTCTCTTCTTTTTTTCATCTTCTCCATTCTCGCTATTCTTACTTTCACTGAAATGCTAATTGCGCGCGAACCGCGCTCGTTACCGGACAAATGACACCGCTAATTAGACCAATTTGTGACATTTCCTAATGACGCGTCTTCAAGGTGGTCCCTGCCCCGCTGGAAGCCCGTCGGGGCCCACGGTATCCGTAATTGAGACGTGCCCCATGCGGCGGCGAATTATTTGAATGCGTCCGAACGAATGCGCCGCTCCG
This sequence comes from Lasioglossum baleicum, assembly GCF_051020765.1. Taxonomy (NCBI): domain Eukaryota; kingdom Metazoa; phylum Arthropoda; class Insecta; order Hymenoptera; family Halictidae; genus Lasioglossum; species Lasioglossum baleicum. Next base: position 12,960,851 of record NC_134934.1, read on the forward strand.
GGACGTTCCGGACTTTCTAATGGTACGCTTAAATAATAACGATGCTCGTTTCGAGCGAAGCCACAGACCAATCCGCTCGATCCTTCCGGACATTGTCTTCGTCAAATCCTTGCTCTTCCATCTGCCTTTTTAAACCCTTCTGTGAATTAAATTGGATCACAGCCGACATCCGATTCGGACAAATATTTAGTTGTTAACTGGTGTGCGATGTGAATACATGTACAAACTGTGGACAATCATGCTAAGAACAATCATACTTAAGAGCATAGATCCGGTGTTCACTGCAGATATTTTCCGGCGATAATCGACGAGGAAACGTATCGGAAAAGAAAGGTGAGCAGAAATTCTCGGCTCCCCGTGTTCCAGGGGTTGAACATCGGGCGCAGCTCCTCCCCCGGCGTTCTCCGATAAATCTCGGGCCTCGCGTGCGCGCGTCGGCCGGGCCGCGTGAATAGCGTGTAATTCGCGAATCAAGCATAAAGTGTCGCGCGGTTTAAAATCAATTACTCATCAGCGGCGGCGTATGGGTAACGCGTTCCCCGCCGCGGACGGGTCCCTAACGATCCCCCCGTGTTTCCTTGGACCACACGCGCCGGCCGAGGGAGCCCCGTTGTCCGTGTTCACGGTGCCTAGGCACGATCGCGTAAAGTATCAATCTAGCGTTAGGGACTTGACCCTTCTCGCGCACACGCATTTATATGAGGCCCGTTTTGCGAGCGCGCGATCCCCGCTCGCCGGCCAAAGACGATTCTATTTATGCGTGCAACCGACGGGCCCAGGGGTTAATGTGGTGATATTACTCACGGGATATACTTACCGAGCTAAGTCGATTAGCGGCGGCAAAGTCCGGGACGAGTTTTGCGGTCGAACGGAGCTCCGGTGCCTAACGCCTGTGAGACCTGGAGCCAAGCAGAGCCAAGCAGAGCCAAGCGAAGCCGAACGGAGCCGCGGTATCTCTCGTGGAGGGTGGCCGTGAAACGAAAGGGACAAAGCGGACGGAAACTAGTTTCTCCGGTCTCCTTCTCCGTTCATCTTTCTCTGCCGCCGCGGATATCGGGACCTTTAACCGGTCATTTAGCAGTGCCAGGATTCCGTCGCACTTGTCTGCGATCCTCCTTCGTCGGAAAATCGCCGCACCGTGCTATCCGCCTGTCGCGGATTTACCGGATCCTTGTTTTTCGACTTTCTCGAGCGCCTTCTACAGCCCGAGACGCGACCACGCGCGACCCCTGTTTATTCCCCATGCAAATACGACGTCCGCCAGCTAATAGATTCTCACCGATAGATTGATGAACAACCGATTCCCCACGCAGTAATTACAACGTTTCGCGATGTGTAATCGAATAGCGCCATTAATCCGTGTCCGGTGGCCATTCAGTAGCAGATAATACTGTTATTATAATATTATTGGAAAAAGCACGACATCAATCATCTTGCTCTTTAGCGCGCCGAGCGACAGTGGGTCCCCGAGGCTATTCGCGGATGCGCGAAAAAATGTGTCACGATTTTAATATAATAGTATCGTATCGTTTGGCAGGTGTAAGGAGGAACAGAACATGATAAAAATGTAAATAAGGTCAATCGAATTATCGAATCGCATCGAACTCGTACAAGGCAACGCAGCATCAGTATGCGAGAAAGAATAATGTGTAACTGCTAGTTGACGATAAAAATCGGTATTCGAGCGATTCGTCACGTACGAATTACCGTCTCATGTCCCATCGTCCTCGTGCATGTCGTCGCGTCAAATGCTATGCAAAACCTGCTTTGCATAAAGTGACCTGAATCGGATTTCACGTGAGGGATTACGGCCAGGCCGGAGATATAGTTATAAATATTTCTCTGTCAAAATAAAGAACGCACGGCGCACCGCAAATCCTTCGGAGGACATTAATTCTACACCGAGGGACCGGATGAATTTCGTGCTCGGCAGAAACCCGGCGCATCTTCTGACAAAATAAAATGCTGATCATTTCCAGCTTTACATCGACATCAACAGAATTATTTCCTTATGTAGATGACACAACAGTCGACGACTCGAAAAAGAAAACAGCTCGAAGAGATACTTTCTTACTCATTAATCTTGCCTGGACCGGTCGTCTTAATTACATTCCCGATTCTGTCAGCCGCGTATTCGTTTGACCCACCGACGAGTCAGACGACGACGTGTCAATAATCCGCTCTTTCTCTCTCTCTCTCCCTCTCTCTCTCTATCTGCGCGTGTAAAAGCTGCTGGTTCGGGTGTTTACCACGGCGGATCATCGAAGACCGAGAGAATCACACGTTTTTATCCCGGCCGATGGTTGCAGGTTCAGAGAGCACCGGTCGCACCTGCCGGCAGCTAGTTCTCGGCGGCCGTACGGTACTCCGGGAGTAGGCAATAAAATATATCTTCCAACGGCGTGATTATACTGACGAGCCCTAAATATTTCTCCTCGTGGCTTCCTTTCGATCTCTCGGAATGCGCCGCGTCCTTTCGTTGGTCTTTTCACGAGAGGAGACGAGAGAGCCGACCTCGGGTCTCTCTCTCTCTCTCTCCCGCCATTCTATTCCCCGCCGTTCCCTTTCCTTTTCTCCCCCCGGGTGGTGAATACATCCTCGCGCTAACGAATTTCGTGTCGGAGGCCCCTGAAGCCCTTCTAATCCTGACTAACGTGCACGATGCGCTCTCTCTCCGTCTCCCTCTGTCTTTCCAGAGGCCAAGGCGCTAGGACGCGGATGGTCCAGGGCTTAAGTCCTCGAGGTCGACCCTCGAAAACCGATCCCAAACGAGGAGAGGGTAACCCGCTGGCTGGCTGCCTCCTGACAACGTCTTTATCGGCCCCGATCTTTCTACCTCTTCCCTCCGGCCGCTACCCGCCGGTTAATAGCGTCCATAAAGTTTCATCGTGCGACTACTATGTCGTTTAAATGTATATCGAACGCCGCGGCTACGCTCTGCTCCGCTCCAATCCGCTCGTCCAAGCTTGGCATGGCTTGCTGCACCGCTCTGCACCGCTCTGCAACGCGCTGCACCGAATCGCGTGCACCCCGAACGATTTATTTTATCGTTCGCCGGCTTTATACCTCCCATCCGGCATTTGCATACCGCCGGCTGACTCTGAAGTACGTGTGTACGAAATTGGTTTTATTACCAGCCCCGTGTACTGACGTTAATAACGCGCACAGCCCTCCCTGCACTTTCGCGTTTCCTCGCAAACAGACCGTGCAACTTTGATGCATTCACAAGGCGCACTCTGCGCGGGCACACCCGCAGGACCTCTCGTAAAATCCCGATTTTTACTGGATCTTCGTTGTCACGCGATTATTAATCGCTCTTGGGCACGTCATGCTGGATTCTTACTGGCGGTGAGGCACCGTTCTTCATTAAGGCAGCTGCGGTCGCTCTGTTATCGCGTTTACCGTTCTTGCGGAAGCTGGTGCACCCTTCTGCTTTATTTCATAACCGCACCGAATCCAACAAATGTAAAGAATATTTTTTATAACGGTACGAATAGTTTTTTAGTGGCGCCTCAGAGTCGTTGCTCGAATGGCAAGGGTTAAATTCAATCAATGCGATACAGTGACTGTAGAACATCGAAACTCTGCGACCCCATCTGCAAGACGAAATGCAGCCAACACAACATGCCGAGCTACGTAGCATCCCGTTCGGTCGCCCTTCTCAAGTCGTTTCACCTTTTCAACTTTGTGGTGCGACAATACGCGTAAATCGTTCGATTGTTTCTACTCTGACCCGTCCAAACAATCTTGTACTAAACAGGTACTCCACCGGAGGGGTGAAGTTTCGGCTCGGCCGCTTTGCATACCAGTCGACGTCCGAAACAAGGGTTGTTTCCCTCGCGGACCATTTTTCGTCTCCACTTTGCGTCACGGTGCGTCCGCTGCATCGTTGCAACGATTGTCATGTTGCAACATTCGCACGGTAGCAGCGAGCAACTCTTTTGTGAGTAGACGCGAGCGTTCTGTGGCGACACAATGGCTCATTCCGGCGACCGGATTTCGGACTTCTCCTTCGAGGCCATGAATGGGCCATTGGAACAGAGAGCGGACCCTCGCCGGGGCCAACGACGAACATTAAGGTAATAACGTGCATGGGTGTCAACGTATTAGGAGCGATTTCCGTTGCATTGTTGCCCGTGTTTCTTCTGCGCGAGGATCTGGCGCGCGAGCGAGCGGGGCCATTCGCGGATAAAAAATCGAGAATCATTTCCAACGCGATTGTCGTGCCCACGCGTGAAGCGCGACCACGAATATAGGATAGATCGCGTGTCGATAAAGAGGAGCAGCCCTTTTCATACGACGGAAATTAATTTAAACACTTCGCAATCTTATTTATCACACGGCGAAGATGTATGTCGATCCCAGGTGCCTCTTTTGGTTATCTGCGACGAGCCGCGTTACGTACGACGTGGCCATTTTTGGTGGACAATTCTTAGGCCGCGTTTCAAGCCACGGACATTTATGACGGCGTCCTGTTTAGGTAAAGAGGATAGACGGCTGCGTTGCGATACTAAATTACATGAAAGTGCTTTCTTCTTTTCAACCTGATCGAATTTTGTAATTTCTTCTGGAACAGAAGGCTTTACAGTTTTCTGAAAAGGTAATCATCGTGGACCTTGAATTTTTCGATGCGGGATACACGGAACGGCGGAGGCTCGGGAAGATTAAATTCTCGTCACGAGCCGGGGATCTTTATTGCAACGCGGGGGAATGAGTATCAAACGATTTTGGAACACGGCGAGCGGCACGCTCGCCATTCGTTTTACTCTGGTCTTGTGAAACAGAACCGATTATATAATTTCGTCGTGCCTTTTATAGAAAAAAAGATTACCATAAAACGGCAATAAAAGAGCACAAAATCGATTGCTCCGGCCGCTATTAGTTTCCATTCCCATCTTTTAGCTCCATAAACGTGCCGGCCTGGCGCGGCTGTGTTACGTTACCCGTTGATACGCGTCTCCGTGGTCGCCGCGTCGCCGAAGTTCACTGCTTCCCATTCAAGACGCGGTATCGCACATATTTCTTCGGTGTCCTTTCCCTAAAGAATCCGTAGCATCGTCCCCATTATTCCATTCGCCTCGCAGCGAAACAAAGCGCTCCTTTCCCCCTTAATAGTCGCAGATCTGATTGCGAATCCTACGAGCTCGTTCCACTGAACGCGCTCTCTCTCTCTCTTTCTCTCTCTCTCGCTCGCTCGCTCGCTGGTAACGATTATTCCAAAAAAGTCTCTTCCGATTACGCGCACTTAATAGGCTCGGACTCGCACGGTAATTGCGAGGTTAACTGATTTTTAATGACGGGTCTGTCGATTGCTACCGCGACCGCGCGCTTCTGCCTCCCTCTTCTTCTTCTTCTTCTCCTTCGTTTTCTTCCTCTACTCCGTTTCCCTTATGCTCCACCTTCTTCGTCCTCTCTGTCCGCCACGCTAGAGCAGATCCTCTCTCACGGGATGCCCGATTTCTTTTCCCCATTCGGGGCCCCGTCCTGGTCTATATTCCCCCGGGACGTTTCGCTTTTTTCCGCTTCGAAAGAATCTGTACCACGCTGCTGTTATTGTCCGAGTTATGGCCGCCCATTACCGATGGTAATGGATCCGCATTCGGTAAAAACTTCGGTCGACTTGCACCCTTTTGCCCTTTCACGCACGCATTTTTCATCCATTGGTTTCGATCCCAGCCCCTTCCAACATACGATAATTATTAGCTTGACTGTGTCTGTTTCGAACAAATTCGAACTTGTTTTTAACCTAACATTCACTGAGTGATCACGGGAGCCACAGTCCGGGAAACATATCTTTAAATGTCTTCAATGAATACAATTTTTACGATAATTTCCTTAATATTTTTCTCACACGAGAGATGTTTTTTTCAACAACCAATTCTAATCTCGAAACATAGAATTGTTAGAGGAAGTGCAAATTGATAACATGATACTTCCTATGCAGTATGCGCCCGAGCAGAATTCCTCGGAATCGTTCCTACAAACTAATTCAAAATAGTAGTTTATTATACAAGCAATAAACATCCCTGAACAAGCAGGTTCATTTGTTACCTCCATGAACCTGATTCCTTCTCGTAATGACACTGCTGCCACAGCTCCGTCAATAAATACAGAGAGTCGAACGACGACGCGACGGTGTCTTACGCAATCGTTATTGCGACGCCGATGTCCGTGACTAGTCTTTAAATTATTAAACCATCCTCCGTCGCGATGAAGACGACATACCGTAACATTTATCACCGTGGCTGTTATCCGAGCTAATATATTACGTTTAACTCGAAGCCCAAGGATTCGGGATCGGACGAAATCGCCGATGAAAAATACTCATTTCATATTCCCGGAATGAACTGCCTCGTGGGTTAGGCCCAAATTAATTTGGAGGATTTAGTTATCGATATTGCTTTACATTAATTACCATACTGCCGAGACCGACACCCTTACGCATTCCACGGAATACTACTTCATGACAAAATTTAAATTTATTCAGACTTCGTATAATTTTTATTATATCTGCCCGCGAGAACAAGGACAAATTTTTCCAAAAAATATCTTTATGATTTTGTCTCATCATTTTGATGCGTCCAGTAACTCTAGTTTTAAGTTTGAAATTGAAGCTACAGAGGTGAAGTTTATTAATGAAAATCGATATTATAGAGATGTACAAACTGCTGTTTATTTTGAGGAACTAAAATCTCGAATGTTTTCTCAAGGAGAATTGGTTCGGTGAGCAGCAGATTCCTTTCCAGGGCGAAAGAGTCAAGGTTGCGTAATGCAATTAGCATTACGTGGCATCCGGGTGTTAGATATGCGCGCACGGTCTGGTTTAATCGACGTGGGCGTTCTCTATAGGAAGTGGCTGCAAAACGCGTGACTTTTTATCCGTGCTAAAACACTTTCGGCCGTGACGGTCACCTGTTTCGTCTGTTTTCTCGGTAAACCATGCGCCTGGCGGATTACGGTCGTTCCTTCAAGGACGCGGCTCGAAAATTAAGCCTTTCTAGCTCTCCTCCGCGGCGTGTATCAATGTTGCCGACGGACAAATTCAATCAAGCGCGCTGCCCTCTTCCTCTCCCGTAATCATCCTCTTGGGAAACTCCGCTCGCGCGTAATCGTAATTCAACTTACAGAAGCATTACGTCTGTTTACTTTATTCTACTTCGTGGGGGGGGGGGGGGAATCTAATAAACCTGAGCTGCGCCGACGAATGTTATCTTAATCATATTTGTTCATCCGTTTTGAGCGCCGGCACCGTTTCAATCACGGTTTCACAATATCCTATTCGACTAATGAAAGATGGGATGTTGTAATCGACAGCCACGACCGCGGACAATGTGCACCGCACGGGTTCAAACGCCGCGCGCAGGATGATCGCCTGGCACCCCACTGATCGGACCATCATCAACGTCGCCTGTACCTTTAATGCTCCCACGGAAAAATCCGTGTCTACTATAATCTCTTCGGATCCCCGGTAAGTGGGAACATTAGCGGGATTTTTCAAGACCTTAATTCCTCCGCGCGCAATCTCCCGTGACCTTGGGCGACCTTGACTTCGATATTGTTGTAAAGATCCGCGAAAAATTGTATTGGGTCTTCCACATGGCATGAAGATGATGGAAACACCACTTGTAAATCGTACACTGTGTTTATTAGATTGGCAGCCGTGAAATTGCGCATACACTGACCATATGTAAGAACTTCTTACTATGAAGCCATTTTGAACGTGACGAAGTGACGATATAATCAGTCTTTCGAGATGGTACTTTTACAAAAATGTTAATCTACTAACACGTTATGTACTGCTGTAAAAATAAGTTTATTTACATATCATTTTGCCCAACTCCAGTGTCTGACGACGCACAATGGAGTATTTGGCCCGGAAAGCTTGCCGAAACTATTGCAACGTTATTTATGGTCTCAAGGTCATAATATTATATATCGTTTAATTCGTCTTAAGATCACCTATAATATTATGAGATAAAAAATACATTTTAACATTTAAAAAATCAAAATGACATTGATTATTTGTCGTAAAAAAAATATTTTCGAAATTTTATGTATTGCTCTCCTTTGCGTCGAAAATTTTGATCGTTCATTATTTTTTCTATGATTTTTTATGATTCTATCATTGAAACAATCAGCTCGTGATAGTTAAAATATGATATAAATATTCTTGATTCAATTTTGTGTAAATGTCTTGCAAATACTGCATCGAGAGTGTTTCCTGATCTTGTCGTCGCTTTATTAGCATTCTACCGCGCGTGGTTTTCCACGCGTATGTTTTTTTACTTACCTGACACCTGTCAAAATTTTTCAGGTTAGTTTAGAACAAGGGTTTGGATAATTGTTTATATATCTTTCGGTCGAAACAAAATCCGATGAGAAACTACATGTGAAAGTAGCTGGAGGTTGATTCTATGTTATCCAATTGCAAATGTTCACAACTTAACTCTGGTTAATTAGTTATTAACAATTGTTGCGCGGGCTGATTGTTTCGGAAGTTCCCGTAATGCGTAAGACAAGAGAGTCGAACTGTGCGACAAGGACAGACATACATAGCATACCAGGTCTCCAAAATTTGTTAATAACTAACAATTTAAGCATACAATTTAAGCTACAATCTTAAAAGTTCACCAATGAAGTCTTGAAAGTTAGTAAATTAATTATGAAAATGTTACTTGTCAAACTATTCGAGGTTATTCGCGAAATTTCGTCACTTCCGTAACGCTAGAAAATTGTAGCCCCGTCAGCAAAGAAGTTTCACATCAAAATTTTATAATTTAGACAAAATTTTTTAATCGACTTTTGGCCAGATTTCCCGGCCAAATACTCCACTGTGCGACGTTCTATTAATTCTTCCAAGAGGATTAACTAAACATTTCCGATCGACGGCTTCGTAAATCTAAATAAAACTGTCCGAGGAACTATTCAGATGGTAAGAGGCTCGACGTGATCGGCGCAGAATGATTTTCCGATTCAGCAATTGTGAACTTGAAACGGACCGTTATCCGGAGAAGCTCTCATTTGCCGTCTTAAGTGGCCACTTACGAGTCTATAACCCTTTCTTTACTTACGTTATTGCTTCGTTAAAGCGTCATTTTCCTCTCTCCTGATTTCCACTGGGCAGAGTCGCATCCACGATACGTAGCCGACCTGAGGGCCCATTCCCGAGAGTTATTCCCGACTGTTCGAGTCCGTACTTAACTCTCTTCCATATAAGCGTTGCGGAAGAGCCGTTTGCTCTCGATACGTTGCTCCCCGTTCGGCCAGTATACCCCCGAGAAGTTAAAGAGAGAGCCGATCGCCGCTGCCTGCCTGCCTGCCTGCCGCGGTTGTAGTTACGGATAAGTTTGTCGGCTCTTAAGTGGCGCCGAATACGGTCTTGTAGGTGCAACCACGGACGAGGTTCAAGAATAGAACACCTTTCGTAGTCCGAGTCGACTCACCGACCTAGAAACTCAAGACTGATTATAGCGTGCTCTTCTCACGCGATGACAATCAGCTCATGAACCATTGTAGAATATCCCGAGACAATGCCGAGCTAATGGCAGCGAACTTTAAATCTTTTACTCTAGTTAGTGAAGTGGATATAACACGCGATGCTTCTCCACGTTGCTCCGTCTTCGAAAAAACCATTCTATTAATTAGTGGCCTCGTAGATTTTTATTCTCTTTCGCAACTGTGGAAGTGAATAATGGCCAAGAAAAATGTAAATTTGTACGAACATTAGCGGTTCAATTGTTCGATACAAATTGCCAGCGCAAATCTGCGGGGAATTCCCGATGATAACTAAAGCAGGCTGATTGTACTGATGTTGCACGTCTGCAACGGCTGTTTCTTCTGTATCTTCGCTAAATATCGCGCAGCTGTCTTATCGCTAGATCGAATCGCTGATGCGCGATGCTATGTCGTAAACTTCCGGGGACGTGAAATCGTCGGGCGAATTAGTGTAGGAGTTGCAAAGCAGAAAGAACAATGCAAATAATATATGAAGCGTATAATCAGAATTTCAATATCTATTTCTCTGTTGATATCCTAATGGTTTGAAATCGCGTTCCTGCGAATAACGAAAGGTAAGAGTTCCGTAAGGGACACCGCAGAGGCATAAAGATCCCGGGGCATTCTAGGGTTGACAAGAACCAGGCAGATCGCTGGTGAAGTATTTCCAGCGGAATCCCGGCGGAGAGGTAGCAGGAATTCGGGAACGGGGCCGAAACAAATAGTTACAAAACAGCCGGGGGACGGAAGACAAAGTATTTTCTCGGAGACGAACCCACCGCGTGCTCTGTTCGCCCCCGGGGCCCGTCGTTTTAAGCTCGTTGCCATTATCTCGAAAAAGGGATGGCAGGAGAACCGGTCGTGCAGAATCCCGGGTTCGCGATAATATTTGCGACACTCCGGTGGAGGCCGGCTCTCGCAAAAGCGGATAGGTTAAAGAGGAGCGACGGGGAGGTGGGGGGCCTAAAAAGCGAGTGATTTGGCCGGCGAGCCCCGGGGTGATTAATGTGACCCACTATGCACGCCCGCTATATGGGCCGACGTTGCTCATTTGCATTTGCATCGGCACGGACCACCGTGTTCTGCGGCCGCGGACTTCTTTCGGGAACGAACAAGCTCATGTTCGGAGAGCGCCTCCATTCAACCGCTACCATTTCCAAGCTGCGCATTTTGGGCTGGGTCGGGCCCCGGGTACGAGCCCGGTATCTTTCCGAGAGGACGATTATCCTCGTGGAAAAAAGGGATCCCCGTAACAAATGACACCGACCAATCGAAATCCGCTACTCGTCTGCTCACTACCGCTGCTCACTGCCTCTTTCCAATTTCTCTTAGGCTCGGCTTCTAGGCTCGTAACAGGAACGACGCGATTCGGAAGGTGTCGTCGATCGTATACGCAAGCTACGATTCGCAACCGCGTGGGCGTTTATTCGAGACCTGTTTAACATAGTCGACGGTTAGTGGATTCAATGATCGTGTAATTGCCGGCAGGAAACCGGACGGTTGCCTCGTCACGTTGCATGAAACTCGCCTTCCTCAAGCTCCACCGCCGTTACGACGTAAGACGGGAGTTTGGAAACGCGCCTCGGAGATCTTTTATTCCCTCGAGGCGGATAAGAATCGCGCTGTAATTCGAGAGCGGTTTAAATTGTAACTTTATTGCCGTTCCACCGTCGGATGCACGACGTGCCTTGGCGAAGATTCGTTTCCGGAAGACGGAGCGCGGCCCTTCTAATTGACAATTATCCTCGTAATGAAGCATGTATAAAACTGAAGTGGCTGCTTTTGTGATCCTTTAGTCGTCTGCATCGAGAGTTTATAGTTTATCCTGGAAATTATAACGCGTATCAAAGGACGGACACTAAGCTCTGCGACGGTCGTTAACCCCTTCCATTGATACAACGATTTTAGATCATCAGATAGATGTTTATACAAAACAACAATTTTTGTGTATATATTGCTACATACGAAAAGCAAAAGGAAATCTCTTCGGTTACATAACACGTTGATCGACCATTCAGCGATCACAAAAATTGGGTAATATCACAGCAATTTATTTCACGAAACGGAAACTATGTTGAGATTTATTATGTTCATTTCTTTTGCAATCTTCTTGTATTTCATAGCAAAGTTAGCACACTCTATCTGTCACTGCAGAAATGAATTTTTAAATCTTGAGAGGTAATTCTGTCACGCAAACATGGGTGACACGGCAGTCATCGTGTTAATTATTTTAACAATTTTAAGATAACACAGGGTAATTCGAGGAACAGCGGCAAGTTACTGCTCTTTTTTAAGTAAAAAAAATGATAGAGGAAAAAATGATATGTCATAATACGTCCCAACTTCGTATGAGCTTATTTTTTACGCACCGATACACCCGTCAGGTGCAACTGCACTTCATTCTTTAATGAAATCCAATTTTTTTGTTAAACCGATCGATTCCTTTTATTATCCAAATGTACAGCGGCGTGCAAATAAAGTTCCTGGCCAGATGGTTTTTGCGATTTTTCTTGCAAAAGAGAAGGTTAAGAAATTTTGATTAGCTTTATATGTATATAAAGGCATATTACGTGAAAGGATACTACAGAAGAATCAATGCTATTTACTTTTCTTACGTATTTATTTGCAGAATAAGTTAATTAACGTATTTAAAAGTTCCCGGCCAGTAGGTTTAACAAAAAATTATGTTTGTTTTTGATTGTGTAACAATTTTGCGGTACATTATTTAACATTTTGTAGCCATGCCCTTTGCAGCAATAACAGCAGCACAGCGACGAGACATAGATTCAATTAACCGAGTAATGTAGTCGTGTGGTATTTTAATCCATTTTTCTATTAAATTTTGAAAAAATTCTGTCTTATTAGAACTGCTATGATGTTTCATTCGACGTTTCATCTCTCCCCACAGATGTTCGATTGGATTCAAGTCCGCAGATTGAGAAGGCCAGTCTAAAACCTGTACTTTATTTGTAGACAACCACGTTTTTACTATTTTCGATGCATATTTGGGGTCGTTCTCATGCTGAAAGAACCCATTTTCTGGCACTTTTCTTTCAGCGTATGGTAGCATACGAGTTTCTAAAATTTCTCTATACATGACACCATTCGTGATAACCTCAATTTTTATAAGAGGACTAACTCCTTTAGCGGAGGAAGCTCACAAACATAATGTTTCCTCCACCATGTTTAGCAGTCGGTGTTTGGTACCTGATATAATTTTTTTGTGCCAACTGGACGTCGTACATATTGTCTTGCATCGCTGCCGAACAGATTAAAATTAGATTCGTCCGAAAAAAGAACAGCTTTCCAATTTTCAACAGTCCTATCACAATTTAATCGGACTACTTTATTTTTCTTATTAATTAGCGGTTTTTTAACACTAACTCTGCCAAATAGTCCTATATCATGTAATCTTCTCGATACCGTACATTGACTAATGTTAGCAACGTTTTCCCGTTGTAGTTCTGTTGCAATATGGCTAGCTGTCTTCTTTGGGCCCGCAATTGATTTCCGTTTTATAATTCAATCAATTCTTTTAGTGGTCTTTCGGGGCCTTCCACTTCGCGGGCGATCTTTCACACCATGATCTGCATAATATCTATTGATTATATCGTTGATTGTACTTTTCCCGATAGGCAATGTTCAAGAAATTTCACGAGACGACTTTCCCCTTATAATGACAATTTAATCACAATTTTGCGTACTACGACAGATGTCTTTCGACCCATGTTTCCAGTTCATATTATTTTAATATTAACACTTACTGACCTTTTACAGACTTATAATCGAAATTGGCCGGGAACTTTTGAACACGTGATTTTACATATTCTGCAAATAAACACACAAGAAAAAGAAATAGCGTTGATGTATTTCGTAGTATCTTTTCACGTGATATGCCCTAATAAATGATACTATAATAATAAAAATATTTTAACGCTTTTCTTATGGAAGAAAAATCGCAAAAATCATCTGGTCGAGAACTTTTGCACGCCACTGTATATTTTGTATATCGATATTCCTAAACTCTTTAAAACTCGTTGCCGATTAAGTCTGGTTATAGAAATGGTACCGGCACCAGGTGAAATCAAGTTTCTACAATTTATCAGCGAGATTATAATGGACGCGAAAGGATAAACACTATTTTCTGCGACGGTAATTAAGAAGCTAGACGCAAGCAAACGTCCGGAACAGTTGAAGCACCGTCCACTTTTGCTGATAGCATGCGCGCCGATAAAATCTCGTTACGGAAATCGTGTCGAGTGAAATCTCCCGAGAACCATCTTCCCAGCGCAGCGGAGATTCGCGCACGCCCACGCAAAGGGGGCACGCGCTTCGATGCAGGTGCGTGGCCACGGGTTCGTGAGGGTTAATGCGCCGGGTAATAATTAAAACGCCGTTTCGTAGAGGAGAAAGGCGAGACGAGTCGCGTTTATAAAGCCGCTGCCGCGCCTATCTGCTAACGGTTCAGCAGATGAACCTTTTCGTGGACGATGATATTATATCATTGCGTACCTGTTCCATGGGGAACCACGTCAGCGACGATGATACAGATAATATATGCTCGCCAGGAATTTAATAAACGTTCACTCGCGCAATTTATTAATTCTCGAGCCCGCCGAGCCTGCGAAAGCTGCATCTCGCGGTAATCGTGACGGACGTTACGCTCGCAGGATCATCGAAAGGTCCTTGAACAACTAGGCTTCCTTAAGGATCGAGACGTTGTTTATGTAGTTGGGGAACCGTATGATCGAAGGCTGAGAATCATTTTTCATGTAGAATATGCAGAGGCGCTTGAGAATAAATCAAATCTTTTAAATTCGAAGCTGACATGCTCCAGCTCTTAATCAATTGGAAATTCAATTGAATCACTTGTAAAAATGGTAAAGCTAATAAAATCTAATTTGATCCTCTAATGATCTATCCATGCGTATTCCTGAGGCCAGCAACGTCAGAGTGGACTAATAACAGTATCCTTGTTATTTTTGGAGCAGACTGACAGCCATGGTACTCCGCGGAGCCAGTGCGAACCTAGATCATCGGCAAAATTACGATAACAGTGACTCAGTGCTCACCGCGTCGTAGGAAGATCTTTTTGTTGGTATTTAATTCTACGAATAAGTTGACCCGAATAAAGCCGTCTAGACTCGCTCGTCCTTGTGACGTGCCAAGGATAGCACATAAAGGACCTCGACGAAATTCGTCGACCGGGTTACACGTGTTGGCGTGTACGTAAGTGGCAGTTGCATCAAGCAACGAGCACACATTGTAACGAATTATCGCGGGCCGAGCGGCATCGTAATTAAGAGTTGCGCAACCGGGTAATTGAGAAACCAGACGCCTTTACAAAGCGCTACCTCGTCGACACGGCGCGGTGCGGCGGCGTATCGTATCGGAGGAGCTTAATAATAATAATATGGTTCCGGCGATGATCAAACGCGCGTACGCTCGACGGCGACGTAATTCCCGTCGCGCCGGGATCGATCGCGTCCTCTCCCTTGTCCCGCTCCTCGCGATTCTCGATAACCCCCGAGGCCTGATGTAATCCCGCGAGGAGCACCGAGGTGTTTTTCGTCCGCAGCTAATTTATTAATTATCCCGGACGTAAAGTCGTGGCGATGCGGCGTCATTCGTCGATCGGTTCGCGTCGACGTTGTTTCTCGCCGATGCGATCACTCCCCTCCCATTGTACTGTACGTATCGGGCCCGTCTAATAACACGGAACGGCTTTCCGAGAAACGCTCGGAACGCATCAATCACGTTACAAAAGCGTTTACAGGCTGCTAGCGCGGCCGATCCATCTCAATTGGTATTACGCGGCCGGTTCCCCACGAGTGAAATATAATGTCAGCCGTAATGAAAATGTCGGCCGGAACAAAAAGACCGGCGGGACGCTAAACGACCGGGATATAATCTCGTCGTGGGTGATAAAGATGCCTGGATTCCACGGTCTAATTACCGGCGATTATTCGCGGGCCTAACTAACGCCGAGGCCAACACAGACGTGTTTCGCGGCGGGAAACGGGGGAGGCGGCGCGTACACGCACGATGAAGAAGTAAGCATCGACTCTTAACCGTCCCGGGCAATTATTAATCGCGTCTCGGGCTAATGACGAGCATACGCACGTGAACGGAGGTCTGCGCCAAGCGAGCGCATATGCTAATGAAGCTCCGGTGAGTAGCGAGCGCTCGCGCGAGCACAGGCTCCTTTTATTTTTCACGCGGATAATGTAACTTTGGCTGGCCGCCGCGCCGTAACGCGCGAGAGCACGCCGAGTGATTAGCATCGGCTCTGATTCGCTTTACGGCTTGGCCATCCCTCAACTGGTCTACCGGATAGGTGCAGAGGCGAGTATTCCTCAATGTCGCGGTAGCCGATGAAGACCTCACGAGGGTAGCACGGGGAGCCTTGACCGCCAGCGCGGCGCTTGATGTATATCTCCATCGTGGACGCTGCTGAAGGTACCCTCTCAGCGCGAAAACACAGCTAATATGGTCGAGGAAGTGGCGAGGATCATCTTTTTATTAGCCCTAGAACTTCCCGGCTTCTGCACAATTTTTATTCCGGAGAATAATGTGTACACGAATAAATGAAATTTTTTCCGAAGTATTAGGTGTGCAAATAAGTTCTTTCCGCTTCCTTTCCAAATTTAAGATTGCATTATATAAATACAGTAGAGATTACGTCTCAAAGTAATCACCCTCATTCTCTATATCCTTTTCCCACACCTGGTGGGTAAATTATAAATTCCATCCTGGAAGAATGGCGGCTGCTTGCTGATTTTGAAGTCATCAATACACTTTCGGATATCTTCTTCTGAGCTGAAGTGCTCCTCCAACAAGTGGTGTTGCAGACTCCGAAAAAGATGATAGTCTGACAGGGCCAGGTCGGGAGAGTTGTGCCGCATGTGGCAGGACTTACCATCCCAACGCATAAATTGTGTCCCGCGTCTCTCTTGCAACATGTGGCCGAGCATTTTAGTGCTGCAAAATCATGTGTCTCGTCCCTTGTCCAGTAAACGGCCGTTTCTAGTCTAGCTGGTCGTATAAATTCATTAATTGATTTTGATAATATTCGGCAGGTATTGTCCATTCAGGTGGAAGCAGTTCATAATGGGTGATTCCTCGGAAATCCCACCACATAGACAGCAAAACTTGTTTGCAATGCAAGTTCGGTTTTGCCACTGAAGTCGACGGTTCCCCGGGATTAATCCATGATTTCCGTCGTTTAGGATTGTCATGTAAGACCCATTTTTCATCGCCAGTAATAATTTTGTGCAGAAAACTTTTCCTTTTATGCCGTGAAAGCAAGGCAGCAGAAATCTCGAGTCTGTTTTTCTTATTCATCTCGTTTAATTCATGTGGGACCCATCGCCCTAACTTCTGAATCTTATCCAATTGTTTCAGTCGGATAGATACTGTTTGTCTGGTGACTCCCAATCTTTCTGCCAATTCTTTTCGTTGAGCAATTCCTCTAACTCTCCGTCATCGAACTTTCTCGGTGCACCTGCAACGATCGTCGTCTTTCAAATTAAAATTTCCGACTTTAAATCTTTGGTACCACTTTTTGCATGTTCTGTAAGATACAGCGTTCTCTTCCAGTGCCGCACAAACCATTTCAGTAGCTTCAACAGCTGATTTCCTAAGCTGGAATTCAAAGAGTAAGCAGTGACGCAAGTGATGCTTCTCGCTCTCCATATTTTTTGAAATTGTTGCATAGGACTGGAAACTCTTAGAGCGCTCATTACGGCTCTTCTTAAAGCTAAAAGAAAGCTCTTTCAGGTGGCACCACAATCGGGATGTAATTCGAATTCAGTCAGAAATTGTCATCGTAGGAAAAAAAGGGGAAGGGACTTATTTAGACACGTAATACATTAGTCCAGTTGCTGAACCCAGCGATTTACGTTCCAATGGCTTCACTGCAAATTGGCTAGTGTCTACATGAAATGTACAGCAAACTGAACAGTGAGCACCATCGCAACCTCGTCTCGTTCCAATTACTCCTTCCATTCTTCTCACTCTCATTATTTCACGGCTGCTCAGACGGAATCGATCGGCCAAGGATCTCACCGATCGGCAGGCAACCGAGATTGACATTCGACGCGTCGACTAACCGGGTGATTCCGGCGCTCCACGGTGTATTAATTAATCACTCGATTAATCGCTCACGGGCTTCTTATCAACGGTGGCCGGCGAAGACGCGCGTGAAATTGATTTAAAATCGTTGCGGTTGTAAACAGTTACTCAAACATCGGTGAATCGCGCGATCTTCGCCGATAGGAGCCGAGTGTATTATGGGACACGGTTAGGAAAACTGTTCGCCACCGGTGGAAAATCGCGAGGCTAATCGCGTCCGATCTAATCTTAGCTTTCGGCGTTCGAAGCTGTAAAATCGGGTATCGCGTCGTGGCGAAGCGGCCGATGCGTGAGCGAATACTCATTATTCGCTGGTAGAAGTACCAGTAAAGTGTACGAAGTAATTCCAGAGTGTAGATACCGGCGGACATGTCAGGCGTTATTTCAAGGCGAACGATCTCGGTATTTTGCAAACCGATGAAATACACAGCGGCCGGCGGCCGGGCGGGGATTACCACGAGGATAAGCCGTGGAGCGTGTTAAGAAAAAAACCGTCGGGAGAAGCGTAATTACGAATAAAAGTTTCAATTAGCTCTCACAGGCTGAACCGTGGGCACTCGCGCGGCTGCCGTGATTCATAGGCCATATAACTGTGTGCACAGGCTCCTAGCTTCGTCGTATAAGATCGCCGAAGGATGATGACGATGGTGCGTACTCCTTTCACTTTGTTTTCCCAGATGCCTGGCTAAATATTAACCTACGTGACAGAGACGCTTTTCCCGGCTGTCGCGTCTCATGACCATTACCAAACGTTACGGTGCGCCGCCTGAAAATTCAGGCGGCGGCGACTGCTTTCCCATTCCACCTACAGGGTGCTCGGGATTTCATCATTCGATGCATCAGTTCGTCATAATCCCTCAATTTCGATAAGATCACAATACAGAGATAGATAATACTTCGAAACTCGATTGCTCAGACTTTTATGGAACAAGCTGTTGGGACTTTTACCTACTCACCCTGAAAAATACGACCTATTACTTTTGTAAATAGAGGAGCCAATGGTCGTGCTCATAAAATGGATTATCACCAGGTAGGGGATAAGCCTGTCCGAAATGAGATCTACAAAAACTCTTTACATTACAACAACGAAATTCTATGAAGAATATAATCCTTCAGGTATGCATCCAGACCCTATGGGTCATTCTATTCAATTTAATGTTTTTAATAGTCAAGAAGTTTAGTTCTTTGAAAAGCAAGAAGGTACCTACACAAGAAGCATGTTAGAAATGAGGCGTTGGCTGCGTTTTCACGGCCACCCTGTAGATGGTTCTCCCGTAAACTCCTGAACCCCGAGTGTAACATTGTAACGCGTATCCGCGCATACGGCAAATTAAACGGAGAGATACTGCTGTTAAACCTCCCAACGTTGACACGACGCTCGGCCGTATCTCGGCGGCGTTTTTCCCGTTTAAATCGTTACGACGTGTATATTTTTATCGCGTTTAGAGGGAGTGCCACCTGTTCCCAGCGCTCTCGGTGCTCGAATGGATGCCACGTCGCGGGTACGAAGGTGTAAAAACGGTCGTGTGCGTTGACTTCACGTCCGGTCGATTCTTTGCGTTCTAAGTTACGAGGTGTACGCGGGCCAACCAGTCAAGTTACAGCAGCCGAAGCTGTTATTAACGTTATTCAATCATCGCTCGAATTATCAGGAAGTATTCTACGACCTCGTTCATCCGACCTCCGTTCTTCAGACCACCCGGGTTGAGCACAGTTCTACATCATTTTTGCGAAAACGAAATGTTGAACGCTGCAGTTGTAGGAAGAAAAATCGTCGTTTTCTTTCGAGCAGCCAATTCTGACTACTCGATGCTGTTGAACTCCTTTGAATCGTCGACAGTTATGGAAAAGAAAGCAAAAATAGGCCATTAATATCGCGCTGTCATTCCTCGACCACCTAGTCCGCACTTTTTCGAACGCTTTCGCCAATATCAGCGGAAAGTGCTGTGTCGGTGAGGATTAAGATTTATTGCTCCTTAAAGTGTGTACCATTTCTCCTTAATCGCACGCTTTTCCTAGCTGCAGACTTGGCTCAGGTGCTACTCTTCAACGTAGAGAAGTCAGTCAACCCTTAATTGGCCGAATAATGCAAATGACGCCTCGTAAACGAAAAAATAAGACTTTTGAGGCAGATTGCGCCCTAGATCGATCTTTCATCTAGCGTTTTTGACTACTGAAAAATCCCATTTTTGTATTATTATTAATGTATGTAATAATAAATGTTTACAATAGAAAACAATAAAAGACTACTCGTATAATAACATAGAACGGACATGCACAAAAACTAATGGTACAAACTATATGGTATTATCCTATAATCCTGCGTAATTGTTCTTTAAACATGTGCAAAGAGTCAATGAAAAAATCAATACGATTATTGAGAGTGCAAGAGTCTGCAATAATGGACTTTAAGGGTTTGAAATCCTGCTCTAGTTCTCAATACACGTTCAGGTATATAGAAATTGATTTGCGTAAGTAGAGAGGGATAATCAATATGATTATTAATTAAATTAAAAATAAAGCTCTGGTCGGGTACTCTTTTTCGAGCAAACAATGTTTCTAGGTTCATTGTGATTAATATTGTGGAGTAATCATGATCAAAGAATGACATTGGATTATTTAGCTTGTATGAACAAAACCTGAGAAATTTATGCTGAACTCTCTCGAGCATGATTTCGTAATTAAAGCTTTTCGGAGACTATATAATTGAAGCATATTCTAACAGAGGACGGACGAGGGTGATATATAGCAATCTGAGTGTGTGGATTGAATGAAAATCAGTGGAAAAACGAAGAATGAAACCGAGTGTTCTTGAAGTGGAGTTAACAATATAATAAATATGGTGGGAAAACAGATATTTAGAGAGAGAATATTATTGAGAAATGAGAAGGCGAATCCGACACTCTTGCAATCCTGGAAAATGGAGTCTACCCCCTCAATACCTTTCTTTACGTAGCACTATTTTGACATTTTTTGTAGAACGAAGCCGGTAAAGCAACTGGAAAGTTTATTCGCAGTAAATAAGAGGTATGTGTATGAAGGAAAGAGGCATGAAGGAGAAGTATATAAAATTCACGTACATCCCCTTAGATATAAGAAAATATATCTGAATAGTCCTAAAATTGATTGCAGCCTACAGCCCACCCTCTCAAGAGGCCAAGTGTCACCGAGCACACTTATCTACTCAATCATAAACGTCCGATTCGTTAAAACCTCGGCTTAGAATCAGATTGCGAAGCGATTCGCGTCCAACATATCCCTCGATCGTGAATAGCATCGTTCTCCGTCCGATTCGTCAAGATTTCGTTCGGATAACGTGGGTTCACCCCGCGAACGACGCGTTCAACCTCGTAGGGACGGTCGAGTGACGTTAACGAGCGACGCGACCCGTAATGGGATTACTTTGCGTAAATCACGAAACTGGCCGGTCGTCCAGAGTCCAGAGGGCCCCGTACACTTATTACACGCGCGTTCGTCGACTCGGCTGGCCGGTGTTGAGATACGTTCGACGTTTAACCCCAGGGTCCCCGCCACGCTGGAAACCCCGGCCATATCGATCCTCTCTTGGTCCGCTGCGTACCAAGACGGACGCTCGCTTCGATATTACCTGGAACTCCGAGAATCCTATCGACTGTTGGTGGCGATGCGCATACACGCCGAGCGAGAAGCTCGCGAGCAAACCGAGGAACGAAACAGCCAGCCTCCTCCTCTAATCGGGACTTTACGAGCACCCTGTATTCCGGCATGCGTGGCTCGCGCGCGACCCCAGCCGACCTGCCACGACCTCTCCCACATTACCTCGTCCACGCACCTCGAGCATGCTAGGATAACCAGAAACCACCTACCAACATCAACAATCATACCGAAAACGTTCATCGAAAAAATCATGAGTTATTTCTATTTCTATAAAAATTAAAAGTTTCAACGATTCGTATGCTACATTTTAGAGAATCATTTTCTGTCGATTGTTACGGTTTAAGGTGGACGTTTGAGAGATGAATAGTTTAATTTAAAGATTAGAATTGAGATACAACACAGTTTCGAACCTACCTGCATTCACCGGCTTCGTTTCGGGTAATTGAGGATTTGGATAGGGTAAACTGTACAATGAATGGCACCCTAAGCCAAAATCGTAGTAAAAATCAAGTTTTACGAGTCATAAATTTTTTATTATAAAATATATTCAGTGAATAACAACACCGTAAGACAAATAGTACAGTCATTGGCACAGTAATCGTTTACATTTCATCTTTTATCATCCTTTTGGCTGCATCATATAACTCTGCGCATCTCATAGATCGAAGAACGATCCATTGCTCATCGATTCCTCTGAAAAATCTTCACATTCTTCAGTGATGGACAGGTTTCAACGAATATTCGCTCACGATTTATATTTGAAATTGTCTCAATTATTTAATGAAATAGATTTTGCTGTATTCTTAATTTGTTCAATGAAGATTTAAATTCAAAATGAGTTTTCTTAATCCTATCGCACGCAACGTGGTATAATACACGATAGTTCGATATTAATTATTAATTATAATATTTGATATTTTATTTCTCGTACAACATTATTAGAGCAAGTATAAAAAGAAATTCAGAAAATGTATGTCATGAATTATACATGATTGATTTTATCAATTATTATTAACGGCTGGACAACCGGACGTGACACGATCAATACAGAGCTTTTCGAGCTTCGTAATCGATGTGTCGACAAAGTGAGTTTCGAAGCCAGCGCATAACTTCGCTATTTTGCAACATTTTGACGTAAAGAAAATTGGAACATTACCGGTTTGTACACCTCGGAAAAATGCGAGTCCAGTGATTACCTCCGAGCGGACATCTGAAATGTAACAGTAATGGCCCCCGGGAGAAGACTCTCGCTGTTTCCAGCGAGGATATCGACCGGATTACCCCCGAGACATCGCCATCCCGCCAAATTAGCTCTCGCTCGTGTTTGTTTCCCGTCGATCGCCCGTAGACATCTCGCTTAACGAACGAACCATCTCGCTCCGTGTCGGTGCCCCTTTGACCGGCCGACAGCGAGCAGAGAAATTTTCGCGAGCGTGATTACACGCGTGCTTTAATGTCCGTTTACGCAGCGGACGTAACGAGTTCGTAGCGAGGCGCAGGATCGGCTCGGAGGACTCGCCAGGAAAAATTCAATTCCTGGTTGTACGCGCGTTTTCAAGCGATTCCGAAGATCTCGCAGCTGGCTCATCTTACGTGCAAATGGACCTTTATCCTACGATCCTACGTCTCGCGGATACTTCCACGAGGAATCCTTTTCCCTGGACCATCTTTAATTAAACTCCTGACACAATATTGCTCGGAGGAATGTTTCGCCGGAGGACCTGGGGTGAAAGTAACGCGGGGAAACGATCCTCGTCCTGTTACGACGTTCTTTTTCGAGGATTCTCACATCCTAGCCGGCGTCTTTCAACCTACGCTTCCTGTTTGTCTACCTGCCGGGATACGCTGAAGAATCCCAAACTAGAGTGCTACGTTGACTGTAGTGATTAGCGCGGCCGTCTCTCTAAATAATGAAAGGAACGCGCGGCTTCCTAAAAGCGGCAAACTTACCTGCACGCAGGGTTGTGCTAATTTAAATACGTTTGTAATTGAATTACGTAATTAAATTACATTGTATATTTTATATACATTGTAATTGCATCACATAATTCGAACCTTTCGCGTAATTTAATTTCTCATTACGCGAATCATCAGTGTAATCGAAATACAATGTAATTGAAATACAATATAATGTATTATATTAGGTTGTAAAGAAAGAAATGCAGGATTTTTGTTCCTTTGTTTTAATTGCAATTTTATAGCAATAAATATTTACCTTAATTTAATGAGTTATATGTCATTTTAAAGCTTCTTTTACGCTCTATTTAATTATGCTTTTGATATTTAACTTTATTCAAATTTTTATTAAATTATACAGGGTGAGTCACCTAACGTTGCCACCTCAAATATCTTTCTATGTGATTTTTTTTAGAGATGTCAAGTTCACCTTCATTTTTTTAAATGGAAGCACCCTTTTTTAAACACCTACAATGGTAGTCCCTTTCATTAGGAATTCAGTGACTATAATTACCCATGCACGTATAAACTTTCTAAGTAACTCCTAGTTCATATAACAGACACAGAACATTATTATTTTGCATTAACCATTATTTGCATTATTTGTAGACTTCATACTTAAAACACAATTCTTGAGGCTTTGAAAACAACAAAGATATTTGAGGTGGCAACGTTAGGTGACTCGCCCTGTATTTTATTCCAGGATGTCAAAACTCGATTTTCGCATTATTTTTTACTATGAGTTCAAACTATTACCTTCGCCCCATACTTCGTTGATATTCCGAACCGCTTGAGCGGCACTTCGGCCTAGTTTAAACTCATACAAACAAATATGTAATGCGAAAATCGCGTTTTGACATCCTGAAATAAAAGCCAAATAATTTAATAATAATTTGAATAAAATTAAACGTCGAAAGCATAATTAAATAAGCTTTAAAATGACATATAACTCATTAAATTGAGGTAAATATTTATTGGTATAAAATTGCAATTAAAAGAAAGGAACAAAAATCCTAAAAACATTACTCGTTTAATGTGAAAAATATCTTTCCGTGGTAAGTGCGTTTGCTGATTGGTTTTTTGCGGTAGATTAAATATCAACAGTACTGCAAGATTGGTGCTTGGAAAAATTAAAAATGTGATTAAAAATGGTCGAGGACTGGTCCACATTATTGTACGAAAATAGACCTCGTTAACTGATGCCAATTTCAGATTTCCTGCGACTTTCCAGAGAGGTTCGCGGCCGAACGTTAATCTGCGAGCCACAGTTTCCAGCAGCATGATAAAGGGAGGATTTCGCGTCGGTAAAAAAACCCGTTCAACGTAAACGCGTCAATATTTTATCGCTGCATAATCTGCTCGCCAGTTGCCGGGCCTTCAAAAGCGCATAAACGACATCGACCTCGAGCTGACCCGGGTAATTGAAAGAGGTGGCCGCGAAGAGACTGAGTGACCACAAGCGGCTCCCTCGCACGTAGGTGCACCTGCACCTGTAGTTCCCCGCGCACATGTAATAATGAGCATGCGGTCGTGCATAGATTTTTCTGTTGAATCCTAGAAGCCCTGTGCAGATAGCTCTAGGAATCACTGGACACAATGAAATGAGAAATGACACTGTGCGTCTTCCTAACAGCGACGATCAATCATCGATGCTAGAATCTCTCCCTTAATTGAAAGACGAACGCAAATGTGAATTTCAAACTACAATCTTAATTTATTAAATCTGATTATTGTTGCAACAACTATAAATCGTTGTTTCGCTTGTCAGATGTTGATTCCTTTAACCAGCTATACCTTCAAATTTTCCGTATTGATCATGTGCTTTCGAAATAAATCGGGGAATCATGCAAAGTATCTCAATTGTATCTTGTAAATTGAATAATATTAGGTTGGCAACTAAATTCGCGACCTCCACATTTTCTCAAAGTCATTTATAATATATTTTTTAAGCACGAGTATTTTATATCAAATTAATCACAAAATTCAGAGCTTTCCAATGATATACAGTTCAAAAGGAATGGTCACTGAATGAGGTTATAATGATACAATAAAAGGATTACAAACTACAAGCTCGTGAATTTAGTTGCCAACCTAATCTATTTAGGTAAACTTGTTGAAACGTTACTTCCGTAACTCCGAATTCGCTATAATCAAACTAACAGTTTTTTGTAAATATCTAAAAAAACTGAAATGGACCGTCTATTATTTGTGTAGGAAAAAGTTGTTTTCAATTTCATCAAAATCCGTGAGGAAGTGACGTTTCGACAAGTTTACCGATATTTGTATTTATTAAGTACTGCCTAATATGTATAATATATTTATATTTATAAAAATTGCCTTACTTCCTCTATTGTTGGCCTATAACAGGGGTCGGCAAACTTCTTTTGAAAAGGGCCCGAACGTAAAATTTTTAGGCTAGGGGGCCGGGTAGCAAGCTCGAAGATATTTAGGTAATTCTACTCATAGAGCAACGAAAAAAACCGGTTCAAAATGTTTTTTATTTTACGTAATTTTATTTATTTTTTTAGTGTTCATTAACCTCACGGGCCTGATTAAAAACAGGCGGCGGGCCGGATTTGGCCGGCGGGCCGTAGTTTGCCGACCCCTGGCCTATAAGATCAAATGTATCAGAGGATTATTACACAGGAAATTGGTAAATGAAACTTCATTGTGAACAGCAGATTGATCCAGCCGTGATCAGACGTAATAGTATCGCTCTGCCCTTTGACTGACGACCATCGGTGTGTGTTCATCGGCACAATCCTTTCTCTGGCGTAGTGACGGAAAGAAACGTACGACGTCCCCGAAACTCGTTTTATTGCCGTGGCTGTCGCAGAGATCGAAAAGGATTTTTACGAAGGCCGGTCCATTATGACCGTCGATTCGTCGGCCGGTAAAATATCGCGCGGCGATAAAATCGACGGGATTGGCATTTTACGAGAAACACGGCCATCTAAAAATCTATTTCCCGTTCAACTCTTTCAACGGCGGCGATAAACGCGCGCGTTGCGTGAGATAAGGGAGCACGGCCATCGATGGCAACATAATGGAGAGTTCGTCCACATTTTGCAACCTGTCGTTTTGTAACGATCCACGGTTCCCTCTAGTTTTATTTACTGTATAAACAATCCTGCCTCGCGGAGAACAACCTCGAAGCTGTCGCTATTGTGCACCTTAGGGCCTCGTGAATCCGCACAATCGTAGTTAATTCGGGGCGAAAACATTTCGACATTTGACAGGCAGACGCGCGAGAAGAAAAAACGTCCCGCGTTACACAACGCAGGATGTATAAAGCGCGCGGTAAAAGGGGCCATCATTGCTTCTAAATGTGAACGTTTGGCCAAAAATGTACGACACAATCGCGGACAGGTCATTCTACTGGCGGGCGGAGATAACGACGTGACGCACAGTGGTCCGGATCGAAGAAGTTGGTGTCATTTTGTTATAACTTTTGAACTATTAGAGATATCGCAACGAAATTTTCACCAAAAATATTTAAAAAATAGTAATTCTTACCTAGGGATAATTAAATATTTTTTGCATTTGTTAAACAATAATTTTTACTAATTTTTCATTGTGTGATATTCTTTATTAAAAAATGAATTGTTCAAATATAGTTTTTCAACCTTTTTTTACTTGATGTGAACAATAATTTTTAGTGTTGGTCTTAATCTTTAACACATAAAAGAATGCTTCCCTGTGTAAAATAATCCTGAATAAAATAGTACTATCATTATATTTAGTCAATATTACCACAAATAAAAAAGTAAGCTAATAAAATAAACGTATCATAATTTGTCTTTCGTGATGATCTATGATGATCGCTGAAAATGATCCAATTTGTTATAAAACAAGCCTTTTCAGGGTTCTCTAGATATTCCTGGGCAAATGTAAAAAATTTGGCCAATTTTTTTATTTCATTGAATATTAATTTTTAACATATTGTGAACAATAACTTTTAGTGTCGATGTTAATTTTGTAACACAGAAGAGTGCACTTCATCGTAAACAGAAAAAAAATAAGAAATATTAAGTGGTGTGATCAGGGCACCTCGCAGAAGAGAAGCAATTTTCTTGGAGAAAAGTACTATCTCTAAATGTCTACCTTTAAGTATTCGTCCTAATTACAATCCTTGGTAAACTTCATTAATTTTTTCATTTTCGAGGTTGATTGATATTTAGGGAGCAATACAAATTTGGTAGAAATCGATATGAGAATGTTGACTGTTTAGCTAAATGACACCAACTTCTTCGATCCGGACCACTATGCGACGTACAGTGTTCCAAAATGCCGGAAAGCTGCTCAAGCATTAAAAACCCTAAAAGAACACTAAAAACCTTCCTAAAATTATTATAATATATATTATTTATATACAATATATTCATGAATTAGATCCGACTGCAAGCACACAATCGTATCGGTATTCTGCTGTCTTGCATAGACAATTTTATAGTTCCTTGTAGTTTGAACTATTACTTAACGATATCACCACACATGATCAAAATTATTTACTTCGAAAAATGGTTCTATAACTAGCTTTCTGGCGTTTTGGAACACCGTGGAACGCGGCCCGTTCTCGTTCTTTCGTCGACCAGAGAAAGACCGACCAAAGAAACCATGATTCGCTTCCATTCTTTACGCTTCTTTTTCGACTGGGTGATTAAGTAATACGTAATTAATAAACGCACAATTTCGGTATGATTTTTTATCGAGGACGAGAACACGTCCGAAGTAATTAGTGCCTCCCTCTAGGCTCCTCGACTCTGCCCCGCTCGTAGCGCGGTCGTAGTCGTGTACACTTCGAGTGTGCGACAGGCTCGGCCATAAAACTTTGAACGTGCAATTAGGGCCAAGTCGTTAATTTATTTTTCTCTACGTGTGGCCTACACTTTCAGCACCGTCCTACCATTGTCTTGCGTCTCGCCGGCTCCGTGAGTGCAGTGAACTTATTGCTCAATGTTTGTTGATTAAACGGACCTAATGATTTATTCGTTTATTAATTACTGCCGTCTTATTAGCGAACTATTTGAGGACTACATTTTTAAGACTACAAACTATTAGAAACTGCAAATATAAATGTTATATCTTTCTGTCAGGTCGAATTAAAATTCTATTCTGTTGTAATCACTAGCAGCTCTATGCAAAATAAGAATTCTTTTAACACTAAACCTACCACTGCCGGTCAAATGACCGGTCTTACATTTTTAATTTTATAATTACTGAAATTATGATGTTGCTTACATGGAAAATGATTTGATAAATTTCTTTATCCAGGCACATATTGCAATAAAAATTGCACGAAATCTAAATATATAGAGCCTTGTCATTTTTGTCGGCTGAAACACTTTAATCGCTTTCAGTGCTCGCTAATTTTAGTGTTAATCTCTATTAAACTATGAAACACAAACAAGTTTAAATCTATTCTAGCTACGAGGAAGATTGTACAGCGAGAGATCAACGAATGAACTGTTACAATCGGGAGAACAACGTGTCCAACACAACGAAAACGCTATTATTCTCAGATTAATCATCCGAGTAGCATTAACACCGACTGACACACTAACGCGCATGAGTTTTAGGCTGCGTTATCGAGCGAGACTATTCAGAAAAAGAAAGAGGAGGATTTCGTGTGTCGTAACTGTCCTAACGAAAGTAAAAAAGTAGATGATGAGGATGAGGAGGGATCAGCGCGTCAAAAAAGGTTACCGTTAGGAGCAGCATAGAGAAGTCTCGAAAGGTTACATCAAGGTTCCATTCAGTCGTCGAAATTTCGACTGTAACCGCGTGAAAGTATGCGTTTGTAAAAAGTAAAAAGTAAAGAAAATTCCACGGGCTCGTCCGGGATTTGAACCCGGGACCTCTCGCACCCGAAGCGAGAATCATACCCCTAGACCAACGAGCCAGCTTGCTGGTGTCTTCCTTAAGATCGATGAAGTCCATAAAGCGCGTAATCCGCGATAGCTTATCACCGTTCGCTAATTGCAATGTTTCCTGACGCATTATCTGTTCGATAAGCGTATCGCTCGCGAAATAAATACTCCGATTAATAAATGAAACTAATCTGGCTGCCATAGGCGTATATACTTACATCTTCGGATCGATGAAGACCTGTAAAAAAAAATTGCCGCAAAATTTGACCTTGAATTTCAAGGTAAAATTTTTTATTGCATTGTATTCTACGCAGCATGGGGATACAAAGTGGCACAGGAACCATGAGTCAAAACTCAACCGTTTCGACAGAAATCGATGCAGAAGTTTTGTTGTCTCTAGGATGAATTTTATTCATAGAAGTTGGAGATTTCAAATTGAAATGCTAGTTGTTGATATAAACACAGTCATGGCGAGAATGAAAACACACCGCTACAACGTTAAAGGCCACATGAATACAGTTCGAGCGACCTCCACTATCGTGATTTTGATTGCTACGCTTTGATTCAGGGCTCGGAATTATTTACTCGCGACGGGGCCAATTTTCGAAAGCTGCGACTTGCGATCCGGCCGCGCACTGATTTGATTGATATCACATTCGTGTAGGGATACGCATAAATAATTCCGAGCCATGAATCAAAGCCAAGCAATCAAAATCGCGATAGTGGAGGTCACTTGAACTGTATTCATGTGGCCTTTATCGCTGTTGCGTTCACAATTTTGCGACAACTTCTTTTTACAGATCTTCATCGACCCGAAGATGTAGAATACGCCTGCGGCAGCTAAGACCAAACCTTTTTTTACATCCTGTACGATCGATTAATTTATTAATCCTGGGCGCGAAGGAGCACGCTTGATAATGGTGAAAAAGCGTGAACACGCAAGCGATCAGGGAGGCTTGTTTACCTAATTGATCGGCTCTTAGCGTATCGACGTCATGGTTTTTGTCCCGTCATTGAGAATTCTCCGGGAGTCTGGGAAGCAACTCGATCAACCTAAGAGAAAGAAAAAGCGTTAATTAGCTCGTTTGAATGGGGGCCGGCGATCGCGATCAGCTCAGAGTTGGTGCACGTGGCGCCACCTGTGGGACAAACGTTGCATTCATGATTAGCGCGGCGTTCTCCCGCCAGTACCTTCCCTGCCAGCAGGATAGATCCTCCTCCGGGTTAGGATCCATGGGGATCCCCCCCGGTACAAAGTTGCAGTAGAGGTCGGCGAGATCGCAATTACTTTTCATCGCAACGGCGTGATTACGGCCGCCCCGACACGGCGAGGTCTCGGATAGCTTCTCGCGTGCATCGCCGTTTAGACGACCCTCGGAGATCCAAACGAATTAGGGTAGGGGCTAATTACCCCCCTCGAGGCTAAAAGACCTCTTTCCTACTGGAAGATGTATCTGCCCGGTGAAATGAAAGCGTGATCCCCGATTTTTCAAGCGGGATCGGTGCCGTGTTAACGTTAATGGACATTGTTATTCATGATAAAACGCTACACGACACGCTCGCAGCCAACGGGAATACGTTCCCTTGTTTCCCAGGGGCTGTCGGGGTGCGGGTCGCATGAAACTCGAACGGAAATTTCCTGACCGCCGCGACTCCGCCATATCACAACAGGAAACGAGCAAAAAAAGCGCGCCGTGTTTATTGTTGCATCAACGCGTCGAATCCTTTCCTTTCATTTTTTCCATTATTTACCTCCGGATTCACGAAGACACGCTTTTCGGCCGTTTAGTCGGCACTTTGTGCCCATAAAGATCAACACAATAACGTGGTCGTAAAATTGCGAAGTGTAGCGTAAAAAAAATCATAGGAATTTTTGACATTTTTTATAACGGTGCGTTTTTTGTAGGTTATCCTGGTTAGGTAGGCAAGCGGTGCGTGTACTTTTTAATTAAAACTAGGATCGCATCGTAAAAGCAGCCCATGGGCCGATTAACCGGTTCGCCGACCACCATCATCACTTTACGACATTTTCGGCCTTTCTTTTGCAAAACATAGTAAAACCTATTGTTCCTCAACGGCCATTATCGCCTGCGCCAGCAAGGCCAACCCTCTACCAGTGACCGTACCGCATCCCCATTCATCGATATAGCTACGCATATTTTCTAGAAATCCCCTCAATATTTCTAGAAATAAAGGCAAGGCTCCGGAAACGGTTAGAATTATGTACCTAGGGCGAACCTTTCCGACACAAAAGCACCCACGTATTACTTTCCATAAAAAGAAAGTTTTACGACCGTTTTATAAACCGTTTTAAACCGTTTTAAACCGTTTGCAACGGCAAATATACGTTTTAATTGTTTCTCTCGACAATAACGGGTCGGCCATAATTTATATTTATGTACCCTCAAAATCCGCATACTTCAACATATAAAAACAATGTTGCCTATTGGTATGTCGGGCGCTCGTAAATACCAAACATAAAAATTACACTGCGGATCTTTATGCAAAATAAAAAAATTGTCTGCATCAATTGCCAAAGGTGGTCGCCAGATACACATTTTACGTTACCATTTATTTCAATTATTATTCTATTCAATATTATAATATTCAATTGTTATTCTTCAATTACATATTTCAATTTTTCTCCTTTCTTAAAATCCGCAGCCTGATAGTAATTAAACGAGGTTTATTTCAACGAAAAGAGCAAAAACTCGTCTCGAGGAAAAATTTTAAAGCATAATAAAAATTGTTGACTCTTTGCACTCACAGCTATTTTAAGACTCGTTTCTAGAATTGCAAGGATGCGGGACGCGCCTTCCCATTTCTCGATTATGCAAAATGGAGTTTTTCAGTACACAAAAACGTTAGATGAAATATCAATGTAGGCCGCAATCGTCCTCAAAAGTCCTATTTTTACGTATACAAGACGTAATTTGCATTATTCGACAGCTTGTAGCTGTCGCAGCTTTATGAAAATAGCTAAATGCGCAGCTTTATGCTGCTGAATAATGAAAATTACGCCTCGTAAACGTAAAAATAGGACTTGAG
The DNA here is from genome assembly GCF_051020765.1 of Lasioglossum baleicum. NCBI lineage: Eukaryota > Metazoa > Arthropoda > Insecta > Hymenoptera > Halictidae > Lasioglossum > Lasioglossum baleicum. The sequence goes on from NC_134934.1 coordinate 12,992,989, forward strand.
GGCAATCGCGGCATGGATTGATGTTTTATCTAGCGCTTTTGACTACTGATAAACCCCATTACATACCGAGAAATGAGAAGGCGCATCCCGCACCCTGGCAGTCCTAGAAAAACGAGTCTACCCCCTTAAACATTTCTTCCGCGTGACCCACAATAATTCCATTCTATATTAATTTTTTCTTCGTGTGAATATAAAATTGATATACCTGATACAATACTTAAATGTTTAGTAATTGATTAGATACCAACATGTTTAATAATATTTTTTTAGTGGCGACTCTCTCTTTCTGAGTCACCATTCGAGTGTTAAGGGTTGATACTGTTCAGTTTTCTTTCCATGTTATATTTAAATTTAGAGATCAACATGCTTCAAACCTAAAGGCTGTAAAAAGTGATATGTAACGCTGTAAATGTATAATGACAATAAATTGTAAAGAAGTTCCATAAAGTTGACAATTGGCGATGTTGATGACTATCATGAAAGGAAACTGATCAATGCTCTACTTATCATTTTATTGTGTCAGCCTCAACACTGCCGAGGGTCAAACTACCCGAAAGCGAAAGTGTCCTCGGGCCCCGATGCATTCATCGATAACTTCGATTTTCGAAATACGTAATTTTCCATTCTTCGTAGAACACAAGCAGCATTTCGTGCAGATAAAATAGAATAAATGAAAGGCGACGAGGAATGCCTGAGCATGCTTTCATATATCACCAACACAATCCCCAAAGCTGTTATCGATCATTAAGATCTCTATGATCTACGAGCAACCGTGGTTGGATCTTCAAGGACATTGCAGCGAGAATTATGTTACTCTGCACAAGTACGGGGTACAATTCTTTAAACTAAATTTAGCACTGATCTGTGCAGTGAGTAATACTAAACAAATCTGTACTGTACTTGAACAAAACCTGGTGTGAACACACGAGGATTATCTGTTACTGTGGTTTTAATTCTTCTTTTACCTTCAGAATATAATTTTTAGTAAAATGCCTTAATTCATCACCGGAGAAAAGCAATTTTCCTAGGTGAAAAATTTCTATTCTTTAGTTTTCGTTAAACCAACTTGGCAATGTGGACTACATTATAAAGCGACCAGAAATGTGACTAAACAATGTGTCTTTTTATTAAAAATGAACCAGACATTACGTTTCTGTCGTTCATTATATTGTACTTTGAACTGCATCTTTCTCAAGCACAATCAACGGAAAAGTTACGCGATCTACACCTTCAGTTATCCTCTCCACAGTTGAAATCCTCGGCGAGTCCTCGAACAACCAACAAAAACTGATTAGCTGTTGTTCATGCGAGAGCCATCGGATTCATCTCGAGTCTTTCATCTCCCGGATAGTCCTGTCGAAAAGAATCTTACGTAAGCAATTCTCAAATCCGGCACGATCGTAAAAAAGTATTGGATACTTGCTACCGCGCAGATCCTACCGTCGATTCGAGTTGGCAGAGGCTCGATGAGAAGAGGAGAAGAAGGAGAATGAGGGAGTGGGAGGGGGTAGAGAAAAGGTCCTCGAAACCGCAGGATCCTTATCGATACCGTCAGCGTGCAAACCCGTGTCTCGTAGGTCCACGAGATCGTCGAGGGTAGGAGGTCCGGGCAAAGGAGGAGGAAGAGAGGCGAAGAGATGGTAAGGTGGTGAGGCCCCTCCCTTGTTCCCCCACCCCGGAGTCCGGAGTATCCCTCTGGCCGTCCAGCAGGACCCCCCACCAAAGGTACGTTAGGACCCGCAGCCCACCTGTGCCACGGATGGACCCTGCACGCTTCTCTGCTGATCCGACGCACAGTGTGCCCATAAGGCCCATTCGAAGTATACTTACGAGAGCGCACGAGCCTAGCTGGCGAACGAACGAACGAACGAACGAGCGGTCGACCGATCGAGCGAACGAAGTGGGACCGTATAAAATAATCGGAGGTGGGGGCTGATTCAAGAATCGACGTGGACACCCTCGCCTTCCAAAGTCATTCACCTAACGGTCATCGCCGCGTCAAGAATCTTCTTCATGTTCCTCTTCTTCTTATCTGCTGTCGTTTCTTCTTCCGTTATCCGGTCCAACCGAAACCTCGGACGACATTTCCCGGTTAGTGTCATCCGACCATCAGTGAAAAACGCTCGGGACCTACTCGCCCCTCTGCCAAGGATACAAAAAGGACAGTGGATTTCAGTTCCGTTCGCACTCCGAAGTGACGTTTCCGTCCAGATACTGTCTCGTCAATTTTCCCGCGCATCGACAGTGGCCAACTGTTTTCGTGATTGAACACAGTGAGAACGCTCGTCGGAGATTTTGTGTTGTTCGAGGGACAAAGTGAGTTTGTCAGTGATCGCTCGATCTCTCGCGCCGGACTTCCCAGGAATTGACGACAGCCGACGCTCCAGTGGCCGCGGCCGATCGATCAGTGTCACGAATCTGTTTGCGACAGTTCCGTAATACGATATGGAGACAAAGTGTTTTGGATAGTGTACCGCTCTTGAGATATACGGACCACACGATTCACACCACCGTGGATGACACTTGGACAGCGCTAGACGGTTTAACTGTCACGGTACGCATGAATTCTTTATTCTAACCGCGATCGGTCGATCCTCTGCCAAATTCGTAAAATGTTAACGCATTTCTCGCGAATCGATTATATCAATAGTTGGTCGGGAACATATCGCGATGTGTCGCACGGCGTTAAGTGGATCGCAACCAGCGACTGATAATAATCAATTACCATCAGCCTCCGCATCGTGCAACGCGTTCGTTTCGTCGAAGAAATCGAGTTGAATCGCGTACACCTACGAGCGAGCAGAAGCGGCGAAGGACGCGTGCGTTTCGTAATTTGAGCGCGTCTGGCCGACCGATTTCTTTGTCGTTGCTCGTGTCACGGAGCGAAAAGCGTCGCTGTTGGACAAGATTCCGACGATACCGTCTGGGAATCCACGATAAGGCCGTGACTCTCGCGTACCTTCGGGCGTCGTGATTAAGCTTAATTATTTAATATATTTAATACCGACTAGCAGATCGTATCTCGTCCGATCGCGACGATAGCTGACTGAATATTCTCAGCGAGACGTCAAACAGAAACCGCGACGAGAGTCGATTACAAAATTGATACCGACGGTTTACGACCGCGGATAATTAATACACAATGATTCGATCGATAAACGATGCGTTAAGCTGCTTCCACATTGTAGCAAAATTCTTGATCTTACTTTCTTTTTTTTATAAGTAGTGTAAAGAAAAACGGAAAGGGTGCACGCTGTTGGATCAGTGTAAACTAAGCTTTAGAAAATATTTTTCAGTACAAAATGAATTGCGTAACTCGTCGACACGGTGTATCTGTAATTTTTAACGTTAATTTATGGGCAAATAGATCGGCTCGCGGGAAATGCAGGCGTCGCGTTCCCATTTCGAGCGTGTTCGACGCGTTGCGCGATTGTTAGATACGAATCTGAATCGGGTTATCGAGGAGCGATGGAATAATAGCATCGGAAACAAACGGTCCACGTTGCATCGCGCGAAGGCCGATCGCCGGAGCGCGCGTTGCGGAACGGCGTTTCGTTTCGAAAGACCGGAAGCTGTTCTCTGCTAACTGGATCGCGTTGCTTTGCAAAGATGAGTTCGCGAAGGGTGTCGGGTGCAACCTCGTTCCAGCTCCGGCGGCCATTTAAAAATACAATCGTAAAAAAAATCGTTACTGTATTTTACTAGTCGGGACACAGTAAAATCGAGGTCGTTCGCAACACTAATAGTGTTTACAGAGGTAAGCTCTCGAAGAGAGAAGGGAGAAAACGAACGACAATGTAGGGCCACAGGCTGGAAATGTCACACAGACGACCGCTACTTTTTATTACAAATCGTCCCCGATAATTGCAGCCGGCTGTGAGCAGTAAAAAAGTGACCTGCCTGTAGCTCGCTCTGTCCATCCAGTTCAGCCGGCATCTTTCAGTGCTTTATTGCTCGGAGGAAATAGAGCCCGAGCCATTTTTCACCAATAAAAAGGCGCGCGGTAACGGTCACTAGACCTTGGCGAAAAAGCGGCTTAGTCGACCTTTTTTTTTTTTACAATCCTGGGGTTCGGTCGAGTAGCTTAAAAATCGAGGAGACCGTGAATGGCGAAAAACATCGGGATGTTTTAACGGTCGGGAAAAAACGCCATAGGTGGTTTGTGCCGGTCGTAAACCGTTCCGATCTCCTCGGATAGCACTTCGACAAAACAGGTAACCGAGACGATTTTCGCGGGCGTGCGACGTGAGGCGAAAAATCGAGCTGCGAATTCTAGAGGCGTCTTGTTTTCCCGGTGCCGCGACGAAAGTAACGAGGCGTCGGTCATTTAAAATAGTTCCGCTGCTAGACCAAACGTGCGACTTTCACGCGCATGCAAACGAAGATAGAAACCGCTAATTCGACGGGAGTCTCTCTCTGATGTTAGGGTGTCGGGACGAGGAGAACAGTTCAGCGCTCAAGATGATCGCGGATCGATGCCATTCTTTTCTGAAAGCGGAAGATCAGGAGCGGGTAAGTGTCTTTATCGAGAAGGTCAGCTCTAGAAAGGAGGACAATCGCCGGAGCGGGAACGTAGGAACTCGGATTAATCCCTTTGAACGCTGAAACGTGCTCGCGGTTGCACCTTCGCGTCCCGTCGAGTGTCTTTCCGTGGAATCGCCGATGATCAAAGAGTGTCGGGCGCGGGGGAGAGCCAGCCGAGCGATCGCGCTCGAAAGTAACGAGCTGTTAGCAGGGAGTCGTTACGATTCACACGGTTCGATCGACTAGCGCAACAATCGCGCCTATTGATATCTGGTCTCCGCGATTGGTCTTGGCGACGATGATTACAACCCGCGCCACCGGTCCGGTCCGAGCGGAAATCCCTCGGCAAATGTATCGGGTCCTCGGCCATTATCGTTCGACTTTCCTCCCGGCGGAGGAATCGAAACGGAGTCGCGCGGAGGATCCGCGAACTTTCTCTACGGGGTATTCACTTTTCTTCCCCGATGATCGATCGGCGGAATAGTCGCAGGAACCGCGCGGGATTTATTAGAAATAATTATCGTCCCAATATTTTACGATCATTAGCGACGCGGAGGCAAGGGACTCCGTTAAGTAACTCCTAAACACGGTCCGTCGGCGCGAACGCGGCGCGGAGTTAATTAATCAACCGTTTTATTGTGCCCGCGGAGAGGCCATAATTAAAAGTCATTTATTAGCGGGGAACATTGAATCATCTATCATTCTTTTGCGCGTCGTCGATTCTATTAAGCCGGTAAACTCGCCGGTATCACCGGTCGCGCGAGGCCCGGTTGCGACACGCAACCGTAACAATATGGCTTAAAGCACGTTGCAACCGCATCGACGTGAAACGCTCGAGTATGCAGGCACCCCCTGAATGGCTCACCGGATGCACACCTGCAATCAGTGCAGGTTGCGATACCTCGGGCGCGCACCGTCGTCGTCCTCATCGTCCTGGTCGCCGCCGCCGCCGTCGTCGTCGAGCCTTAACCGTGACTATCGATCCGCCAGCATCTATCGGTAATTAATAGCGCAGAACAATCCCTCTGGGGCCGAGCCCAAACCAGACGAGCCGAGGGAAGAGACGCGGCGTCGTCCCTCTCTCCCCCACTTCAAATATCAACCGGGCCCGCAGGCAGTATTTAACGAGAATACGTCGTCATTTAAATTCAATTAACCGACGCGCTCTCTCTTTCCTCCCCGACGATTTGCTTGCTAGCTAGCTTGCTCGCTCGATTTCGCGCCGTCTCGGAGCAATCGTCGAGGTCCACCAAGCAAACCGCGACGATTGCCACATCGCACGGATACGCCAGTTTTTCCGCTGGATTCGAAAATAACGTTGAAGCAATCGCGTTGGCATAATCTCGCGGCTTTCTTCATCTTCGGCCCCGAACCAACCAACGAATTTTCAAACCGTTGCCCAGTCTGTTTACGATTCTAAGGCGGCGCGGGCATGAAAGTCATCGACAGGAAGTCGACGAGTGTTACCTGCTCGTCGACTTCCACGTGCGTAGACAAGTCCGCTTACGCGATCGGATAATCAATTTCAGATAGAGTCTATTCCGGAGCAAGATTCTATCCGAAGATTTGAGTCATCTTTTTTCAGATAAGAAGATGATTCACTTAGAATTTCTTAAGTTGATATACCTCTAAGATTCACGGCAACAGTTAGGACCTAGAATTCTATTTTTGGGGTGGTTCGTGACAGTGTAGCATCGGATTCCACAATCTGAAGATAAAACGGTACTGCATCGAGTAGATATTACGTGTCTCCCTGTGTAACTTGGAGGATGTAAAGTGCGAGCAAGAATTACACTGCCAATGTATAAGGTGAGGTACCGCCATAAGCGGTTTTCGACCTAGCGGAGTGGAGGAGGGAAAAGGGAACGTGGAAGGAAAAAAAAGAATCGAACGTGGAATTAAAAGTATGCGTAGGCACGCCGAGTCACGGAGCGTCCGCGAATGAGAAGAGTCAACGACTGTGGGGTGTAGGTCAGGAAAGAGAGACTCCGTTGATCAAACAATCGATGTCTCTTCCATTAGCTGAGATTTACTTTCCCATTTAGCGACAGTCTGTCATGTATGAAAGTCGCCGCAAGTGACACGGCGTACCCTCGGGCTACGTATGTGGGTCAGTACTATTGTCCCATATTCCCGGACTTCATTAGAATTCTCGGTGCAGAGGCAGTCGTAAAAACTGTATCGTCGAGTAGTTTCACGACCGATCGGACCTCCGTTTTAAAACCGGCGCTGCGCCCTAGTCGTTAATTTTTGAGATCTCTGTTACACGTAAGAAGGCGGGCGGAATGAAATCGGCAAGGTGTGAAAACGAGACCGCGAACCGTTTTCCGGACGAGCGACCGAAGAAGGCGAAAGGAGTCGCTCGGTCGAACAGAGGAGGGAAGAAGCAAGTGCACCGAGGGTTTTCCGCTCGTTGAACGTAACACGCACCGCTTTGCCACGATCCAGCGATTCGCGCGTATACCGCCGACATTGCGCAACGAGCCTCTTCTCTTACCCAATCACGCGATCGGTGTTCTGGCCGCACGATAACGCCTGCATTGTGATTCTGTCGAACCGTAGAAATATGCCTGGACGTTACGCGACGTCGCGCCCTCCGGCGCACATCGTCGACTTTTCTTTTTCCTCGGTTTCGTCATTCACCGGAACGGAAGCTCATAATCGTCCGGCGAGTGACGAATCCATGGAAAACACGGTGCGTTTGGCCCCGCCGACACGATCTCAGATAACGCGCCGCAACGCCTAATATCGCCACACCACGAATTCAGACAAAGCCATTATCTTTTGTTGCAGATGAACCAACAGTGCAAGGTGTGCGGCGAGCCCGCGGCCGGCTTCCACTTTGGCGCGTTCACCTGCGAGGGCTGCAAGGTGAGTTCCCTGCTCCGTTCGTTGCTCACAAGTTTACCAGCGGATCCATAAAGAATCCTTCCGATGATTACGTAGACTTCGAATGAGAGCCGTCGGCGTGATTGTCGGTATGGGAAAAGTGTTCTGATAAAGCAATTTCGAGAGCAGAATGCTTTGATCGAGTGTCTTCTTTGCGTGTCTTTTTCTCGTGTTCTGCGGCTTGCGAGTGGCCGGTCTTTCCCGCAGTTTCGTAAAGCTGAGAAACACTGAACGCTTTCACGAAATGCTTCGTGGCCGAGGTTAAACGTTTGACTAGGCATGCGTGTCAACCGAACTTCCGAAAGTAATCGTGTTTAGTTGGAACGGCGGACAATTGCGGAAAGGAAGCCGGGCTCGAGGCCTAAGCAGTTTCCAAGATAGTCATTATTTTAAGAGGTGTTATAATTATTTGAAAATTAGTGTGCTCGTCTATTAGCTTGTTAAATTGTTAACATAACGAAGAATATTCGTGGAGTCGAATCGAAAAAGAACTGACGTTGGAAATCTGGTCATCTTCTTGTCATCGGTACCATTTTATTACTAGAGACGCCAAATTATCAAAGTAGCTGTATCGATTTCGTTATACAAAATCGTAGAGACGTATTTATTGATGTTTCAATTCGGTAATTTCACAGTTGAAAATCATTGTAAAGTGCACGTTGCATACAGATAACAGCAAAGCAATTTGCACCGCGATTCCCGAGCTCAACAACGCGTACAGTTTCCGTGAATCGTAATCGTGTCGCGTAAAACGTTACTGAACGCAGCAAAGCGGACAGCTACGATTGTGGCATCGAATAGGCCAGGTATCTAGGTTGAACAATTAATACATAGAGTTCCATTCGTGGTCGAATTGGTGTAGTAGTAGCAGGTAGCAGTAGCAGCGTGTTCTGTATCTCTCGTACGGGCCGCGATTCGAGCGTAAAGGGGAACGTGTAGTGGGTCGGTGGGGAGCTGACATGCTACGATGGGCCTGAAAACGAAAATAACGAAACGAAACAATGTCGAGGTGACGTAATGGTGAACTAGGGCGGAAACAATTGTGGCAGACAAGTGCGAAGCGCCGGAAGCACCGCCTCGAAGCCAGGCTCCCCGAGCACGGGCGAATTGACGAAACGCGCACACGTGCTGCTCGAGCACGGCCCGGCGCAATGTCTTCCCGTTGATCTCTCCCACGATTAGGCTCTCTCGGTGTGTTCTTAAAGGTGAAACTCGACGGAACGCGAATCGTAACGCGCGACGGGTCCTTGCCGAGGCCCGATACCCGAACACGGGCGACTGATTGCGCGGTTTATCAACCGCGTTATCCGCGCTCGCCGTAAAAACCACCGGCGAACCAATGGGAAACGGTACAATGGTTCATTATCCGTTCATTGAGACAGGGGAATTTCAGTGTTGTTGCCCGCGTTTTTATTTTTTCATTCCGACGCGAACGGGCGCGCGCAACGGTGAGTCACAGAGAGATACGTTTCTTTGCGTCAAGAAAGTTCACCGTGGCGTAATTAGCCGGTCTATTTATCGGCGGGTCAGAGTTTTCGAAAGGAAACCGTAACAATCGCGCTGGAAGGTTCGACGATGAAAAGGCAACCGGCGTGGCGCGCTGCGGCCGAGGTTTCAAAGTGCCGTGCCGTTTGCATAATCCCGGAGCGTGTGCCGCGACCAGAGAGGAAGGAGAGGAGGGACCATCCGAGGCACGTAATAACGGTAGCATTTTCGCGATTGTGTCATCGCTCCTGAAGCGTCGCGCGCGTATTCCTCTTGCAAGTGGCTCGCGTCCCCTCGCCTCCTCTTCTGACCTGGTCGACGACGCTGGGAGACGCGCTCAGACACCGAGGACGACGACGACGACGAAGACGACGACGCTGGAGACAAGTGGAATACACAGCCCGCGCGCACCGGGACCATTGGGCCGCAGGAAGAGCTCGTTTTCAGAACAAACGAACCAGAAACGATTAATAATATAGCCGTGCGTACGGGCAGAAAAAGCGAAAGTGGATGGATGTCGCACACCGCGGCGCGTCACCTCGCGTCTCTCCTTTAAAGGCCGATCATTAGCCGCGCGAAGGGCAGAATTTTCTAGCGGGTTGCACAGGAAGCTGTAGGTGTTTCGGAGTACCGGCCCCGCCGCTCCGGCTTAAATGCATGGTGTGCCACGGGCCACGAGGCCGGTTCTCTCGATGCCTGTTATAAAGAACGAGGTCTTAAATCGCGCGGGTTTCGTAACACCGAGCCGCGTGCCGCGTCCGTCGGGATTTCTCGCTTCGTCTATTTAGGATAACGCGCGCCGATCGCAATAGCCTCCGACGGAATGAGAAGCATTTTTCGGTGGAATATAATCGATTCGTTGTGGAACGCGTTTACGGGGCAACGGGGTAGAGGGAGAAGCAGAGAGGGACGCGTGCGCTTAGGCAAATCAGAAAGAAATGACGTGGGAATTTATGCGAATGAAAGGGTACTCTCTAGCTGGAAACACGAAAGCCGCCACGTCGGTGTCGGAATCACGGAATTGCACCATTTGGGCAATTAGCACGAGCACAGTAGGCCGCACGCGCCTACACCGGGGTCCGTTCCCCGTAGTATACAGTATGAATGAGACAACGAGAGCACGCTATTGCCAACCGACACGACGACTCCCCTGTGCTCATTACGCGTTTCACTGCGGCGCGGCGGCGAAGCGACCGTGCGGCTGCTCATCTTTCGCTAAATGTTTGAGCTCTCAATTTGCATGTAAATCGCGTGCGCCGTACTACTCCGTTTCGCGGTATAAAACGATGTCACCTTAATTACCGCATTAGCAGTAACGAACCGTGTTCTCGATTTGTTACAGTCCTTCTTCGGGAGATCGTACAACAACCTGAGCAGCATCTCCGAGTGCAAGAATGGCGGCGAGTGCGTGATCAACAAGAAGAATCGGACTGCCTGCAAGGCGTGTCGTCTGAGAAAGTGCCTGTTCGTGGGCATGTCGAAGTCTGGTTCGCGGTACGGTCGTAGATCGAATTGGTTCAAGATCCACTGCTTGCTGCAAGAGCAACAACAACAGCAGCAGCAACAGCAACACCACTTCCAGCAGACACTGCCAAATGTACCCCAGGCTCAGCAACAACGAAAGCCGATGAGCCCGCCTATCGGCATCCACGGAGCGCAGCGGAAGGATGACGTGCTGATGCTCGGTTTGGACGACTACAAAAACTCGACTTCACCGAGCATAAGTTCCCCGGAGTCGCACAACAGCGACAGTTCCGTGGAGATATCCGAGAGACGAGCCGCGTACTCGGGACACCCCGGCTTCCGGCCGTTGCATTCGCACCTGCAACCCTCCGTAGCCGATCTATCGGCGCTCAGCAAGGAAATGATGAGCTTGCCACTCGGATTCCACCTGGGTGGAATGTCTCTGATACCGCCAGCGTTCCTGCCGCCGCCAAGTCTCACCATGTTCTCCCCGTACCATCTCTACGCTTCTCACGGAGCTTCTCATCCTCTGGTGCCCAACCATCCGTCGAACCTCCTTCGACACTCACCTGTGATCGAGGACACTACGAGCGCCATTTCCACCGCAACCACCACCACCACTACCACGACGATCGGCGCCGACAGCAAGGGCACCTGCGAGAACAATAACAACAACAACAACAACGACAGATACGCGCACAATCACAATGTACAAACGCCCAGGCAAAGTTCCTCTCCGAACATGGAAACTGGTGAATCGTACACGAAGAGATTCTACTTAGACGCGGTGCTGAAGAGCCAACGAACGCACGCGGAAAGATCTCCGGTGTCCATCAAACGTTCCGAGGACGGTTCCCCGATCTGCAGTCCGGAACCGGAACCGGAAGCGGAACGACCGCCGCCCCAAGATAACCCCATGGACCTGTCCATGAAGTCCGCGGCCACTCCCGCGAGGGACGAGACGGAGGATGAGGATGAAATCGACATGGAGAGCGTGAGCGATCGAGGCAGCCCGCTGCTGAAAAGGAAACCAGCGCCGATAGACCTCACAACGAGATGCTAGAGAAAAGACTTTCCGATCGGCCCGCGACCCGTTAGGCCGCTGTATAATGGGCTGAGAGCCGGAGAGCGAGGAAGTTTGCTTACACAAAGACGGAAACCGATCGGCGTCGAAAGTGGAAAGCAGTTGCTCGCGAACCCTCGTTCCCAAATACGGCGCGTGAGAAATGGATACGTGATATTGTAATCAATTGCGTTCCCGTTTTTACCCCGATCATCGAACGTCAATTAGAAGCCTCCCGATAGCCGACCGGGATTCCTAGAAGAGAGCCGTCCCAGAAGAAGTATCGTTAATTGCATTCCCCGGAGCCGTGGAATTGGCCTGATCCGAGAGAAGGTAGTAGGGGAGCCGCGTGGAATCGCGCTTGATCTCGGAGACAAATCATTCGCACCCGAATCGTTGAACGTAATTCGCGCGCGTAAATGCCCAGCAACTCCTTGTGGCGCGGTGCGGCGCGGCTGGAGGGAAGAATGAAGGATTAACGTCTCAATTCCGGGTAATCACGGCGAGGATCGCGAGTCGCCGATCGATGGCTGGTTGCGCAAAAGCCAATCGACTTTAACGAGAGTCCTCCGGTTTAATTAACGAGCGCGCGCTCGTTCCCCGGCTCGCGGTAATCGTGAGATGGAGCGAGATGGTGGCGCGCGGCTCGACGGTGACGCGTTCGCAGAAGCGGGAGAGCGACGGAGCCGGTGCATCGGTTGATAAACACGTCAAACTGCGGGGTGCACGTGTTCGGAACGTGCGTTACAAACCGGCGTACACGTGTAGAACGTTGCCAACCGCTTTATCTTACAAGCGTTCGACGCCTGCCAATGTAAACGCCTCCGTCGAGCCAAGCCGCCTCTTCTCTGCTTTTGTCCCAAGCCTATTTACACTCGCCGCGAAGAATCTCCGCCGATATGAGGATCGCGCGAGGGAACACCCCCGGATCGTCTTCAGAGGGCCCATCCATCACCAGAGGTCAGTGAAATACCAGGAGCAACCGGGAATTTCGGTGAAATTCCTGTACTCGCCGGCCAACCGCCCCGACAATCCGCCTTGCCAGCCGCCGAGGACTATACTTTTCCCGCCGCCGAGCCTAGACTCTCGTCGAACACAGATTTGCTTTTAGCACGGCCTCAAGACCTGCCGCAGTTCGCGCCAACCCGATGACGCCTCTCCGACCCTAAAATGTTAGCGCCGATCGCCGGCGACGAGGCGGGAGACTTCAGAAGAGTGTGTCCCATGACAACCCCATACAACGAAGAATATACCCAACGATTTCAGACGTGGGAAAGAACCAGGGGATGAAACGAGACTCCAAGGTGATAGATAATTGTACGCGACTATGTTCTCCTTTCTGCTTTATCATTATTTTAAAACTTTAAATTTATACAGGAGTCTTCCTTTCTGGTTTCCCTTTTTCATGATACAGCGTGTACAGCGAGCGTGATTTAAAATCGTGGAGCATTGTTGTGCAATGCGGTCTTGTATGTATATAGTTTGTACATATGTAGCAGTTATTGTCCCTCCTCGAAAGTATTTTATTCATTAACGGCGTTGAACATGTTTCTTCATTGACAACGGCCAACACCGCAACGATGATTATTGTTAATGGTTTTCTATTCACATATGCTTTGTTAGCTACTTGTTATCGAGGATTATCGAGGTAGTCAATAAATGGCCAGTATTTTATGTTTTGGTTGAATATTGTTGATCGCATCTAGATACCGACGTCGGACACGTGCAATCGTAGATGTATATGATATTTAAGTAGGACCTTTGATTTGTTTTTCGTACCGAAGTATCTCTCAATTAGCGATTTAAGAAAGGTGTGAAAGTGTATACATAGTTATTAGGCAGCTCCGCGAACGGGACCCGGGCCAGTACTTACTTGTACATAGACGAATGAATTACACTGTTCAGCGTAATTGAAAGATCATCGAACGAAGAGAAAGATGTTGTACATTAATAGCTAAATTTGTCAAACATTGGTTACCATGCTCAAAGCAAACGATCCTCGAATTATACTGAACAGTATACTTCGTTGATTTAAATAATTTTGCGGATTAAAAATAGAAATACATTATACGTTTAATATAAATCCCGGCGCACACGTTACTGCAACTAATCTCTAGACTGATAGGCCAATTACAGAGCCATGCTGTTTTACAAGTAAAGTACAAATCCACCAATCCCTGGGCCCTACACTTCTAAAGAAAAATCTGCTCGAAAAATTAACCGGAAACTGGTGTTTCGGTGTACAGTTCTGTCTCGAGAAATGGCACCAATGATTGTTTCGAGAGTAAGAAATGTCTAGCCTCTCTTCTTTTTTCGAGTTGTCCGCTCGACAGAACGAGAGGGTATGTTCCATTCAATCCTTTTCCAACAAAATATATCCTTGCTCAACGGACAACCGAAAATTTCGGGTACCCGAGCCTCGGGTCGAGATTCGAAAATTAGTGATACTCGGGTACCCGAAGTCGAAGTTGTTCTTCGAACAATATAAATTGCCGGATAACCGCCCACTCGTATTATTTACCCTCGACTCAGTCGAGATCAGCAAACAAAAAGAAACAGCAAAAGCCGTCCTGAACCACTGCCATTTCCCGAGACAAGACTGTATTCGCTGTTTGCGACGTTCAGGTCTGCCAAGAAACCAACTTTGCAAGTTGAGATGCGCACCTGTAACGCGTCGACCATTAAATCGTAGAATTAGCGATTCATTAGAGATACGGAAGCCACACACTGCCACGTTGAACTAGTTAACAAGCGAAACTAGGCCGAGCGATCGTGCTGTCGTAATCTTTGTACAAACAACGAAAACCGATTGCAAAAAATTGTTTGTAAGACACGGTTTATACGAAATTCGATCATTTAATAATGATAGTTTCGATTCCGTTGTTTCAAGTGCTTGCAGTACTTAATGTAATTTAAGTAGATGATTAATAACAATTGGAAAAGAAAAGTGAAATAGATGTCAATTTTGATACGAAGCCTCGGATACGTTTTCAAATAGTTTGTAATACACGTTTTACACGAAATTCGATCATTTAAAAATGATAGCTTCGATTCCGTTGTTTCAAGTGCTTGCAGTACTTAATGTAATTTAAGTAGATGATTAATAACAATTGGAAAAGAAAAGTGAAATAAAGATGTTAATTTTGATACGAAGCCTCGGATACATTTTTTTCACATGAGTTTAACCCTTTGACTGCGGCGCGCTCTCGGAAGAATCCATCAATACGGACGGCGTGTTACTTGCATGTCAGTCACTGCGACTGGTTGTCCACTGACTAATGACCAAAACAGTACCCGCAGATTTGATACCATTCTTAGGGTTGAAAAAAATAATAATTGCATATAAATTAAACACATCCAACTTTTTATTTATTTTAAGTAGCTTTTTAAGCTATTTTAATTTACATGACTTAATTTGTACATTCCTTCAATAATAATCGCTAATTTAAATATAATTTAATAAATACTACAAATTCATTTTGATGGATTGAATCAATTGGTAAAACAGTAAAGGTGTTATAGTTAAAAAAATGCAGAGAGCGTATATTTACGCCTTTCGTGTATATTGATAGACTTGCGAGGGCGTATATATACGTCTATCGTAGTCAAAGGGTTAAAGAGAGAGGTAGGCATAAAATCTGGAAAATAATATTAGAATTCTCATTTATTCGTTAAGTAATTGTGGTGGAGAAATGTGCAAAACGCAGAATAATTGTGATTATGATAATCGCGTGAACTACTTCGAGGAACGCATTCTTGGATAATCGTTTACACCGGTGGATAAGTATCTGCTCGTACCAGGAGAACATGGCGGAGAGGAGGTAAGAGAGAATTTTACCGGTACGATTTAAAAGAAAGCGCCGAGACGACCGTTCCTCTCGATTTTCCTGGTCTTCTGTTCGAAATACTTAATTAGTGTACGCACAGCGCGTTGTTGCACGGTTTTCTGGCGAGAGAGGTTGAAATTTTGGCTAACGGTAAGTGGAATAGGCACGATCTTACTTATCGAACGCGCATCCGTGTCATCGGCGCCTTTGATGGCCTCTAATACGTATTCAGCAGTTCGCATTTTTCCGTAGATTTTCACATTTCACGTTTACTTTCGAGCGCGCCGTTGTAATACAGATTAGATTTCCAAGACATCTGTTCACAATTTAACGCGTGATTTAACAAGCCCCTTGGGAACCGGTCTGTGTGCCCAAGCATCTCGTCCGCTTGCTATGCGGAACACGGAACGATTGTTTGGCATACTTTAATCCCGTTCAGAGCCAAATCCTTAATTGCGAGCCAATATCGGTCGATTTCGATCGTTCGCTCGTTAACGCATACATAACCAGCTTAACGATCGCTACGCACACAAATTCGCAATGGTTTATACATTTTCAGCTTAGAAAACTCGATTGCTATTAATTTAGGCATCAACCGAATTTTGCATGACTACATAACCGTATAAAATGCATGATAATTTATTGATAATGATTACAATAAACAAAGGTTAAGAAATATTCTACTACAATAATTCACATATAATTTTAGCATCATTTATTATTTATTTCCCATCGATTCAATAAAATTTCATAGCATAAACAAGTAAAATTAATAACTAAATAGAAATATATCCGTAACCATGCTTTGTGTACATTTAAGTTCATGTTAAATCTTGAACTCTACGAGAAATTGCACTTTGCATGTTCATCTTTAACAGAACATTTCCATCTCACGTTGTACTCATGCAAATATACATATATGTACAAATCTATGAAAGGAAGGACATATATCATTGTTAATGCGTGGATTTGGGAACCAGGTGATTGGGAGTAAAAACTTCGTAATCTACTACAGTGAAATGATAATCTCCCATGAGGACAGTGTTGGAAGCATGTTCTCCATCATAACTGTGGGGAAGATTACTATAACTCTCCATGTTCACATTGCAATTGCTGGAAATGAGTAGGTCGGCCCCTGCTCCAAAGATTGGCCCAATGCTGAAAGAAAATAAGTAGATTAAGAAAGTCTTAAAGATCTGTTAGACTCTAATTTTACTTAAACTGTTTACTGAAGAAATGATTCTCACTCTGGATGATAACAAATGGCGAACGGTCTCTTCACAATATCATATTTCGTGGGAGGTACATCTTGGTTGTTTGTTAAAGTGAAGAGGAAGGCTTTCTCAGAGAAAATGTAATTTCCTTTAGTCTTGCCCCACGGTGCATCACTGAAACCTCCACAAATTTCTCCTCGAGTTCCCTAAACGTCAAGAAAAATTTCAGTGTATTGCGCAAATCAAATACCGAGAAAGAAATGACTCAAAAATTAGGACGACGTACCAGCGCAATCACGTATGTTGGATAAACGCCATCGCAATGTCGGTGAAACGATGTTGCCGAGTAACCATGACTAGAGGCTCTGAAATAGATCAACGTTCAGAATGATTTGCTGATGTATACTTATTCTGTCTTGTGCAAGATAAACGTACCGGTACACTAAACGCCAGCTCTGTTTCGGCGACCCGTACCACTGATTCAGAAGACGTTGGAACCCCATTTTATCCCTGGAGAGAATTTGCGATCCAGGGAAGAGAAACGGACTAACTCTGGGCTGTAGCCGCTTGTCTGCACAGATTTCTGCGTACTTGTTCGGCAATGCTGCATACCGATACCTAAAACAGAACGTAAAAATCGAAAGCCTCCGAGGACGACAAGATTTCCCGGCAAACCGTACCTGAGGAATTTCGTGCCACTCGAGCGATCGGGATTGAAAAATTCGTACCTCTCCAAGGACAGCTCTATTGGCACTGCTCCGGTTGGCTCTACTTCCTCAGCGAACACCTGGCTGTCGATCAGCAGCAGTCGAACGTGATTTATCACCCCTGACAAATGCTGGCAAACCCTCACACGCTCTTCCACCGTCCAGTGTTGAGTAGGCTGCGTGACCCCTGCCTAGGAGCGTGGTCCGTACGGTTAAGCGTTTCCTTAACTCGTAATTCTAAATTCTGATCCAAGAACCTAAGGAGGACCCAAGGACCCGGTAATCGTATGCGACATAAGGTCTAAGACCTTGCATAACATACACATGCTCAGAGCGATAAGTCTTCTTGGAATTGGAGGGATTCAAAGTACTCGGACATGGAATAGAACTCTGAAGGAGAAAGAACCTGATATTTGGCCCAATTCAGAACCGCTCTCCATACATCCTCTTCCTCCAGGCCCAAGTAGTCAGAAGATATCAGCTTGACCAGTGCATCCTTTGGGAGATTGCAGAATGCTGTTGTCTTCACCGTGTCTACTGCATTCTCCCCGATGAAAGTAAAACACCTCTCGATGAAGGACGAACATGCTCCTTTACCTCCTGCGATAATGAAAATATTTGAATGTTATTACAGAGAAATGAATATTTATTGGATGACATATGTGCTTAAAGTTGCTACAGTACTTACACATAATTGGAGAAGTTACTTATTATTAGGAATTATATGAAATTAGTAACGATAATACTCTGATTCAAAAATATTTATTAAGGATAAGTCAATTCCGCATCTGTTACAATAACTGTTTCATCGTGTAGTATTTACATCTCTGATTGTTGTTACGGACAAGCAATAGTACAAAACGGAGGACAGTTCCATATAGGTGGAACACACATTGTAGATTTTTTATTGGAAGAAACAGACCCTGTGAGTGCAGTTCCTAACAAACAAGTGTTCCAGATTCCTCGACAAGTATAAAATCGTCAACAACAAAGTAGTTTTCTAATACAGAACGATATTGTCACTTCGAGGTGACAGCAATATCCAGTGACAATTTGTACTAGTCAATTTTTCATTGTCTATTCTATCTTCATTTACGCGTCACATTTAGCGTTTAAGATGTCAACAATGTTCTCGCATAGTGTTTATCATGTCACTTCCATCTATGTGTAGAAACCACACACAAGATCCCGGCGTGGATCAAAATAATACGTTTGTTGTTTCTCCTAAACTGTCCTTCGAGGTTAGATAATCCTTCGGTGATTAGTTCGACCCTGGATTCGTATTTTGTATCAATGTTATGTTGTCGCCCTTCAGCATGATGCGTCCCAGTGGTTTTCTGTTCTTCGTTTTCATCTGATACTCCTCTGCGTCGTCCAGTACCAAATTCATATACTCGTCGAAGCCGACGATGTGACCCTCGATACGGAGGTTTACGTTCTCGAACAGCCAAACTTGCACACGCGAACGGTTTTGCAAATATCGGAATATAAGGTTGATGGGCTGCACCATCACCTTCTGTACTTTCTGCGGCCCCTTGTACGACATTTTTGTTATGGTTTTTCAAAAATTAACAGGCAACGCTTCGTCAACGCGTGCTTCGTAAATGCCGGACGCCGGAAAATGTGGCGTCGCCGCACTACCAACTGCTGTCATCAGCTGTTACTAGTCACTAGTTATTTATAGAGATTTTTCTCGATAATAAAGAATATTTTCAAGTCAAATCATTTATTAGGAATAGGAGAATTAAAGGTGGGTTCCTGATATATACAACATTGTAGAATTTAATAAAAATCTGTAAAAATCTAATAAAAATGTTTTACTGTTACCGTAAAATCTTCCTAGTGGATTTAGTTTTATTACCAAACAGCGCTCTCTATGTGCGCGTTTTGTATCAGTCACTTGCAGTCACTGTAACTTGGTGGATCAAGTAGAAAATTCATAGTCGGTAATTACTAATGAAACAGACTGCGAACTTTTAAACAATTTAACCGAAAACAAAAGCGATTAAAAAATGATATGAGCAATTTTGCAACTACAAAAATCTATATGTAGTGTGGCGGACCAGGAATCAGTCGTGCCACAATAGCGTGCTGCCATTGTGGTAAACTTGCCAACCACGAGTACAGTATATAGTCGATAACTTACCGTACGTGCAGAGAGAAACTTTGCAAATAAATAAAATATTAAATTACTTAAATTGTTCCACACTTATCGAGAAAAATAAGAACAAACCAAGATACTTGCCTAGCAAGTACTATAAACGTTCAGAAAAAACAGCAAAGAAATGTCCACATACACTCCCGTCCATAAGGGGGTAGTCCACCCTCGATTTGTAACTAGAAAGGAACTAGAATCTTACTAGAAAAATGACTCGAAACATGGGTTTGCGCGCTGTCGGTTTTCGTCCTTATTTGAGCTAATTGTGGGCTGGATGAGGGCTTATTCTAAAGAGGAAGGTTAAACACACTGCGCCCTGGTTACGAGGTTAACGAGATTATGTTTATAACTAATAATATGAGGGCCGAAAGTAGAGAAAAAGTCTAGGAAAATAACCAGCAGATTTCAATGCATTTTTCTGTCTCCAAAAGACTTTATGACTTATGAGATGACCAGGGCGCAGCGCGTTGAACCTTCCTCTTTAGAATGAGCCCTCACACAGCCCAAACTTTGCTCAAATAAGGACAAAAACCGACAGCGCGCAGATCCACTTTTTCGATCGAAAATCTGGTAAGATTCTAGTTATTTGCTAGATATTTGCTATTTACTAGGATCTTACTAGATTTTGGGTCCGAAAAAGTGGGTCTGCGCGCTGTCGGTTTTTGTCCTTATTTGAGCAAAGTTTGGGCTGTGTGAGGGCTCATTCTAAAGAGGAAGGTTCAACGCGCTGCGCCCTGGTCATCTCATAAGTCATAAAGTCTTTTGGAGACAGAAAAATGCATTGAAATCTGCTGGTTATTTTCCTAGACTTTTTCTCTACTTTCGGCCCTCATATTATTAGTTATAAACATAATCTCGTTAACCTCGTAACCAGGGCGCAGTGTGTTTAACCTTCCTCTTTAGAATAAGCCCTCATCCAGCCCACAATTAGCTCAAATAAGGACGAAAACCGACAGCGCGCAAACCCATGTTTCGAGTCATTTTTCTAGTAAGATTCTAGTTCCTTTCTAGTTACAAATCGAGGGTGGACTACCCCCATAAGTCACTGAACGCTTATTCAAAGGACCTATATATTATGAAATAAAAATAGTACTTACTAATTTTCTCTAATGTAAAGGACATGTAAATCAAATCTGACCAAAATATCCTATATTTTCGAAATTTTAATCATTATTTTCATTTAATTATTATTCTAATTTTTAAAATTAAGTGGGGAAATTGTTTTCCAATTTCTCAATCTCTTTTTTTCTAACATTTATTCAAACAGCATATGTATATTTAATTTTGCATTCAATATTAGCGTATAATAGCTACATCCAATCAATATAAAACAATAATAAAATCAAGCTGGGAGCTTGTATTCTTTAATTACCATTTTGTTGCAAATAAGTAAGTGTCCGGTGAATTATCGACGGTAGCAGTGTACATAGTACCACGCAATCGTCCAAAATTTCAATGCATTTAAAAACAATCGTGATGTAGAAACAAAACGTGGATGAAGAAGCTCAAGGAGCCGTTTGCGTTGCACATTTTGTGACATTAAAGACAGTCTACGGGAAATAGTTCAAGTTTCACGCGTCACGTCCTCGAAAGAGCGCCGAATCGGCAACTTCGACAATGGGAATTGTTTGATACTTGAACTTTTAACAGGATGCCATGAATAACTTACCAGGGACTCGCTCTTGAGCATCCAGGGCTGCAGTCAAAAGAGCACACGCGTTTCCGGGGCTGAGAGTGGCGGAGACGTGTTCCTCGCAACTTCTCCAAAGTTCCTCGACTCCGAGTTCTTGGGCGAGTCCCAGCATCTCGAAGACGCCACTGTCCTGTAGCATGATCTATAGAAAAGTTACCGGTTGAATCTCGGCCGTGTCTTTAGACCCGCGTGGAACTTTAGCGATCTCTTATTCATGACGGAGCGATAGCCATAACCGCATTTAATATCTTTGAAACCGGAGTGGGGGGTGGGGGAATTTATTCGGTGGAAGCTACGAGGAAGAATCCATGAATTTTGCCACACTTAATGGAATCAAGAGAGAATACTTTATTAATTGAAAGAGCGAAAATAATCTTGAAGGAAAGGATACAACCTGGAACGAAACGCGACGCGATAGGGTAAAGCTACCAGTTACCGTACCCCACCCGGTTATCGGACACATAAACTGTTTAGAATTTATTAAAAATAACATGAAGTATTACTATGTGTCTATAAGCTAGTATTACTTTATTTTTAAAAATAATATTGTTGTTTCGCCTTCGTATATAAATCAAAAGTATTACAATAATTTTTGTTTAAGATATAGTGTAAGAGTTTGTTTAAGATCTGTTTCCGATTATAGAAATTGCTAAGAAACTGTGATACATTAGAGTATAATAAAATAATGATTTTATTGTGCCGCGGCATAAATCAATTAATTAATTAAATTGTTAACCCAAATTTTTTGTGTCTGGTAAATAGGACCAAAACTTCGTTAATATTTCTTGTGATTTTTAACAAAATCGTCCAGAAAAATTGGACGATACAGAAAAAAAGTTGGTAATCAATCGTTTATCACAAATAATGAAAAATAAATTACAGAATACCTTCAAATTAATAAAAAACTTCCAAGTCGTCACTAAATATCCGGTAACTGGTACCTTTCCCCTGGTTTTTCTCGGTCTCAAGGATACAAACGATAGAAATGGAATCGACCCTTTCTAGATAAATAATTTACCTTGCCGGTGTAAATGTAATGAATGAACTGTCGGAAGGTTTCTGGATGGGCATGTGGCATGCGTACGGGCGTGGGGTTTCCGGGCGTGCCGATCCTCTTGGCGGCGGTGAAATTCTTGCACCTGGGAAAATCAATCGAAAGATATCGGCTTTGAGAAAAGCATTAATTGCCAGAATAAGGGAGCACGGCGAGGAACAAACGACAGAGAGAAGGAGGATCGTCGCGTGTAACAGCGTGCTATAGGCGTGGATGTGGCGTGGCTGCGTGGCTCTTCTAACGAACACCCACCACTTCGGCTTTCGTCACCGGCGCTCCCACTTCTGCCAGTGTTTCTTGTTACAAAAGGGCTTAATTGACTTCGTCAGGAAGCTCCGTTGCCACCGAGAGCGTACTCACTGCGTGCGCGACCAGGGCTTTGGTTTTCGTTCTCCTCTAGAAACTTAATGGCGACCTTCGAAAAAAAGTCACTTCGAGCCCTCTCTTTTCTCCCTGCGGCGAGCCGGTGGCGGCACATACTCGGCAGAGCGAATCTTTTCTGGCACCCCGAGCTGGAAACGGATCCCCCATGACCCATTGGGAGAACATTCGATCTCGCCTCTTCTGCCTGCCCTACGCCCTACGCCATTCTCTACCTTACGCGACTAGATATACAAAGGGGAGGCTTTTAACATCGACAAGTCTCTTTCTCTCCCTCTGAAACGAGCGGCCCCCTCACGCCGCACCTGTGCGACGTCGATGCACTCTTCGGAATACTCTTTCTCATCCGTCCCGCGGAAATTACTTAAAAATATCCCACATACCCATTGCCATTCGGCATTGAACGCCGCAAAACACGAGCGAAACTACGGCTGAAAAGAAGAGAAACAGCGTAGAATCGAATTCTCAGTGAAATCGCAAGAGGAAAGAAACGCTGTTGCGATTCACGGGCGGAAAGAAAAAGGGTTGGCTGAAGAAGCAGGGCCGAGGGTCGGGAAAACGCGGACAAGCCCTTAAACGGATCCTTTCTCGTTCACAGAGGCCGTCCGCATAAAACGACAATGGTTTCTAATACCACTAACCACGACGACGCGGGGCGAAAAGATTCCGCGATGTTGAAAACGGAGAGTCGCAGGAAAGTCGAAAGCATACCGGCCGGGGTTTCGTATCGAATCAAAAGAAAATCCGTCAAAGAGCGGGCGCAAATGGAAAAGGCATGCACCCCGCGCTGCTTTGATATTATAACCGACGCGTTAACAAACGCTCGGCTTCGTCGACTGAGAGAGAAATAGAGAAAGAGGAAAAGAGAAAGAGAGATGTGTGTGCGGGAAAGTCGGAAAATCGTGGCCCGAGCTACCGAAACATGGTTGCAGAGTCGACAGAGGCAAAACTAGTGCTCAAAAAAATTAAAAACACCACACCGCGCGCGAGCGCGCACACACAGAAACACGGCACAGGGCGTGTACACAGATGCGGTGGCGCGGGTTCAACCTTTAACAGACCGAAACAGCTCGACTTTTACGATTTCGCGTGCAGTTTGGTAACGATGTGGGCTGCGCATAATATCAAAGCTATAGTTCACCGCGTTTATTTCTACAAATTAGAGGCGGGAAACGTTCGAGTACCGCGAAACGTAATCTCCAAGGTGAACTTCAAACGGTTCTCGTGAAAATTTATCTTTGAACTCACGAGGAGAGAAAAAACCGCGAGCGCGGGTTGCTTTTCGAGATACGGAGGCTCGACCGCGGAGGAAAGGAAACGCCGCTGCCTGCGGAACAAATTTTAAGTACTAGAAAGATAAAGGCGCCGGATGCCTCGTCGTGATAAGTGGTGGCGTAGAACGAGGCGAACAAGAAGTCGACGGATGGAGAAGGATCGGCGGTAGGCAGGGCTTGCGAGGAGGAAAAAGAGGAAAACCGAAGGCGCGTAGAGAGAAGCTTTTCCCTAATCACAGGCGAACACCTGCTACGGAATCAAAGAAAACCAAATATCAGCGAGCGACGCTGAGAAAAGAATAGGGCACGGCGGCGCGCGAGCTTGTCTGGTGTGACGACGAGGTGTCACGGGGGTGGTAACGTAGGTTCACGAGCTCGACGCGGAAAGAGGATGTTAGGGGTAGGGGGCTAGTGGCGCAGGGAAACGAGGGTCGTGGCTGCTTGGTTTCACGGCGGCAAGGGTTGAATGTCGCCGCAGGCTCCGCTACTAACGACCAAGCGTGCGATTATATAGCGGCTCCGTCGATTTCCGCGCAAAAACCGCCTCCGCTTCCGGTGCACGAGACTCAAATTCGCGTCACGCCTCCTTGTTCCTCGTGACTGTGAAACGCCTGCTTCTCACCGGGCTCCATTATCGGTTCCCGGATAAGGGGAAACCGAACCTGCATCCACCGAAAATAATCGCAAAAATCGTCGGAAGCAATTTACAATCACTAAAACATTTATCATGCTGTAACTTGAATAATCAAGAAATGGTAGAACAATTTATACGAGTTGTATGAAGGCTGCTTGACGAGCGAGGGGTTGGAGATGGAGGGTAATGGAGGGTATGGTAATTTTTATAACGAAAAGAAAGATAGAACAGTTTATGCGAATTGTATAAAGGCTGCTTGATGAGCCTTGGATTGGGGTTGGAGGTACAAGAAGTAACTTTGAATTCGTCACAAGATTTGCAGCTGAAAACAGCAAACAAGTTAACATACCGACTGATTAAATTTCATAAGTTGTTTTTATATGTTCAGATATTTAAGACTTCTTTTGGCGTGTTATTACTAATTATAATTGGATGACGATGTGCAGTACTAAAATTCATAATAAACTGAACGATAGAAGGGTTTATACCCCATTTATTCTCGACAGACTATACAGATAGAGCAGCTAAAGCTGCAGGTATTACAGGGGGAAAAAATTGCGGAAAGAGGATGAAGCTTTTAAAAGATTTTAGAATAGCGAGAACAGCATTCTTGCGCCTTCCACGGTCGAAATTGGAGGAAAAAAATTTTATGCGAGTTCCACAAAGATGTGTAGAGGGTTCCGAGCAGGAAGCCTCGGCGAATTCAGCGCGAGGACAACGAGCAACGCGGGGATTACGTTCCGAGTGCCATCGAATGGTCGAAGCTCGGGCTTGTTTTTCAATTTCTTTCTGCCGTTGAGCGGCATCGTTCTCGTTTCCGCGGCGTTTCGAAATGACAAGGATTACAAGGGGATAAGAGGTATAGAGGGGGTCGGCGGTGTTCGCGACTCTTTGTCAGGATTTTCACCGGACTGGAGAGCGCCGCGTAGAGTTTTGAGTGCGGTCGCGTATTGTCCATTCGTTTCTCCTGCGGACGCCTGTCACGAGCATGCGTAACTTAATTTTCCGAGGCCGGTGTCGACGGTGAACCCGACGGAGAGGGAAAAGAGAGCGGCCGGACGACAAAAGGACCGGGCGTGTTCCCTCCTGCGCCGATATCAAAAGGGTTTCACGGGAATATCGTAATTGACTTTACAATTAGCATCGGGCCTGTCGTCCCGTCGGAATGTCGTTGCCTCGGCGCTGCTGGCCCCCTCTAATGCGATCCTCTAGGCCTCCCTTCTTACAACAATTAGAATTCACCCGGCGAAAATTGCTGCCGGAACACGGTCTCGGCCCCGGTGATGGTGGATCGACGACGAGGGCACTCTCCTCTCCCCCTCATTGTCCAATTAATTAGTAGGTTCGATCGATTCATTTCGCCGTAACAACCCCGGAGCCTCTTAATTAAAATTCATCGGTACCGCGAGCTTCGCCTTTTCCGCCCAAGAAACTTCGATCACTCCGGCCGATCTTTGCGGCCAGCTCGAGCAACGATTTTCCTATTCGACTCGCTCGGTTTTGAACATTGTTTCGCGGAACCATCAGCGCGTCCGCTCTTCCTTCTTCCAGTAACGACCTCCTGGTAGTGTCTCGCCACCGCCGGGGGCAGGTGAATAATGTATAGATGCCCCGGTGACTTCAAGATTTTAACGAAGTTATCATTCTCTCTCTTCCGACGAGCTCCCGGCCCGCAATTCCCGGGGAAAGTTAACCTTTCCGCCGGCAGCTTCGAACGAAAAGTTCGTAACGCGGTTACGCCGGGGCAAACTCGCCGGGATTTTTAAGCGAACCGCGGTTTCTTGCCGGTCGAAAGATATTTTCGAGCGTACCGCTTCGTTACACGTCCGCGAGCTTCATCCCGCGTTTCCTCCGGTCTCGTCGCGTCGCCGAGGCGAAAAAAAAATAATCGCGATAAGACCGCGTAGTATTCCACGTGCCTGCGTTAATTCTCCATTTTCCGGAAGTGTCGACACACCCATTGTCTCCGCGACGGGTTCATTTTTCGCCAGCGCGCGCTATCTCGGCCTCGCCGCCCGGAAATACGGGAGTTTACGGGGATTAATCTTCCGCGCGTGATTTCTTGCGCGTTTTCGCATAGATCCGCGTCTCCGAGGAAAAACCGAGAGAGAACGATGCGAGCTGTTTTAATAGAAATTACGATGAACAATTAATCCGGTCCCACGACGATCTCGAAAGGGCTCGCTTAATAAAATTTGTTCAGCTCGCGACGACGTTACTGTCTCTCCGGAGACGCCGGGAGATATCAGTTGGGAAAAAGAATAGCGCGAATTGTTCCCTTCTCTCGTCGAGGAAACGTCCACGTGTAAATATAATTACTTCGAGCTGGCACGAGATACGACAATTTCGAACCAGCGAATACTGACCTCGCTTGCAGTATAATTCTGTGAGCGTAGACTGGCGTCTCGTCCCGACCTAGCAGAAAGACGATGTCAGCTGTATCTTTGTCTTCAGAAAGTCGAGCGAGGTCCTCCAGGAGTCTGGGCACACCGGCTAAACCAGCCTCGCCCGACACCCCCGCTGCACCTGGCGCCGCTCCTACTGCCACGGCCCTAGTCCCCATCGCAGGTTGCGTTGAAAATCTCAACTGCGCCAGAGGAAAACAACTAATTAATTCACGGTAGAACCAAACACTGTACACATATATTTGTTTAGGCGAGCCTTTCGATGTGTGATGCCCCCACCGATATTAATGATTTTTTGATATGTCATAGAACTCAACATTTTGAGGAACTTTTTCCTTTGCATGATCGTGGCGGTCGGCCTTAGTTCCATCCAAATCAGTGACGGCCTCACACACCGAAAGGTTGACCTTCGTTTGAAGTCGATCAGTTTTCAAAGCTAATTGTTCATAACTACAGGATCCTTGTCAGCTACTGCAAAAAAACTTTATCTAAACATCCTATAAAAATGACTAAGGAACTGTCCAATTAGTAGAACAATGGTCGAGAAACAATTTGTGCCTGGCAAGTACTTCATAAATCACAATCGGCGACATATCAAACAGCAATTGTGCCGTTGACAATCCCACGCACGAAGACTCGTTTCATTTCCTACCAGGCAGACTGCCATCGAACGACAGTCGGCTAGTTGGTAGCCGAAGCAATGGGCGTTAATCCGATATTAACGAGGCCGCAAACAGCAGCAAGCCCGTGACTGATGACAGCGCCGGTGAATGGCGGCCGCGTGTCATCGTCTCGAACATTTTCCGGAGGGCGGGTTGTGCAGGATAGACGAAGCGAGTCGAGGCGCGAGCGCGCGAGAGCGAGGAAAAAAAGCAAAACCGATTAACGTACAATCGGCGCTAATTGCGCGATTAATATTTGATTTGCACCGCGTCGCGACACGACCTCTCTTTCTCTTTCGCTCTCTATTCCCGTTGCCGCGGTCGGTCGATCGATGCCGTAGATTTTGTGTCACGGCGGCTGGCTGATTTCGTTTTAATTAGTTCGGGTTTTGTAGTTTTCGAACGCGTTACGCGCCGATTGCGACGCACGTATCGCGGGGGGAGAGATCGCGATCGCCGGTCATTTGCCCCCGCATCATCGCATCTCGCATTCCGACGCAGTGATTCGATTAAAAAGCCATCCACCGTTGCTTTTGTTTGTCCGATGTTGACCCTGTCGAGGCACAAAAAATCCGTTCCAGGAACGACGATGTAGCCACGGTTTTCTGCGGGATCGGACGTTTTTCACTCGGGCTGCACGCGGCGTAAATATTATAATTTCACTCGGTCGGGCTCGCGTTACACCACTGGCCACCGTGGCCGAACTCGCCAACCGAAATATTAATATCGGAACACTAGGCTTTGTTCGAAAAATGACTGCGTTGGAACTCGCGCACGCACCTAGACCTCGACCGTGGATGCTCCGAACGTTTGTTTTGAGTTTGCGTGGTCGATTGGCGCCTGCCGCGTTCAATATCGTCCTGCGAATAAATAAACACGACGTACATTCGAATTTCCGTAACGGACGGCGACCGTCAAGCTAGGAGCGTGTTTACCGGTCGACGAGGGCGAGAAGGTAAGGCTCCGAGGAGCGTGAGAATAGCCGTTCAGCATCCTCGGTGGATTCTCACCTGCACGAAGCTCGGTGGAAGGTGACTAAGCGAGCCGAAACGTCGTGCTGGCTTGTCTCCTAGGCACACATGGACGAGTATTATTTTCGCGGGCGACACACTGCATTTTCAGTCGATCCACGCCGAGTCCTGTGCTCCCACGGGCGAGACATTGTTTCCTCAAAGTTCCCTGTGTCGTCGTCGCACGCTCGCTCCGGCGCGGCGTTCCTCGTCGTTGTTCTACAACACAAACGTACTCCCGCGAGATCCACCGCGAGCACACATCGGAGGAGAGACTGAGCCAGAGCGGACAGGGAAGAGAGAGGGAAAGAGTGGAGAGAGAGAGAGAAAAAAACAAAAGCACCGAAACCGGAGGGAAAGCCGGGATGCTCGGTTTCGGCCCGGAAGTTTCCAAGTTCACCGCGAGCTATTTCTCGAGTACGAGACGAGTTTTACGAGAGCTGGACCCAGGCCTGCCTCTTGTCCCGTCGCCGCTCTGCGCCACACCACACCGTGCCGACCCTTTCTCTCATCTCTCGTTCTCTCCCGTGCGTTCAGGTGTTCTCGGGCCTCGTTCCACCTACGTCGATTCCATCCTTTCTTTGCGTTCTCGCGTGGCCAATGCTCCTGCAAGATCACTCCTCCAGCCGTTGTTGCCAGATCCTCTCTGGAGCACCGATCGCACGATCAAAAAGGATACACACAGCCACTGCTGCCTCGTTCCAGCTAGCAACGAATCCTCTCTCCTGGCCCTCGTCTACTTGGCTCGCGATCGACGAGATCCTACAGACTCTTTTCCCGCCCCCTCCCGCATCGACCAGCCTCCTCTGTTTATCCACATTACACCCTTTGTTCTTCTTAAATCGCACCGAAGGAAAGACCCACTTCCTAGAGCTACTCTTCCAACCTATCGTCTACCATCGTTCTGACCACCGTTACCCCGTACCCCGTCTGTTTTCGAGACAATGTGCTTTCGCTTTCGGTCGCCCGATATTGCCGCAATGCAGTCCTCCCTAGTTTTCCCCGGTAAAACGAGATCGTCCTTTTATTAGCGTCGCTGTGCACGCTCAGCTTCTTCCTCGCCCTTCCCGCGAACGGATCCGACGTGATTTCTCCGACGGCTTCCGTCGGATCACGTCGCGATTTAGACGCTTGAACTCCAGTTTCCGTTACTGCTGCTGCTGCTGCTGGCAGATTGTATTTTCGGTTCAATTTCATGGCTGCGGCGCATTCTAGTCGAAACAACACACCCAATAAGGCTCATCCGCCGTCCAATCTATGTATAGTTAGGTGTTGAGGGGCGAGAATTTTTTTCTGAATTTAGACGGATTTACGGCTTGCAATCCCGCAGGATCCTGCATCTTTTTTGGTCCCGCATTTCTTGCGGGGCTATGCGTGTAATGAAAATTGCGTGAATGACGACACGCAAGATGAACTATTTCGAAGTCGCATTGATACTAACTTTTTTCCGTTGATTATCTCATTAATTAAAATTTGTTTCTTTATTAAATTATATTAGATTGAAGAACTAAACTCTTAGTCATGCGGGATTGAAAATGGATGCGAGTGTTTCATTCGCGAGGAATACTACCGAGAGTTTTATTCTAAAATGGATGTCTAGCTTATCAGATAAGATGGTCATCGCAAATTTTTATTTTTGCATGCTTTTGGAAAATTATAGTATGGTGAAGCCCGTGGATCGCAGATTGCATTGAGTGGCACAGACTTGGTTGTAAATGACCGAAATTTCTTTGTAATTATATTTCTGCCGGTGCCACGGCGATGTTCGAGCACAATTATCTTGGAATCTGGCCGGGGTCTGCGTGGAATTTGTAATGCCGCTACCATTCCGCCTGGGATGTGCTTTAACTTTCTATGTTTCTCATTTAACTTGTTCCTCGGTATTGCTGCGTTACGCGGCGGAAATGATAAATTACGGACGCGCGTCGGGAGCGGGTTCGAGATTTATTGATCCATGGTAAAACTTCCTGAACACTCGGTTGATGGTAAGGCAGACGTATCAAGCTCCCCTGCTGTAGTATCGATCGTTGGTGGAACGATCGTCGTATCGATCGAACGATAAATGTGTACGTCGATAAATTCATTTCGTTGATCTTTAAAAATCTGGAATGGTGATTTATGAATCTTCATCAACGTACAAAATAAGAAAATTCGGTGACACATTTTTGAAGCAAAAATTAACTCTTTCAGCAAGGACTAAGAAATAACACAACGAAAATTGCAGAAAATCCGAATGAATGCGGTTATGGCATTTTTATAAGACCTTACAAATAGCTGGTGGTTCCGGTAGTGATATTTTATGTACTGGATGCCTGTCAACAAGATTTTCAATCGCCGTGTGAAAAAGGATAATTCCGCAAGAAATGATTAAATTGGCGTTCGCATCGCGAAATGTCCCAGGAAATTCTTAACTGCGGATCAGAGATTTTTAAAGACTGCGAAACGACCGCTAATGGGTAACGCGTTAAGAATATCCTCGTAACAAGCGAGTCAATTAATTGTTGCGAGTTATCCGGAGTTTTCATCCGCCGCTAGTCCATTATTAAGGCAAGATTCCATCTCATTCGCCTAGAGCGGTCGGAGAAATTTCCTCCGCTTACTCCTCCCACCGGAACGATCGTGCGGCGTGGCGTGGCGGCGCGGCGGCTCGGTGCCACGGAAAATTCGCTGTTACTCCGTATTGTACACAATCCCATATAATATGGCACACATTAGCATGGTGAAGTGTCTCTTCCGGGCGGTGAGTCGCGAATTTCCTGGGCGTCATTATCCCGGCCAGTTTTTCACCGTCGTCGGCTGAAATGGAATCTCCCGGCCGGCAGTAATAATCGGGGAAAGATCACTTAATGGCCCTTTAGGATAAGAGCCCACCGCCGCCATTCGCACCTCCGCGAATCCGCTGGCAGCGCCTAACAAAATTGCCGCATTATGTCGTTTAACGCCCTCGGAAATACGACGCATCGTGAACGGGAGAGAATAAAAGTTGGTAGGAGGAGGAGAACGGCTCTGGCTAGCTTGGTGGTGTGTCGGTGGGCAGGGGGGGGTTATAGGATGCTGGATAGAGAGAGAGAGAAAGAGGGAGAGAGGGTATAAAGGGACGGGGAAGAGAAAATTACACGGGATGTCCGTGTGATAGAGCGGTGTGACGCGACGCTATAATACGGGGAAAGGTGTCAGCGAGTGCGAACAAGCAGGGCCGAGGATCGCGCTGCATAATAGATGCAGCCGGCCGCGCTTTAGTGCAAACAGGAACAAATTCCTCGGTGCACTCGTTGCAACAATTGAATCGGTAATCAAGCCGGTCCCGATAATCGAATCAGCCCGGGTACACGCGTAATTGAAATTTCGCAGTCGACCACTGCAAACATTCCCTCCCAAGCCCCGCCACGGTCCTCACCTCTGTCCGGACCAAACACGTCGAAATTGCCTTCGCGAATTTTCAATCGGATCACTCGCAAAATGTTGTACCGCCGTCGCGCGCCGGAACGGGCAATCTTACAAATTGTCGCCGATGGATAAAAAACATCGATCGTCACGGTGCTGGTGCGCCAGGTATACCAGGACCACCAGGGGATGATCGATAGCGACGTCGAAGCGTACGGTGCGCACCGTCGCGCGGTATAATTCGACGCGACGCGTTTCACCGCGCGAAATCGTATTTCCAGGAACGAAAAGTCCGGACGCGCCAACGGCATGTCAAAAACAGACCCTGTCTGGCCGCCCGCACTGGGAAATCGCGGACACCGTGTCGCTCCGGCGAGTTTTCTCGGATCGACGGACGGGAAACTGCTGTGAACTGGGGGAACATTGACAAGTTTTTGTAACATTTCGCCCCGCAACGCGGAAATTATTCCTATCCCTTCTGCTGGTACTTTGAAGTGCCATTTTTACGGGGATTCGCTCGCGAATCTTGCATCTCGAACAAGGTTAACCTAACGTTATTGTAATTCAGTCGGAAAAATATTAGCACAGTCTTAGACCAGAACCGGGCTATTTCTTCCCCGCTGTCGACCCCCCCCCCCCCTCTTGTGCCATAATCCAAGCGTATGCAACTGTCCGGTCCGTGGGTCGATGAGCATCGCTTATACATCTTCGGAACCTGTGACGTCACGTATTACTTTATCTTTGCTTCAAGGAAAATTATCTGAGCCGTGTCTGTAAAGTTTATATGGTCTCAGAGCACAGCAGCTACGCTACTAAAAATACATGACGCTTATTACCACAGCGACTGTACAAAAATATTATTCCTTTGTCCGTCGATCCTGCTGTCAATATTTCAGTTCATGGAAACCGGAGTGTATTTTCGCAGTCCGCCTACGCGTTTTCACGAGCCCGACGGATAATGGTGTCGCGTGTACAATACAGGTACGAGATCGCGAGAAGACACGAATTAATTATCGTCGGATAAAATGAGCATTTAATTAACGCGGACGACTGAATCGGGAGTTCTTGTTCGCACAACGGTGTCACAGACGTAAGAATTTCCTTCGAGCGAATCTCATTTCGCCGACTATGAATAAAGAACCCGGTTGCCGGGGGTGACGAGAGCGACGAAGGCACCGACTACACCGTTCCGTCGCTGTTTCGCGTAAATTGACCCTGAGGAAGCCAGCATTTCTGTAAACTACTTTCATTCCGTCCCTTTTGTGCACCGTTCGCCATGGCTCCCGCTGAAAGGAGCCCGCGCGGATCTATGGAAAACTGCACGGTCCGCGCGGGCACATTGACGCGCGGCTCAATATCAATTGTGAACAGTAATTATCAGTGATGGCATTGTCGTTGACTAGAGGCGGGTTTAATAATCGGCCAGTCATGGTTCCCACGGCTGAAGAAATCGCGCGACGCCAGCAAATCATTCCGTGGCTCGCAGACTACGATGGCGATCGAGGTTCCTTAATTACTGGGATCGCTTAAATTCCTCGAGTGCCGCATTGACCAACTGTGTCCCGTTAAACCGCACTACTTAACACTCCGGAGACCAACGTGCCGTGAAATTTATCACCCGATCTTTTAATAACGCTGAAGGGGTTGGATCCAGTCGATTACCTAGCCGAGAGCAATTATCGGGTCGATGCAAAAATATTTGCGACTTGCATTCTCTAATTTCAGCCTCAAAGTTTAAGCCAATGAAAACCGCAATTATTTTAACGCCATCCCAATATTTTCCCTAGTACGGTATCGCAGGCTCGCATTTATTTACTCTACATATATGCTATATTCTAAGGTTGGTTTAGCCCAGGCATGTCAAACACGCGGCCCGACCAAAAATTTTGAAACTGTTGATGACAATTTATAGGTTGTACACTCCAAATTCACCCTTCTGCAAGTCAATTTCACATTTCTGTAAATCAATTTCACCCTTTTGCAAATCAATTTCACCCATCTTAATGGATAAAATATTCTTAAATATCTAAAAATAATTTATTTCGATTAAATTATATATTTCTTTAGACACACGTGAACGGTGTCACTACTGCGAGGAAAGACTCAATACTTCATACGCTTCAATAAATATGTATTTTCATTTCTAAAATTTATTAATCGGAAAATGGCTACACTGAATATACATATCTACACTGTTCTACACACAGTTTTCGCACATTACAAAGTTAATGAATTGGTAATTACTTTTAAATAAGTATTTGATTAACGGACCAACGTGTACAATCAATTTCAAAAATATTTACAGTTCAACAAATTCAACCTTTTGAAAATTTGATTACTGAAAAACATTGCCTATAGTTTCTTCGAAACGAAAATGAAATAGTTTTATTCAAATAATATAAACTTGAAAAAAAACAACTTTTATACGTATATTATTTTGTATGTATAACAGCAATGTTAAAACAAAAATGAGTTTCCTGTTTATTTCGAGTGTGCTTTGTTCTATTGTGGCCCTCGAATTAATTTATAGTACTTAATGAGGCCTTTGGTGGTAAAAGAGTTTGACATGCCTGGTTTAGCCGCACCATTTCAATTCTGATAAACAGCTTCTGATAGATTTCTCTCGCGTCCCATATATTTTACTCACAATTTCTCGGCCACTTCCACAATATATTGAATTGGTATTGCAGGAAGTCCATAACTCAGTATCCTCGTTCCCCCGAGACCTAACGCCATTGAGAAACTGTTTCTTTCGTAATATCAGAAGCAATCTAGAATTTAAAGTGGAGTGTATTTTTTTTAGTCAGTCTTGCACCTTCACTTTGGCTCGACAGAGGAAAAACCTACTTCCTGAAGCGGTTTATCGAAGGTAGAGGAAACAGTCTTCGATTTACCAACTCGGCTTCGCTCTGGCTGAAGCAAGGCGTTTAAAAAGAATATCTCGAGCAAGATAAATTGCAGAGAAACTTTCCTCCTTCGCATCGATCTCTAATTCATTTACCTTCGAGCACGTGTTCCCGTAGACGAGGTATAAAAATAGATCATTCACGTTACCTCAGCGACCTAGACAATCAGTATTGATTGTAGCCTCTTCTTTTCGTTACCTTATAGAACTTATTAATGAGGGAATATTAATAGAAAGTACACCTCATTCCTCGACTTACACGGATTCGTTTTACACGGTTTCTTAAAAGCGAATCAGAAAACCAATTCCGAACTGTGAAATTCGGATTTTTGATTGCCAGAACTAGAGCTCTCTCGGTACATACGTGACAGAAGCGTAA
Source organism: Lasioglossum baleicum (assembly GCF_051020765.1). NCBI lineage: Eukaryota > Metazoa > Arthropoda > Insecta > Hymenoptera > Halictidae > Lasioglossum > Lasioglossum baleicum. The sequence goes on from NC_134934.1 coordinate 13,028,101, forward strand.
GTTGAGGACTTACTGTAAGTGAATGGGGGTTTAATAATCGATGCGAGAAGACATTCGGACATGGAACACTAGATGCTGCAGATTGAAGGGGGGGGGGGGTACTCTCAGAGCAAAACTGAGCCTCTGTTATCCTGTACATTTGAGGTGAACTTGTTTGATAAACATCAATTTGCCCGGCGAATCTCTATCGTTGGAACTTGTCGGCTATCCAAACTGCCTTGTTCCCCGACATATTGGTACAAGCGACACGGTACATTGTCAGGTCTGCTCTCCTGTCTGGTTGTTGGCGTGACACCGGCGCGGCGCACGCTAAAAGCTGTCGGCGATCGGACAGGGGCAGCGTAGATTCGCTATCTCGATTTTACGCGATGAATTGGATCCGCGCGCGATGGCTGCTCAGGGCAGTTTTTCTTTGGAGCAGTTACACGGCAGTCGAACCGGGAGGAAACCTCGTCGCGTCCTATTCACCTTGTGCCGCGGCAGCCCGGCACCCGGCAGCATCATTCCCCCAGCAGTTTTTGCGTGGTGTAAACACAAAACTCGCGTCACGAGGAGGAGAGATAGGGAAAGAGAGGCGTGTATTGCGGACCTTCCGTCGTGTACACAACCTATCTGCCTTACGGAGAAACTACGCAGGCGGCGGAGGGGTTTTTTTTCTAAAGACGCGACACAGGGAATGTGTAATACGCGGAACAATGCTCGACACGCTTTCCTGCAACTCCACTTACATTCACGTATCCCGTCCGCTCCATTATCTTTTCAGAAACCGTCCACTTTGTGCCGTTTCCACGGGCGGACCGTGTGTCGTGCATCGTCCGCCATCAGAAAAGTAGCTTAACTCACCCCTTCCCAGCCCCCATCCCTCTCACACTCCACCAACCGATTCTCTCTCTCTCTCTTTTCCATCGTCCTTCACTGTTAACAAATGTACACACCCAGTGTACGAGTATTAGGACATTTATTGGACTTGTTGAAACTGTTTAATCGACGCTGTGCTACTCCGCGCTGGCTCTTTGATATTGTATATGCAAAGATATGTACATACGCGGGTACATATCGATACCATTTACACTTTACACGATTGTTCTGTTCGTGCTTTCTGTTTGCCTATGTTTTGTTAAGAGTTATCTGCTGATCAATTTATCGACTCTGCCATGGGAAAATGGATTAAAACAGTCATTCGAATGACGTATTGCAAGCTCTGCATTTACGTTGTGTCGAAACTAACTCATTTTATTAATGCTGAGCCTACCGAGCCTTAAAAGTGCCTTTAAATGTAATTTTTTAAACAGCACACACACACACACGTCGTCAGCGGCGAACCCTTACAACCGTGAGGTTAGGTTTCAGCAAATGACAAGACAGCAAATGATTAATGTTGGTATGTACTACTGTAAATACGTATTTCAAATAGGAGTAGATGCCCAAAAAAGATATTTATTATTTATAGCTAATACCGAAAATACCGGTATTCTATCTTAGCACATACAGGTTTCACGAAATTGCGAAATAGCGTGAAATACCGGTGTTCGGTATACCGGTGTACCGGTATTGCAATCCCTAATTACAATGTATTTAAATTAGCACAACTCTGTGATACGTTTAATGTTAAAAGCGCAGGAACTTTGAGCGATTAATTTTCAACGATTCCCTAGTAGGGAGAGGAAGCCCATCGAATGAAGTTTAACTGGCGATCTTTTTCCCGTTGACGGGGAATCGGGCAATTTATAGTGACCTCTTTTTTCGATCGAGATCGGCGATTCGTTTCATTGCGACTGCGGGGCGAGTTAGGATATTCGGTGGAAGTTGACGTGGCGAACACCGCCGTCGAAAATTTATCAGCGGCCGTAAATCAGCGGGTGTAACGCAACCGTTTAAATCGCCCCCGCGGATTTATGCTTCGGCATCCGGACGGAGAATTTATATTCGGACGATCGAATGCGCGCCGATTCGGTGACCGTCCAGCGAAATAAACCGATCAGGCGTGAATTCGTTATAAACTGGCTCGGTTATGAATTCATTCCCACGGCCGTTCGTCGTCGAAGACGGAAAAAATGCATATTAATTTCAACGGGGCGATGCGGGAATTTTATTTCATTATATCGGGCTACGAGCGTCGGGAATAATATATATTGGCTCGGCAGGCTGTGTAACGTGCAGAAACGACGAATAAGAATTTACTCGTCGATCAGGCGATTTTTTTACCCGTCAACGGACCGTTTGCTTGATTTAACTGTGTTCCGCCGCATTAAATTCCCGATCAAACGGATTCGCTCCGACCGGGCGCGATCGGGGACAACGTAAACAAAAATATCACGCACACATGGGAGATTGAGTTATACACTAAATCGTGTCGTTCGCGTTTAAGTGCGTTTAATCAGCAAGTAATGGCCTGTAAAGTGCGCGGTGGTTCGCCTGAACGCTAAGAACGGGAAGCTGCAGGAAAGATTTCGAAGCGAACGCAAGAGAAAGAGTGTGCGGTCTAGAACGAGTTTTTATGCAATTCTTGCAACTCCACATTAAAGCAAAATCATGTTGCTCGACGAGGCTTCTGGTTTGCCATTTGACATGTTAGACCATGAATCACGCGAAACCAGTTCGAGGGACACCGGGCCACACAATTGTTCCCAAGAGCCGTGCGGAAGAAACCGAAATTATAGCATTGGAATAATGGACAGTAACAAAACCTAATGTTCCCGTCGGATGCATTAGCCTTGGCGAGCCTCGGGGGTACAAAAACACCTTGCTCGTTATTCTTTACAGTAATGCGCAAGTAGCGGGTAACTCGCATAAAATCTTCCTGGCGATGTCCTTTGTTCCCGCGAGCACAATGTTAGAGAGGTCGCCGTGTTTAGCGACTCGATGCATGCGATTGCATTATTTCAGAACTGCGTGGTAGCATCCAGCCGCCATTATGAATAATGAAATACGTAACTGTTTCCAGGGGCCGTTTCCGCTCGGCTATGGGGTTTATGCGCGCGGCGAAAAAGTAATGGATAATCCCGTAACGAAATTTATGAAACAACCTGCATAATTTCCTCTGGGGTGCGGAAGCGATGGACCGAGGATTACGGGGTGCGTCGATAAACGCGCGCCGCGTCGCACGAACGTCGTCGGGTCAAAGTTCCATCTCTTTCCCTCTTTCTCTGTTCGATGGCTTTCGAGTGGCTGCTCGGTCGCGGCCGTTATTTCATTGCGGCCATCAATATCCTTTTTTCATCGAGTGCGTGTCACCCGGAAGACTGACAACCGGCCGGTGACGAGGAGAGAAAAAACGCCGAAGCCGGTGGTGGCTCGTCTACGTTCGCGCGAGTTTCCATTGTCGTGAAACGTTCGTTCCCGACGGTGTCTCTCCTCGGCTCTCCGTCCCTCTTTCTCTCTCTCTCTCTCTTCTTCTCTCTTTCTCTGTTTCGAAGGTCTCGCACCACCTCTCGTTCCCTCCATTGACAGTTCGAACAGAGGCGAAGTGTCGACGATGGTCGGGGCGCCGATTCGAATCTCGTACTCAAACGCGGACTCCATTCATGGAAGCATAATGGGCTACGGAGGAGAATGGAGGGACCACGCACACGCGTTCGCGTGTGTACGCGCCGTGACAGTGCGAGAGCTTTTGCCACTGCGAACGGGATAGGTCCTGCAGACACGGGAGAGCGAACTGCTACGTTCACCGACGACGACGACGGCGCGACGTGCACGCTCGCAAAAACGGAAACCCGACGTTGATACACGCCACCGTTCCCGCCGCTGAATTTCCCGTTCGCGTCTCCGATAAATCCTTTATTAACTGTCGAGCGCTGAAACGCGCAACTTACCGCCGGATGTTGCGAGGATCGAATTTTCCTCCGACCGACGCGCCAACCATGGATCTTCCCAGTTGCGTGGCCGACGATAGACGTCGATTGTCGTCGATTGACAGACAAAATTTCTTCTTGCAAATCTATTTCTTACAAAAGAATACATTCTAATAGTTAAACACCAAGATGTTCGATGAAATAGGTTTTCAACCCCCAACTTCGAGGGCTGTTTTCACCCCTGCAATGTAGACGATGTTACCGATAAAAAGACACGTGTCATAACTACTTTGACCCTATTCGAAGATGAACACTTTCAGCAGCTAATAAAGCTACGACAGAGGAGGAAATCCTACCCCGTCTATTTCATGCTCAACGAGGATTAGAGCCAGCAAAGATTGGCCGTCCGGGCCAATTCAGCGTAAGTCGAATCGGTTCCAGCTCGTGCGAAAGAATTTATCGGTCGCGATGGGATTAGATCGTCGTGTCGCGTCGTAGCGAATCGAGCGACAAATGAGTCATTTGGTTCCAGCAGTGGCAATTGGATTTTCGTCAAGTTGGCCCCTAACCCGGGTGGAAGCTTCAATCGCGCTCGGGCTAAAGTGACTCTTATTGCTTTCTTTTAATTTGTGACTGCTCACACGTGCGTCGGGATCCTCCCCTTCGCTGTCACAGCCCGCGACAAACTCCGTGTCTCGCGTCCGATTCGATTGTCGGCTAATGTCATCAGCCGGGAAGGGAAATCGGGTCCGTCGGTGTTCCCGATCGTCGGCAACTGCTCTTCGAACTGCAACCGAATCGGTTCGTCGTCCTCTCGGAATCGGTCCTCGAGCCGTCGAAACGTGTAACGACCATTCGGAACGGTAACGAAGAGCAAGTTCACCACCCGCGGCGACCAATTACCCGAGGGGAGACCGAAGAATTTTCAGGGGGCTCTCGTCGACGCATTGTGTCTACAAGATCGTTATTTCTTGTCGATTTCGTGCGTACCGCCGCGACTGCTGTTGAATACCGGTACAATTACGATTCCCCACTGCGCGGCAGGGGTAATGGGAACGTTTATTCTCTTCTTAATACTTCAATATTCCACCGGGTGTTTCGTATTTTTCTCATAGTCGGATCGTCGCTCGTTATCGATTTCGCACTTCCGGTGGTTTCCCACAGCTTCCCCGCCGACGTTCAAGATCGATTTACATTCTCCTCAGATTGCACCTTAATAGACACCGCGAAATATTTTACATCCAATTTTCCAGTGCTATTTCCATCGCTCAGCTGAGGTCCCAAGATTTCGGAACTATTTCTGCGCAGGAAAGTTGGCTCTCGCGGAAATTGCGCAACGCTTTCGGGACGAGGATATTATCTCGACCGCATTCCGTTAATCTTCATTTCCTGCTTTCCTTCCCAAATACAGGGCGCAGGTTGTGAAAGTTTAAAATGCATAATTCAAGGAGCAAGTCCGCGTCGTGGCAACAAGATATCCCCGCTCATTTGAAGCCAGATAAGGAGAGGTTACGAGTCCCGAGATACCACGATAATATCCGCGACCGGTCGCTTGCGGAACGATCAAGATCGTCCTTTTTCTTTCCGGATCCCGTGCCTCGTTTCCGCGCGGGTTCGCGATCGCAATTTCCACCGACATTTTCACCGGGGCGGCCTCGCAGGCCGTACCGCAACGCGTCGTCTCGATCGAAGCGACCGGTAAAACCACTAATGCCGCTTCCATTATAATGTCACATTCGATTTGGCATATCCGCGGAGGTATTCGCCGTTCGACAAGCACCCTCTCCCAATGGGCCGCAGCCATAGGGGGGCACTCGCAGAGACGGACGCCACACCGAACACCGCTCAAATTTCACCGGGCGCAATTTCAAGACCGCGCGTGCACATCGGGCCGCGACAGAGAGCGCGGGTTACGCTCATTCATATTCATTGCGTCAAAGTTGGCCGCGGCTGTCGCGCGTATTTACGCTTCGCTGCCGAACAGGGTTCGCCTGGCGATCATCTTTTCCACGCTCGTCGATCACCCGCGTTTATCTTGCCTAATACGGGGGCAGATAGGCATGGTGTTCAGTGCTTTTAAAGAAATGTGCCCATAATTATGAAAGTGCTGTAACAAGGAGAGTGCAAGGTCGATGAGTCTCAGATTTTATTGAAACTTTGTACAGTTAGATCTCGTTCTCCTGTTCACGTGTATACCCCATTATAGGCGCAGATACTCAATAGTTTTAAAGATATTTCTAATTAATGGTTTTCATTACCATGAATATACATTTCTTTTTTTAAATGGAATGTCTTAGTTTTTATACCAAATTCTAAGTATAAAAGTGTTGACCTTCATATGTCCTAAACCTAATAGTTAACGAAATATTATCCAAAGAAGAAAGAAAGTTGTTTTGATAATATTTCGTTAATTATTAGATTTAGGACATATGGAGGTCAATCCATTTTTAATCACAATTCGATAGTCTATCGATTCATGATACAGAAAGTAGGTGCTTCCATTTTAAAAAATCAAAGTAACCTTTTACCTCACCTTGGAGTGTCTACCGGGAAAAATAAAAGTTCCACCACATGATGTCGTCCTCGGTACTGAACAACTTTCATCTGAAACATTTTTGCGTATAATCAATATTTTTCGAGATATTCGTCTGTAACGCTTTTTAATGTTCACCCTGTATATCCATGGTAATGAAAACCTTTAATTAGAAATATCTTAAAAACTATTGTATACACGTTAACAGGAGAATGAGATTTATATAACTGTGCAAAGTTTCAATCAAATCTGAGACTCATCCACCTTGCACTTTCCTTGTAAGTAAGTGGTTTCAAGGAAAAGGATAATAACACTAAATGAATTCCATATAATGTTGAAATAACAAGGACTATCTAACTATTAATTTAGTTTAACATCATGTGAAATAACTGATAAAATCATTTTTTTCAATTTCGATCACTTTCATAATTATGGCCACATATTTGTCCTATTCGAACCTTTCACTTAATATAATTGCTAATTGCGCGAATCACGAGTGTAAGATAGAGTGGGGTAAGTGCGCCCTAGTTTTTGCAAAGTTGGAGTTTAAACTGATGTATTTTCAGTCTGGTATGTAAAAACTTAACGCTCTTGGTATCAAACTCTGGCCACAGTTATTACTGATGAATTAGTACTATGTAGGATTCTACTTATGCTTGAAAATTATCATTTTGATAGGATATTGTACAAAGTGTCAACTACTACGCACTTGCCCCGGAAATGGGGCAAGAGCGTCTCTGAGAGTTAAAAATACTTTCGAACGTTGTTTCAAGTGCTACGGGGCAAGAAAATAATTATTATCAAGCCTGCTACAAAATGTTTTTTATTGCATTAAATATATTGTTTAGTTTTATAGTTACCCATACAGTACGCACTTACCCCATCGTGATAGTACGCACTTGCCCCGTGTAGTAATATTTACGGTGCAAGTGCATCTTAGTGTTTTTCTCAATAAATTTTAAAAAATACAATAAAAAAAGATTATTTAATGTAAACCTATATCAATATTTGTTGTACTTACCCAAAATAACAACACAGAATATATTAATAACTTGTAAACTATTGCACGTTCAGGGTAACCTCAAAGTTGTACGTGTACCTCGCAGGTGACTGTTTGGCATTAGTTGATTTAAGCGAGGGAAACATCTTTATTCTTCGGCGACATCTATATCGAATAGTTCATACTAACTTATATTATAATAAAATATTAAAATTAAAATATTAAAATATATTATAATGAAAATAACCAATTAACGCACTTGCCCCGTTGACACACTTACCCCACTCCACCTTAATCGAAATACAATGTAATTTCTCGCTTAGCGTGAAAAATATCTTTCATTTCTATCCGTGTTTCTTTCGTTCCGCATTCACACTCAACTGAACTTCAATAACTTCTTCTAAGGGAAGGATATGGAGTGAGGGACCCTAATCTAGAACCAACGAAGAGTTTTCTAGCCGAATGCGACTGATCGTAAAATATATTTTCTCCTTTACGCTCGGCACTTAAAATTTTCATGGGTCCTGTGCTTGACATGCCTACTGGATAAGGCAGCTCTAGTCGGGCCAAGAGGACCACATCAAAGCGGATCGAATCGGATCGGATCGGATCGGTCTCATGGAACCAGCGCATTTAATAAACTGATTAAAACGCGCAGAGCCGATACTACGGCTCCGCGCGACTCGACGGCTTTTCGCACGAAATCGGGCATCGATCCGTGTGTATCGTGTGCATGTACAGAGATGGTGGCGGCGGTGCACGTGTGCCAGGAACCAATGAAACGGTTCACGACTGACGCCTCCTCGATCGAGGGGATCCCGTGTTGCCCCAAGGCAATGTCCCGATTGGATCCCACATCTACCACTATCCGTCGACCGCAGATTGTAATACGACTCGTGCACGTACAGACCCACACGCCCGCGAGCATACTCGACAATGCCAGGTATTTAGCCAACCGACCGTTAATACGAGTTCGCGTCGCTGGCTGACTGGATCAGTTCGGTAATTATCTCCCGGTTAACTTTCTCACCTTTGCACCCCCAGCCGGCGAAGAAGCGAACCCGCCGGGAAACTCTGATGGAACATTTTTTTTCTAGCCGCTGTCTCGTAACTTCGAAAGGGTTGGAAACTCACGACTCCCCTGCAGATCCGCGCGAGAATTTTGAACATATCATAGAATATTTTCGAGAAATATATTTCTCGTGTTTTAAATATTCAGATCTTAGAAAGAAAATCGGTAAACAAGCTCGACACATATATCTACTGACACATACGACGCTGTATAGTTTTTTGTAAATAATGTTTCTAAACAATTTATAAACTCAGATTTATTTATTTAGTATCTACAACTATCAGCGCGCGGGCGGGTCTGGAAAAGAGTAAAGGTGAAACCGTTTGAATAAGTATGAAATATCTGAGAGATTCCTACGAACTCGTACTCGGCCGGTCGTAATTAAACGTTCGACTAAGCGTTCATTGATTGGTAAAGGCGCGTCTTCCTTTGGCCCGGTGTCCCGTTCTTTGATCGGAAGACGTGTTCTTCTGTATAGACGTATTCATAATATATAATGTCTCAGTGACCCGAACCCGTTGATTGGATCGTTCAGAGGACGGTGGCCGGGGTAGTTAACAGAGGTAATTATCGAAGTAGAAAGAGCCGGTTGTTAGCTGAAGTATTCTGCGTAAGAATCGTCACAGCGAAGACACTTCGATATCAAAAACCTTGCAAATCACCGGCACTCGACCGAGAATTGATTAATCCCATTGAAATGGTCCCGACGGCAGGGTCCGTTTTACAAGCGGCGCCTTGTACAATGCCGGCTTATTGGGCGCGACCGACAGACGTCGAAAGGAGAGACGGCGATCGCGTGTTTGTGAATCTGCAATTCCTTTCGTGTCCGACTGGTGTGATTAGCAACCGTTTTCCCTTTGCCGTTCCGCGTCCCTTCCGCTTCAAACGGAACGTCTCTGTTCGATCCTCGATCTCTTTATCGATCAAAGTCCTAACCCGTGTGCACGGCCTCCGATCCGATCAAACGCGTCCAAACTGCCAGAAGCCGGGCTCGTTCAGCAGCGTCACGTACAAACGTTGTACATGGTTATTACTACGTAACCAACGTCTGGGAGTTCGGGAATGGTACACACAGTTCTTCTATCGCTCGAACACGGTGAAACTGTCTCAAAGTAAGATTTACGAACATAGTCGCATAGACCAATACAAGTTTTCTCACAAATACAGTGACGCAGGTACAAGCTGGGGTTTTCAGCAATCACGAGCTGTATTAATTTAGCAAAGAAGCATTTGGTTATCGCGAGCAAGGGAGTGCACCGCGGCTCTGGGCTCGCGAGCCACGCCATAACGCGAACATTAACGCGAAATGAGCGATGTCAATTCGAGAGAAAGCGCTTCAAAGGGAAAATACTGGGGGCGGGGGGACGGGTGTCGCGTGTTACGAGGGCAAAGGACTTCGGTGGGGGTGGGGGGAGGTGGATCCACGGTCACGGGAAATGAGAGAGAGAGGGAGAGACCGGGGATAGGCGGAGAAGAAAGAAAAAGAGTATTTGGAAAGCGATGCTCCTGTCGTAAAATGCTGAGAGAAGTGAGAAACGAGAGAACGTCAAAGCCTAGCACGCATCCTTTAATCCCTTAATCCACCGTTGCCTTGCGAGAATTCTCTCTTCGACACCGGAACTGTGAATTTTCAAGATCTGCCGGTGCAACGGGCGTCGAGGTAACAGAGAGAAACGCGGGGGTGGCCGGGAGACCGGCTATGAAAAACGGAAAGAGATGAAAGGATCGGCGGATGGGACGTGCGGGAGGAGGAGAGAAACAGAGAGAGAGAGAGCGAGACGTTTCACGGTTCAGACTTTTCAGGCCCGTGATGCGGGAATTACCGGCACGCTGTTTGAAATTAAAGCAAGGGCGCCAGGGCAAAGGGTTGTACAGAGCGCCCTCGTGTACGTTCACCTACACACACACCTGCCGCCGTGAGCCTCGCTGAAGAATACAGAACGCGGCGCAAAAGGTTCCTCAAGATATTCCACGAGGATGTAAATTTTTCCGTGCGGCGCGCGCTCTCCTATCGGCGTCTTTACCTCCGAAGAATGAAACGAATTTAATACCTTCTCCTTATTTGTTCGTAACCCCGCCCAACGGCCCCCCCAGCACACTTTGAATTACAGTTTCCGCCCCTCGGTCGACCCGTTCCCCACCGCGTTTCCTCCTTTTCCCGAGTATATTGCATTCGCGGGCCAGTACAGGGACCGCGATATGAAAGACGAAATCTCCGAGGGCTTTTCTGACACACTCTGCAAATAAAGCTACGCGCTGTATTATGTTACACGGCACATATGAATCGGAGCGATCGGGGCTCCCGACCAATATAGGTGAACCGGGCCTGTCCTTCAACCTACACCCCCGCTCAAAAGCATGTGGACACCTCCCTAACCTTCACTCTGCGTACATATAATATATTTTAATGTTAACCTTTCCACTGGGGTGTAATTACACCCCCCGCATGTTTTCAGTGCGAAATGTAAAGAGAAACCTTCGAGACTCCGTAAGTATTTGTGAAATTGTATTGATTTTCATGACGGTAGATATGAGAAGATTAAGAAATTGAATTGAAAAAGTAAAATATGTCCCAGATAGCATTCCTAAGCGAACTTTGGACATTTTGCATTTGGCAATTTTTCATGTACGTTTTTATTGGTCTGGGGTGCGTTCACACCCCTACACGCAGAGTGAATCGTTACGATGTACTTTCAGACAATTTATTTTCGATTGACCTTGAGTGACCTTGAATGATCTTCATAATAGGTAATTGTATTCGTCTTGAAACACACCATCAGAGTGTAAATAAACAACCGTAGCGTTCCATTTTAAAAAAGCAGAGGTGGCATTTATATCTCCTTGACGCCTCCACCTATAAAAATGTGCTCTGCTTTAAATGCTCCATCCTGTATTTTCCGTCTTATGGCCGGATGTTCTTATGTCTCATTCCCCGATCCGGAGGGTCGCTTCGATGACGATACACTGAGTAACGTTGTGAAAGCTAGTTTCGAAGGAAACAGCGTGGGTGGAGTTTAAAAGCAGAATGACTCGCAAGCCATTCATTTCTGGGCTGACGTTCGACGCGGCAACTTCTCTCCTTCGAGCACCCCGTATTTTCATAATCGATTTCGCGTCGAGGGTTGCACGCCGAAAAGAGGAATAAAAAAGGGACAATCGGGGAAGAGACCGTGACGGATCGATGGATACCGGCTTTTATGTTGAATTTTAAGGAAGGCGAACTTTCGTTCTCTCGAGAGTATAGAAACGGAGACGGAGAAACAATTTTCGGGCTCTGACGAACAGCTAAGCGAATTATCGGAAAAAGTGAATTGGACAGAGGTTTATGAAACTTTTGACGCAGAGAATGGATCCTGTTCCGGGTCGAAGTCTGTTTATAAACTTTCTGTGACGTCAAGAAAGATTTTAATAAAAAACGGGCGATGTCAATTTGGAAGTCCCATTATAGGTTGACATTATATTCAACCATACGAAGTTTTTTTTTCAGTCTGGCCTCATTCCCGAATAATAGATCGACGTACAGGTGATATTACTTTTGCAGAAGCGGCGAATGACATGTCAAATGAACACGAGGGATGGACGGGGATTGAAATTGTTTGCGCGCGACAAAAAAGTAACTAAAAAATCGCTGAAATTGCGTGGGGCATAATCGATTCCGCTGTCCCCGCATTACAAAAGCGTTCTAGAACCGCGAAAACAAAAACAGGAGCGGGAATAATGCCGAAATCGAATCTGCCACAATCTCGTCGTGCGTCACGGTTCATTAACGCGGATGGTTTCCGATGTTCGCGCTGGCCGATGCGACGCGTACAGCGTACATATACGTATGTAGAAGAAAAAAGCCGCACGGGCGAACGGTTATTCCCATAGTTGGAAATTTGAGCGCGGCTCTGGTCGGCGTTGGCTTGGGCCAGCAGCGCGACATGATGAATTAGCTGCATCAATTACGGTATTCGGGAGGCTACACTAAAGCCGGTCCCGTTTGATTATCGCGCGCTCACACAGCCGGAACTCGCAGCGCGGCCGCGAGTTCCGTTCCTGTATGTTCGGCGGCAAATCGCAGAAAAAAATCGAGCCGTATTCGCGTTTGACGTCGCATATATTTAAAGGCGAGACCGTGCGGAGTGCGATAAATACGTGGGCACAGTCAGCCAACGGTATTCGTGAATGCGGCCCGGAGGAAGAAGACCGTTGAGCGGGGGGGGGGGGAGGCATGGTTCTTTTTAGTAATTAAAAATTACGCGCCCGCGGTCGGCCCGTGTGCGTCAAAGCACGCAGCTTCGTTAATATATTCAGCCCCGTGCCTTTGCCTTTGCAAAAAGACGCGACAAAGTTAGTGCCTATTTCCCCCCCGTCCTCCGCCGTCGACCTCCACCCCCTTTCGCAGTCTCTTCCTCTCTCCCTTTTCTCTCGTTCCTTTCTCCGTCAGGGGAACAGCCTCCGCGACGATAATCTTTCCTGATTTTCCGCCAGGAATTCTAATTTCTTTGCCGGCGGCGCGGAGCGGAGCGAAACGGCCGCCGATGCGGAAATCGCGTCCGCGATAATGTCTCCCCCGAATCACTCGCCTAAGTAGGAGTGATTCCCTTCCTTCTGAGTGAATTATCAACGACTCTTCCCACCGCTGTCGACAATGAATTCGCGTATCCGCTCCGAAAGCTTTCCTCGTCGAATAGAATTATCGCTCGAATTCATTTTGATTGCTCCGCGCGGCATTGTGCGGTCGAGAGCCGCGCGAAATTCGAATCGCGAATAGTATCGCAGGGCGTATTATTACTTAATTAGTTGCGGGCCGGGCTTGTAGCCTCGCTTACAATTAGATTAGAACCTGAAATTCGAACGCTGAACACGAGAATATCGTGCGCGTTCTACAACGCCGTTACGGGCCTCGTAACCTGTCCGCGTTATTACCGGGATGAAGTAGTTTAAGTGTTAAGGTAATTCAATTTTGGTAGACTACCGTAACTGCAACTTCCCAACTCCCGGCTGCTACACCCTTGCAGACACCGTGGAAATTAATACCGGCGTATCCTCTGCCATACGGATTTTGTTTGCCGGCAAACATCCGCTGCCACCATGCGCTTCTGACACACGCTGCACCCGCTCCCTGTTGCAGCGCTATCAGCGCTGAAAAACCAGACCGATGAGAATCGAACACGTGTTTCATGGTTTTCGGTTACCACCCTTCGTCTTAGGTTTCGCGTTAATCGCTGTCCCTTTTTTGGGATTCGATTTTCAAACCTCCGTCCTGAGGACCACTTAAAACACACGGAGAAAAAACTCGACGGTCTAACCCTTCATCCACTACAAATTATGTGTTGGTCGTCTCTCTAAGCTCAATATGGTGACTGACGCTGCTGGCCTGGAACAGGTGCAGTCACTCGCCTCATAAATCAAGACTGGACGTGAAAAACGTTGTACGTGTCGGACATACAAATTCGAAGGAGCAATTGCGTATCAACGCAGTATTTACTAACAAAATACTCTGCACAATATTTTTCTGTATAAATTAATTCACGAAACTGTTGGTTTTTATGCAGATATAAATGTTTACGAACAACTCTCTTGTCTCCATTCAGGATTTTATTATGTTTTAAAACTAAATAAAAACATGTATACAATATTAATATAGATATACAATATTTTTGTTTTAGCACCATGAGCTTATTAAATAACTGTAAGAAATTTTCGTGGGATATATTTTAGCGTGACGTGATGTCGCCGGTTTTATATTCAGCCTCCGATTGCACAAGAAAGCGGCCGGAGTTTCCTCGCGTTTTTTTTCAACGATACTTTAATTAAGTCAGGAGCAGATTGAATAGTGATTTAATTTGCCACCAAGATTTCCATCGCAGTTGCGAAAGAACACGGGTCCGCTTCGAGTTTCATTCGCAGTCTAAAAACGTATTCAGGGATCGCCTTTATTCGCAGGTCTGTCACTGAAACTCGGCTGGAATAATAAACGGCTCGATGAAGTCGATCCGCGAACGCGAATTATTTCCCGCGGCTCGTCATAAACCTGTCGGGAACATCGTCTAGTGATCGTCACCTGCACCCGTAAACACGTGAGCGTATACGTCACACTTTATTCCACTCGTATAAACTTTGCGGAAATGAGCCGTAAACAAAGACCGTGACATACGTTCCGCGCAGTCGTACGAATCTCATTCGGAACGAGAGAGAATTGGGAAAAACAAGTTTATCGCGGCGCTCGTTCGCGTTTGCTTTATCCCCAACGACCGATGACGAAGAATTAGCGATCGATTATCAAGACTCTTATTTATTTAGCTTGCAATTAATACTCCCTGGATATTGCATAAGTACGTGATGAAAGTTGAAAATATTCAGGATTTAGTTCCCGCATCATTTTCTTCTCCCAATATCTTAGAAATTGAATGTTAATGTTTAGGAGTCGGGTTCGATGCCGACGCCGCGCCGGCACCTCTGAAAATGTTCCATGTGCCATTTAAACAGTGGTGCCCAAGGTGGTTCGGAACCCACCTTATAAAAACTGTAGGTCCCGCCGCGAAAAAATCCTAACAGGATTAAGTGCCACGTAAAATAACCGATAAAAAAAAATGTTTAGGAGTGAACACGAACTTCCCGTAATTTCACATATCGTACAAAATTTTGAACAGAATACTCGCATGTACCGTATGAATCCGTGTGAAAAGCATGTATTTGCGAAAAAAAGCGATTCGAAGGATTTCCGCTGGCGTCGGGTCGTTTATTATTGACACCCGAGCGCTGGGGTCGAAGCGGGCGTAGTAATCCGCGGTATCTAAATCACAGAGTCGATTTTATTTACCACGGACAAGGAAAAAAGAATCATTCGTCTACCGTTTTTCAATCCCTTTATTCTCCCGTCGGTCGTTTAAAAACCGGAGCGTTGGACGATAAATCGGGATCGGCGAAATTCATTGCGCATTTTTGCAGCGAATTCAATCGGTGGCAGAATTTTATTCGAAAATTACGCATCGTTGAAAAATCGGCCCCGGCCCGAAAATACGAGTCGCGATGCTTCCGGACCGGCCTTTCAACAACGATGTACATTCGATAGAGCGGCCGGTATATGATGCGCTGAGCTGGAAAGGGCACGCATTTTTCCCCAGCACGATGATTCCCTCTCATCGGGCAGCAATGGCAGCAGCCCCGTTCCTCTTCCCTGGCCCCCGCTTTTTCGAAAATCATTACGTTACACGTACACGGGCACACAAAGAACCGGCGGTCGTCGATGTGGGTGTCGAATTGATTGCGCGACTCCCGCAGAGAGGTTCCGCGGGAAAAATTCCAATAATTATTGGAAATTCGGGACGGTGGCGGAGCGGCGGAAACAGCCGCAAGAAAAAACGGAATAAAAGGATTTTTTTCACGAGCATCAGGCGCGATTCGAACAATTTAATAGTATACAATTTGCCCCTCCCCGCCCACCCCTTTCGCGAACGCGGCCACTTTCCGCGGAACAAACGAACGACGCACTCACGCGAGCGCCAGCGAAAGTTTAATTAAAAGGGACCCATTAAGGCGTGACTGAGGACGAAATGTGAATCAGGCTAGCGGGACACAGTGGCCGATGTCGAAAACCACCGTCAACGTGCACCGGAATCGAATTTTCCTCAATTATTTCGCCCCTAACCGTCGCTCCCGTGTCTGCGCACACTTGCGATCGATCTTAATTGGCTACCTAACTCCAATTTACCCTTCGATCGTACCGGGAACCCCGAAAAGTTGGCACAATTTCCCTCCGTCCAGAACTGACAAATGCGATCATGTTTTTATATGTTTACTCGTCTCTCGTGCATAAATTAAGAGAAAATTTCTTTTCCCCAACCCCCTTTATCCACCATGGCCCAGTCACGGGACGCGATTTGTGTCTGTCGTGCACGTGTCACAATGTCACGTGACTAATCCGCAGAGAACTTTTATGTGCATCTAATGGGAACAATGAATATATAAATGTGGAAATGCAAAGATCAAAGCTGCAGAATTTCCTCGAATTACCAGAGATTCACTTCACCTGTCGAATAAAAAATTCCTTTCGTTTCCGGGACATTAATCGGTCACGACCGGCTTTGCATTTTGCGCGTATCGATCGCTACCGTCCCAATATCCAGTTAAAGCTAAACCGACAGGTAGCCTAGATTAACGTCGGCTTACCGAAAATTTTCCGCGCTAATGAAATTCATCGCTCGGTTAAGTCATATCATAAGCCTCATATTTATAGCACCATAAATCCTCCGGGAGAGTTTGTTTCGCGTTGCTCTGTGTTGAACGCAATTAACGGTGCTAAAGTAAATTGCAGTTTATAGTTGGCATCTTTGAGCTGCGCGGCGTAGTTATGTCACAGGAGGGTTATTTAGTTACGTAAAGCCGGCCTTTTAAAGGCAACGACGATTCCGACGGCGCGATCTACAAGTTTAATGAAATTTATAAATACTGCGCTACGTTCTGCATGCGACGGATCGATCGGCGTGTTTGCAGTTTTCTTCGTATCGACCTGATTCTTCCACTTGAATGCTGCATTAGTCGTATTTCCTTACTGAGAGATGCATCGATGTCTCTTGTTCAAATAATTTTCTGCATTGAAAAGTAGAAGTTCGCAGTTCTGAAGGTTTCGTCAAGTGCTGACGTGCTGTAGATTACAATTAACGAAGAATTGCAAGCATGGAAAAATAGCAGGAGCTTCGAGGTACCCTGATCTCACCGACAATTAATTCCGTCGACAAACATTTCACCGGTAATGTTTTCATCGACACCAAGTTTCTCATCATTGGCCGCAAGCGAGGACCACCTTTGCCTCTGTGCCGTCTCGAGGGACAACTTGTGAGGCACGGTGAGTACAATTTAAACATTTACCCTACCGTCGACGAAAAAATTGTCGGTGATCTAAAGGTGTCGATGATTGGTAGACTGCGGAAGTTTATGCAAATTTTATATGTCAAAATATGAAAAATATATGCAAATGTAATGCACAACTTATGTAAAATATATGCAAAAAATTGTATTAGTAACCAATGAAACAGTCGAATATGGTATAATATGATATACAGGGTGGTTCACGCAACTTGCGTGTATAACTTCCAAAGTATGCGTTGCACGAAAAAGTTTTGTACATATACAGAAGTTGCATGGTCTGAAGGGGTACATTATGTAGTGTATTTATTTTTTTGTTTCTTTAAATGGAATACTATATTTTCTATACCAAAATATGGAAGAATGTCGAATTCTGATTAAAAAAGTATTGACCTTCATTAGCCCTAA